>NW_027437184.1:41825-56825 GCF_033239565.1 Halichoeres trimaculatus | reverse complement strand
GGAGTCTGAGGGTGGTGGCTGTGAGGAGAACGGTGCTTGTTTGACTGTGCCAGGTGTTTGTTTGGTGGAGGGGGGTTGATTGTCAGGGTGGGCTTGGGCCCTTAATGGAACCCTAACCCTAACCCTGAACTTAAAGGAGCTCTTAATGCTTCAGCACACCAAACCCATTTGGACATTTTCATGCTCCTAACTTTGAGGACGGCCCCTTCCTGTTCGCACATGGCTGCAACCAGTGATCAGAACAAGGTCCATAGAGACACAGACGGGCCAGTGTGGGGTGGAGAAACCCGACTGGATGGAAAACCTGTGAAGACTGCGGGCCAGGCTGCCTCGTCCTACATCACAGCCTGACGTCATGAACACGCTGCGTGGAAGAACTGTCAACAACTCCCACAAACCGTCCCTGGACCTGTGAAAAGTCTTTCCGGGTCAGAGGTCACATTAAAGGCCGAAGACGTTCTGCGTATACGTTCTGATTTCCCTTGGTCTCATTTGTCACATAACAAAAACCTCATAGCATCATAGCAGGGCTGTGCAGACAGTGGGGCCTCGGCTTCAGAACAGATCATTAGTTTTGCTTTGACTCAGAGGAAAAGTTTCAGCTGCTCTGTGTGAGACGACAAACTAATACTCTAATATCATCCGCCTGATGGAGAATCTTCATCACAACATTTCACAAACGTGCTGAACAAGTTTTCATTTCTGCTAAGGAGGCAGTAATGCAGGAATGTATTCAGTCAAAACTCAACAGCAGTGAAAGTCTAACGTAAAACAGACTTTTTTTATCACCAAACAAAAAAACTCACTTACCAAAATCTATTTTGCTGTTTTTTGTGCTCTCACAAATTTTTTGGGTTCTCTGGTTATTTTGGATGTTCTCGTTGTTCTGCATGCTGCATTTCTCTGTAAACGTAGAGCAGACAGAAAGTCAACAGAAGCAGTGACTCTGGTTCATAAGCTTAGGACGACAGACGTGTTGTTTCCTGTGTTTCACACACATTTTCATTAAAACTTGATGTGCTGCACTCTGGCATGCCCCTTCGCTCTTTCGTCAAATGCTGCATTTTGAAACGTGTATAAATGAACTTAAATACCCCCTGAACAGTTTTTATTACACTGGGTAAAAATGTTTTCATCTGTATGTGGAATAAACCGACTCCTGGGATTTAAACAGAAAAAATGAAATAATCTGGAGGCTGGCTAAGTCTTTCCAACTGTTTTCCATATCACTGAGCCACAGATATTTCCAAGCCGACCTACTGGGAACAACAGGTCTGGGAACAACAGGTCTGGGAACAACAGGTCTGGGAACAACAGGTCTGGGAACAACAGGTCTGGGAACAACAGGTCTGGGAACAACAGGTCTGCAAACAACAGGTCTGGGAACAACAGGTCTGGGAACAACAGGTCTGGGAACAACAGGTCTGTGAACAACAGGTCTGGGAACAACAGGTCTGGGAACAACAGGTCTGGGAACAACAGGTCTGGGAACAACAGGTCTGGGAACAACAGGTCTGCAAACAACAGGTCTGGGAACAACAGGTCTGGGAACAACAGGTCTGGGAACAACAGGTCTGTGAACAACAGGTCTGGGAACAACAGGTCTGGGAACAACAGGTCTGGGAACAACAGGTCTGGGAACAACTGGTCTGGGAACAACAGGTCTGGATGACATTGATTCATTTCAACACCTGGTTCATGTTCAACAAACTTTCTTCAAACATCAGCGACACAAGCTACGCTGTCTGACACGAGGCCAAAGAGCTGAACAGCTGACAGGGTTTTTCTGTTCACCTTCAGCACATGAGCATAAATCCCCCTTGCAGAGCATCAGGAGCTCTCCACTCGTCCTCTGCGGATTGTAGAAGTGCACGCAGCCGACGTCCTCTGCAGCAGGAGAGAAAGACGTTAGTTAAGAAGCTGAAGACGTGCTTGAAGGAAGCTCTCCTCCAACATCAGGAGGTGAAATGACAAACAGCAGGAGGTGTTTACTCCTCCCCAAGCATCAGAATTAAGTACCGTATTTTCCGCACTACAAGGCACATCGGATTATAAGGCACACTGTCGGCTTTTGAGAAAACTGAAGCCTTGTGGTGCGGAAAATAGGGTATTACACACAAGTGTGCGTCTGTCTCTCTCTCTCTCCCTTTCTGTGTGTGCGCGTGTGTGTGTCTGTGTGTGTGTGTGTGTGTGTGTGTCTGTGTGTGTGTGTGTGTGTGTGTGTGTGTATCTCTATCCCTATTCCCCCCCCTTTATTCTCTCTCCCACTCTCTCTCTCCTCTATCTGTCTCTCTGACCCCATCAGTCTCCTCAGATGTCTGTCTAACATGAGTCTGGTTCTGTCCGAGGTTTCTGCCTGTTAAAGGGAAGTTGTTCCTCTCCATGGTAACTTGCTAAATGCTGCAAAGTCCTGTACTCATGGTGGATTAAGATAAGATC
The DNA here is from genome assembly GCF_033239565.1 of Halichoeres trimaculatus. NCBI lineage: Eukaryota > Metazoa > Chordata > Actinopteri > Labriformes > Labridae > Halichoeres > Halichoeres trimaculatus. Next base: position 54,386 of record NW_027437184.1, on the reverse strand, counting down.
AGACTCCTTATCTTGTCTTGATGTTGGGTTTCTGCTAAAAAAAAAATTATTAACATTTACGGGTCTAGACCTGTAAATGTTTTTGTAAAGTGTCTTGAAATAACATTTGTTATGATTTGGCGCTATATAAATAAAGATTGATTGATTGATTGGTTGGACTCACTTTCATAGTACTGATACACAGACACAGCAGCTGGCTGTAACAGACCCACTTTCATCCTCTGAAGGATGTTGAAGGAGATCTCCTCAGGGTGCGTGTTCGAAACCTGAGACAAGAACAAAGTCCATCACAAGAAAAAATCTGTGTGTGTGTGTGTGTGTGTGTGTTGTCTGTGTTTAATGGATTTCTCACTTCCTGTGTGGTCAGTCAGCTGAGACAGCTCGCGTTTTGATTGGCTAGCGACAATATACGCTTTACCTGCTCGGCTCCTCTCACAGCGCCCCACACTGCTGGATATATATATAAGCGTTAGGGTTAGGGGTAATAATAAATATGTTCATTATCTACGATCTCTCAACAGGAGGCCTCTGAGCGGCTCCAACTGAACAAAATCACTCTGAACACCCCACACCTCAGGGAAATCACACATCATGCCGTTTACAAACATCAGTCAGTCGGGCCTTTGCTGGCTTTGGTCGTCAGGGTGAGATCAGGGCAATACTCAGCCCCATGTCCTGTGGTGTGCATCAGCCTTTACATGAGTCTGGTTCTGTCCGAGGTTTCTGCCTGTGAAAGGGAAGTTGTTCCTCTCTGTTGTAACTTGCTAAATGCTGTGGAGCTCTGTCCTCATGGTGGTGTTAAGATGAGGTCAGACCTCTTATCTTGTCTTCATGTTGGGTTTCTGTTTATATGATCATGTGTTTTTAATGTGAACAGGTCCAGATCTGTTCATGTTATTGAGAAAATGTCTTGAGATAATTTTTGTGGTGATTATACGCTGTAGTATGTAGATTAAATAGATTTGAGTTTAGAAACCCCACCAACGCCTACCAGGACTTTTGAGGACAGGGTCCTTTCCTGCTGCAGCCAGCTACTGCCTGCCTGGTTGTGTCACATGACCGAGCCTGGAGAACTACAACTTCCTGCTACGGCTGCTGGGCCAAGTGTAGCATTCACAGCCAGGGTCAGGGTTATGTGAGGACTCCCTCTGCTTCCTGGGCTGGTCTGAGACCTTTCCCGTCCAGATGGCCCAAGTCTTTGGGAACCATCCAATGCTCGCGTCGTGGTGTGTATTTCTACTTACGAGATGGCTAATTGGAGTTTACCCAATGAGCAGAGGGAACTGGGGACACAGAAACCTACCTTGTCCAGGTAAATGATGATGTTGCTTTTCTCTGAGAATGGACTGTTCCTCTCATACTTTTGAATCGTGCGGGCATGTCCTTGAGACATCTACAACAAACAAACGGGAACGGTTAAAGAGCAATCAGCTCCTCTCTTTGTTTCTGCATTCTAATGTCAAGAAGTATTTACTTTGTCCAAGTCCTTTGAGCTGGCTTCGAAGCCCGTTGGCAAACCCACGTCAACGATTGCCATGGTTGATTTGTGATCAGGGTCCTTAAACCTGTCCCCAGGACAGACAGAATCATCAAAACAAAGACAAGAGCTCTCAAGACAAAACTGAGACACGTAGAGACACGTAGAGACATGTAGAGACACGTAGACACGTAGAGACAGGTAGAGACACTTAGAGATACGTAGAGACACAAAGAGACACGTAGAGACATTTATAGACACAAAGAGACATGTAAAGACACGTAGAGACACATAGAGATACCTAAAGACATGTGGAGATATGTAGTGACACACAGAGACACGTTACATGCAGGGACATGAAGAGACATGTGGAGACACATAAAGACACATAGAGACATGAAGAGACATGAAGAGACACACAGAGACACGTTGTTACATGCAGGGACACATAGAGACATGTAGAGACATGTTGTTACATGCAGGGACACGTGGAGACATGTAGAGACATGTTGTTACATGTAGGGACATGTGGAGACATGCAGGTACACATAGAGACATGTGGAGACACGTTACATGCAGGGACAGGTAGAGACATGTGGAGACATGCAGGGACATGCAGGGACACATAGAGACATGCAGGGACACATAGAGACATGCAGGACACAAAGAGACATGTGGAGTGTGCAGGGACATGCAGGGACACATAGGAACATGCAGGGACACATAGAGACATGCAGGGACACATAGAGACATGTAGAGACATGTTGTTACATGTAGGGACATGTGGAGACATGCAGGGACATGCAGGTACACATAGAGACATGTGGAGACACGTAACATGCAGGGACAGGTAGAGACATGTGGAGACATGCAGGGACACATACAGACATACAGGGACACATAGAGACATGCAGGGACACATAGAGACATGTGGAGTGTGCAGGGACATGCAGGGACACATAGGAACATGTAGAGACATGTTGTTACATGCAGGGACACGTGGAGACATGTAGAGACATGTTGTTACATGTAGGGACATGTGGAGACATGCAGGTACACATAGAGACATGTGGAGACACGTTACATGCAGGGACAGGTAGAGACATGTGGAGACATGCAGGGACATGCAGGGACACATAGAGACATGCAGGGACACAAAGAGACATGTGGAGTGTGCAGGGACATGCAGGGACACATAGGAACATGCAGGGACACATAGAGACATGCAGGGACACATAGAGAAATGCAGGTCACAAAGAGACATGTGGAGTGTGCAGGGACATGCAGGGACACATAGAGACATGCAGGGACACATAGAGACATGTAGAGACATGTTGTTACATGTAGGGACATGTGGAGACATGCAGGGACATGCAGGTACACATAGAGACATGTGGAGACACGTTACATGCAGGGACAGGTAGAGACATGTGGAGACATGCAGGGACACATACAGACATACAGGGACACATAGAGACATGCAGGGACACATAGAGACATGTGGAGTGTGCAGGGGACATGCAGGGACACATAGGAACATGCAGGGACACATAGAGACATGCAGGGACACATAGAGACATGCAGGACACAAAGAGACATGTGGAGTGTGCAGGGACATGCAGGGACACATAGGAACATGCAGGGACACATAGAGACATGCAGGGACACATAGAGACATGTGGAGACATGCAGGGACATGCAGGGACACATAGAGACATGTGGAGTGTGCAGGGACATGCAGGGACACATAGGAACATGCAGTGACACATAGGGACATGCAGGGACACATAGAGACATGCAGGGACTCATAGAGACATGTGGAGACACGTTACATGCAGGGACAGGTAGAGACATGTGGAGACATGCAGGGACTCATAGAGACATGCAGGGACACATAGAGACATGCAGGGACACATAGAGACATGTGGAGTGTGCAGGGACATGCAGGGACACATAGGGACATGCAGGGACACATAGGGACATGCAGGGACACATAGGGACATGTGGAGACACGTTTCATGCAGGGACAGGTAGAGACACAGAAAGCACTCACATGACCTGGATCGTTAACTTGTAGACCTTCTCTTCTTCGTCGGCCTTCACTGTGGAGACAAACCATCCAGTGAGCTCTGGGTTAAAGCTGGCTCTGTGCGTTCATGATGGAAATATTTGTTGGAAACATCACGGAGATTAAAAAAATGGCGTCAGATCACAGAGAACAACACGCTACCTGGTGTCACCTGCACTGACAAATTGAACTTCTGACAGTTACTCTCCCTGACGCTGGGCAGAGCGTAGTACATGGACACCATCTGAGGAACAAACACAAACCACATGTTTGAGGCCGGTGGAGACTTCAGCTGTTTTTAACCAAAGACTGTATAAAACATGGACGTTGTTTCGCCGACGTCACCCGTCTGTTTCTGAAACGCAAAATGAAGCATATCGTCTATAGCGGCCATATTGGAACGGCCGAGTTAGAAAAACATTCCCCCCCGTACAGTGGGAGCTGGTAGTAAAACTATCGACTCAGACAGGAGACGTTTTTTGAACCAGGCTGTAAAAATGTTAATTTCTGCTTTGAAAACAGCTTTTTTTGGCTTGGTGTGTTTGTGACTTCTTGTACTTCCAGAGCCAGCCTCAAGAGGGCGCTGGAGGAACAGCAGATTTTAGCACTTCAGCATCGTCTCATAATCTCAGACGGAGGTTGGTGCTTGTTTTTAACAGGGGCAGAAATTGAGGAGCAGGCGTATTGCCCGCTTTGTTAGGGTTTATACGTCTCCTGGTACCCCTTTGGTGACATCACATGGTGTAAAAGTTAAAAAAAAAAAATAGAAACCCTGTTTTACCTTTTGTCACATTTTGTCTGTGATGTTACATTTTGCTTTTTATTTTAGTGTATCAGGATTTTATGTCTGTTTTTATTTTGTAGTCACTCTCCTTTTTTCTCAGGCAACTTCACTTCCTGTCCCAATGTTCCTCCACTGATGTGATTGTGAGTCAACATGGTTTCCACCTGTGCCCTGAAACTTCTTGTGAAAATCTGTCTCTCTTTGTCTTGTGCCAGATCGTGGTGTCTCTGTCCCAGTCTCCCACGATCCATGTGTTTTCAGAGTTCGTACTTTATACAAACTGTTTTGAGAAATGCAATTATTGTTTTGTAAATGGTGAGGATGATTCGAGAAATGTCCCAAAATATCTGAAAAAACTGTGAAGGCCTCTCTTAAGAAACAATAAGTGGCTGATAACAATACCTTAACAATATGTGTCACAAAAAGGAACACAAACCACAAATAAACCATAACAGGGGTTTTGTAAACTTACTGTCACTGTTGCTTCACCAGCACCTTCAGCAACAATTGTTACGTCTTGGTTGATGTTGTTGAACTGTTGAGATATGAGGCAAACATGCAAACCATACAAATGAACCAAGAAAAAAACAGTCACAAAATACGACATGAGCTTTAAATCTCAGTGCCCATGTCGGTACAGCAGAGTTATTTTTCTTCTCAGGAGTCCCTGAGTCAGTATGTACGGTGTATGTCATGGTCTACCAGTTAGAAATTACTCAATGCTTAATGTATATATTTTCTGAATGTCTTCTTACTTCAGAGGTTCTGGTGGAAAACTGGCTGCCCTTGTTGAATTTTAACTTCAAAGATTTACCAGGCAGCGTCATGTCAATGTTTAGATCATACTCTGGTTCCTCAGCGTTGGCCCAGTACTCAGCCACAGCTTGGTACACCATTATGGTAGCCTGGAGAAAAGTGGAGGTGGACCCAGTTCATACAGAGTGAATAAAAAAGATGAGGTGAGAGAAAGGTGTGTAGAAGTTACCTGAGTGGATCCGTATGATCCATGGTAGCTGTCCACCCTGTTCTGCTGTGAGAACCACCGGACAACAGGTTTGGCTCTTTCCAACTCCTTCATTCAGAGGAGGAAAGTAAAAAGATGTTTGGAAAACAGCAGATATTGGTATAGTTACCACACACACCCCCAGAAACACTGCACACAGAAACAACATGATTTCACAAAACCCCCAAACTACCAGGGTGAAAATCCTTCCCCCCTCAGGAAGTGACCTTTTTCACTGAGCCAAAGACAAACCTCTGCTGGGCTTTGATCATGAGCTTTGACTCTGTAACACTCACAGCTTCTCATCAAATCAGTCCAAACTGATGGTCGTCCAGCACTGAACACACAGAGTCAAACGCTCAGACTTTGGTCTATCTCTGGAGCTGAAAGATTCAGGATCATCAGAAACTAAAGAAACCTGTCAAACCAAAAACAGAGACCCAGACAATCGCCATATCAAAACTCTGTGACATCATCCTCCATGCCGGGCTCGCCCCCAGTGTCTGCGACCAAAGACAAAAGTGGTGACAAACTCCAAACAAGAAATCTGTTTTAACACCAGTCTGGAAAAAATCCTCTGAATGATCAACGACCAGCAGCTCGTTCACTGCCTCACAGAAAAAAATGTCCTGAGATAATCCCAGACTGGATTTTTACCAAGTTACTGCACAAAAGAGCAGGTCTTTACCCTCAGCAGCCTGACCCTAAACCCTAAACCCTAAACCCCTAACCCCAACCAGATATTTCAGCGGGACGTACTCACCCTCGCCCTGACCAGAGCAAGAAGACCGTAAGCTGTACCCTCAAGTGTGTATTCATTAGAGCCAGGTACACGCCAGTGGGATGAACCTAAAGGACACACACACACACACACACACACACACACACACACACACACACACACACACACACACACACACACACACACACACACACACTCTTACTTTACTGAGATTGTAGCATCCTCCTATAGCTGAAATGGACTGACCCCCCAGGTTTGTGTTTATTCGACATGCGGACGTGTTTTGTTGCTCATGGTGCTGAGACATGTTGTCAGCTTACCGGACATAAAGTTGGTGAGAATCCTCAGGTTAGGGTTAGGGTTAGGGTTAGGTTAGGGTTAGGGTTAGGGTTAGGGTTAGGGTTAGTTAGGGTTAGGGTTAGGGTTAGGGTTAGGGTTAGGGTTAGGTTAGGGTTAGGGTTAGGGTTAGGGTTAGGGTTAGGTTAGGGTTAGGGTTAGGGTTAGGGTTAGGGGTTAGGGTTAGGGTTAGGGTTAGGGTTAGGGTTGGGTTAGGGTTAGGGTTAGGGTTAGGGTTAGGGTTAGGTTAGGGTTAGGGTTAGGGTTAGGGTTAGGGTTAGGGGTTAGGGTTAGGGTTAGGGTTAGGGTTAGGGTTAGGTTAGGGTTAGGGTTAGGGTTAGGGTAGGGTTAGGGTTAGGGTTAGGGTTAGGGTTAGGTTAGGGTTAGGGTTAGGGTTAGGGTTAGGTTAGGGTTAGGGTTAGGGTTAGGGTTAGGGTAAGGGTAGGGTTAGGGTTAGGGTTAGGGTTAGGGTTAGGGTTAGTTAGGGTTAGGGTTAGGGTTAGGGTTAGGGTTAGGGTTAGGTTAGGGTTAGGGTTAGGGTTAGGGTTAGGGTTAGGGTTAGGGTTAGGTTAGGGTTAGGTTGGGGAAATTTACAGTGACACCCCCCGGTTCATCAATCGACTGGCCGGTTGAATGGGAATGTCAAGGGCTTGCACGGGCCGGCGCGTATTGTCTATCCATGGTTCCTTGTCAATAACCTTGACCCTCTTTGGAAATGGAGCAGTTAGAGGTGAGAGGGAGGGAGATGAAGGAGCGTGTGTGGAGAGATGTGTGTGTCTTTGTGTGTACATGTATGTGGTGCTGGTGTTGGGGGTGGGGGGGGTTTGGGGGGGGGCAGATGGTGGGATATGGTTTTCATGTTTTGGGTTCATATTTTTAAGTGCAAAAGGCTTCAAGTTCAAATGGTTGAGTTTAGGGTCAAGGGCTGGATTATGGTTTAATTTTCATAAAGATCCCAAATTTGGTTAAGCTTAGGGGTAAGTTTAGGGTTAAGGTTTTTCAGATACAGATTATGAACTTGGTGTGACTGGTATGGTTTGGGCCTCAAGATAAAATGGTTAAGTTCGGGGTCTGGGACTATGTAATGGTTGTATATTCATAAAAAAAGGTTATTTTAGGGTTAGATTATAAACTAGGTGTGACTGGTTCGGTTTAGGCCTCAAGTTCAAATGGTTCAGTTTAGGGTCAAGGGCTGGGTTATGGTTAAATTTTCATAAAGGTCCCAAATTTGGTTAAGCTTAGGGGTTAGTTTTGGGTTAAGGTTTTTCCGGCATTGATTATGAACTTGGTGTGACCTGTTCGGTTTAGGCCTCGAGTGCAAATGGTTAATTTTAGGGTCTGGGACTAGGTAAGGGTTGTATACTCATAAAAATGGGTTATTTTAGGGTTAGGTTATAAACTTGGTGTGACTGGTTCGGTTTAGGCCTCAAGTTCAAATGATTCAGTTTAGGGTGTAGGGAGGAGTTAGGGTTATGTTTTCATAAAAATGGGTTAGGGTAAGGGTTAGGGTTAGGGTCAGGGTTATGGTTAGGTTTAGGGATAGTTGGGTTAGGGTTAGGGTTGGGTTAGGGTTAGGGTTAAGGTTTGGTAAGGGTTAGGTTAGGGTTAGGGTTAGGGTTAGGTTAGTTAGGGTTAGGGTTAGGGTCAGGGTTAGGTTTAGGGTTAGGGTCAGGATAAGGGTCAGGATAGGGTTAGGGTTAGGGTTAGGGTTAGGGTTAGGGTTAGGGTTAGGGTTAGGTTAGGGTTAGGGTTAGGGTTAGGGTTAGGGTTAGGTTAGGGTTAGGGTTAGGGTTAGGGTTAGGGTTAGGGTTAGGTTAGGGTTAGGGTTAGGGTTAGGGTTAGGGTTAGGTTAGGGTTAGGGTTAGGGTTAGGGTTAGGGTTAGGGTTAGGTTAGGGTTAGGGTTAGGGTTAGGGTTAGGGTTAGGGTTAGGTTAGGGTTAGTTAGGGTTAGGGTTAGGGTTAGGTTAGGGTTAGGGTTAGGGTTAGGGTTAGGGTTAGTTAGGGTTAGGGTTAGGGTTAGGGTTAGGGTTAGGGTTAGGGTTAGGGTTAGGGTTAGGTTAGGGTTAGGGTTAGGGTTAGGGTTAGGGTTAGGGTTAGGGTTAGGGTTAGGTTAGGGTTAGGGTTAGGGTTAGGGTTAGGGTTAGGGTTAGGGTTAGGGTTAGGGTTAGGGGTTAGGGTTAGGGTTAGGGTTAGGGTTAGGGTTAGGGTTAGGGTTAGGGTTAGTTAGGGTTAGGGTTAGGGTTAGGGTTAGGGTTAGGGTTAGGGTTAGGGTTAGGGTTAGGGTTAGGTTAGGGTTAGGGTTAGGGTTAGGGTTAGGGTTAGGGTTAGGGTTAGGGTTAGGTTAGGGTTAGGTTAGGGTTAGGGTTAGGGTTAGGGTTAGGGTTAGGGTTAGGGTTAGGGTTAGGGTTAGGGTTAGGGTTAGGGTTAGGGTTAGGGTTAGGGTTAGGGTTAGGGTTAGGGTTAGGGTTAGGGTTAGGGTTAGGGTTAGGGTTAGGGTTAGGGTTAGGGTTAGGGTTAGGGTTAGGGTTAGGGTTAGGGTTAGGGTTAGGGTTAGGGTTAGGGTTAGGGTTAGGGTTAGGTTAGGGTTAGGGTTAGGGTTAGGGTTAGGGTTAGGGTTAGGGTTAGGGTTAGGGTTAGGGTTAGGGTTAGGGTTAGGGTTAGGGTTAGGGTTAGGGTTAGGGTTAGGGTTAGGGTTAGGGTTAGGGTTAGGGTTAGGGTTAGGGTTAGGGTTAGGGTTAGGGTTAGGGTTAGGGTTAGGGTTAGGGTTAGGGTTAGGGTTAGGGTTAGGGTTAGGGTTAGGGTTAGGGTTAGGGTTAGGGTTAGGGTTAGGGTTAGGGTTAGGGTTAGGGTTAGGGTTAGGGTTAGGGTTAGGGTTAGGGTTAGGGTTAGGGTTAGGGTTAGGGTTAGGGTTAGGGTTAGGGTTAGGGTTAGGGTTAGGGTTAGGGTTAGGGTTAGGGTTAGGGTTAGGGTTAGGGTTAGGGTTAGGGTTAGGGTTAGGGTTAGGGTTAGGGTTAGGGTTAGGGTTAGGGTTAGGGTTAGGGTTAGGGTTAGGGTTAGGGTTAGGGTTAGGGTTAGGGTTAGGGTTAGGGTTAGGGTTAGGGTTAGGGTTAGGGTTAGGGTTAGGGTTAGGGTTAGGGTTAGGGTTAGGGTTAGGGTTAGGGTTAGGGTTAGGGTTAGGGTTAGGGTTAGGGTTAGGGTTAGGGTTAGGGTTAGGGTTAGGGTTAGGGTTAGGGTTAGGGTTAGGGTTAGGGTTAGGGTTAGGGTTAGGGTTAGGGTTAGGGTTAGGGTTAGGGTTAGGGTTAGGGTTAGGGTTAGGGTTAGGGTTAGGGTTAGGGTTAGGGTTAGGGTTAGGGTTAGGGTTAGGGTTAGGGTTAGGGTTAGGGTTAGGGTTAGGGTTAGGGTTAGGGTTAGGGTTAGGGTTAGGGTTAGGGTTAGGGTTAGGGTTAGGGTTAGGGTTAGGGTTAGGGTTAGGGTTAGGGTTAGGGTTAGGGTTAGGGTTAGGGTTAGGGTTAGGGTTAGGGTTAGGGTTAGGGTTAGGGTTAGGGTTAGGGTTAGGGTTAGGGTTAGGGTTAGGGTTAGGGTTAGGGTTAGGGTTAGGGTTAGGGTTAGGGTTAGGGTTAGGGTTAGGGTTAGGGTTAGGGTTAGGGTTAGGGTTAGGGTTAGGGTTAGGGTTAGGGTTAGGGTTAGGGTTAGGGTTAGGGTTAGGGTTAGGGTTAGGGTTAGGGTTAGGGTTAGGGTTAGGGTTAGGGTTAGGGTTAGGGTTAGGGTTAGGGTTAGGGTTAGGGTTAGGGTTAGGGTTAGGGTTAGGGTTAGGGTTAGGGTTAGGGTTAGGGTTAGGGTTAGGGTTAGGGTTAGGGTTAGGGTTAGGGTTAGGGTTAGGGTTAGGGTTAGGGTTAGGGTTAGGGTTAGGGTTAGGGTTAGGGTTAGGGTTAGGGTTAGGGTTAGGGTTAGGGTTAGGGTTAGGGTTAGGGTTAGGGTTAGGGTTAGGGTTAGGGTTAGGGTTAGGGTTAGGGTTAGGGTTAGGGTTAGGGTTAGGGTTAGGGTTAGGGTTAGGGTTAGGGTTAGGGTTAGGGTTAGGGTTAGGGTTAGGGTTAGGGTTAGGGTTAGGGTTAGGGTTAGGGTTAGGGTTAGGGTTAGGGTTAGGGTTAGGGTTAGGGTTAGGGTTAGGGTTAGGGTTAGGGTTAGGGTTAGGGTTAGGGTTAGGGTTAGGGTTAGGGTTAGGGTTAGGGTTAGGGTTAGGGTTAGGGTTAGGGTTAGGGTTAGGGTTAGGGTTAGGGTTAGGGTTAGGGTTAGGGTTAGGGTTAGGGTTAGGGTTAGGGTTAGGGTTAGGGTTAGGGTTAGGGTTAGGGTTAGGGTTAGGGTTAGGGTTAGGGTTAGGGTTAGGGTTAGGGTTAGGGTTAGGGTTAGGGTTAGGGTTAGGGTTAGGGTTAGGGTTAGGGTTAGGGTTAGGGTTAGGGTTAGGGTTAGGGTTAGGGTTAGGGTTAGGGTTAGGGTTAGGGTTAGGGTTAGGGTTAGGGTTAGGGTTAGGGTTAGGGTTAGGGTTAGGGTTAGGGTTAGGGTTAGGGTTAGGGTTAGGGTTAGGGTTAGGGTTAGGGTTAGGGTTAGGGTTAGGGTTAGGGTTAGGGTTAGGGTTAGGGTTAGGGTTAGGGTTAGGGTTAGGGTTAGGGTTAGGGTTAGGGTTAGGGTTAGGGTTAGGGTTAGGGTTAGGGTTAGGGTTAGGGTTAGGGTTAGGGTTAGGGTTAGGGTTAGGGTTAGGGTTAGGGTTAGGGTTAGGGTTAGGGTTAGGGTTAGGGTTAGGGTTAGGGTTAGGGTTAGGGTTAGGGTTAGGGTTAGGGTTAGGGTTAGGGTTAGGGTTAGGGTTAGGGTTAGGGTTAGGGTTAGGGTTAGGGTTAGGGTTAGGGTTAGGGTTAGGGTTAGGGTTAGGGTTAGGGTTAGGGTTAGGGTTAGGGTTAGGGTTAGGGTTAGGGTTAGGGTTAGGGTTAGGGTTAGGGTTAGGGTTAGGGTTAGGGTTAGGGTTAGGGTTAGGGTTAGGGTTAGGGTTAGGGTTAGGGTTAGGGTTAGGGTTAGGGTTAGGGTTAGGGTTAGGGTTAGGGTTAGGGTTAGGGTTAGGGTTAGGGTTAGGGTTAGGGTTAGGGTTAGGGTTAGGGTTAGGGTTAGGGTTAGGGTTAGGGTTAGGGTTAGGGTTAGGGTTAGGGTTAGGGTTAGGGTTAGGGTTAGGGTTAGGGTTAGGGTTAGGGTTAGGGTTAGGGTTAGGGTTAGGGTTAGGGTTAGGGTTAGGGTTAGGGTTAGGGTTAGGGTTAGGGTTAGGGTTAGGGTTAGGGTTAGGGTTAGGGTTAGGGTTAGGGTTAGGGTTAGGGTTAGGGTTAGGGTTAGGGTTAGGGTTAGGGTTAGGGTTAGGGTTAGGGTTAGGGTTAGGGTTAGGGTTAGGGTTAGGGTTAGGGTTAGGGTTAGGGTTAGGGTTAGGGTTAGGGTTAGGGTTAGGGTTAGGGTTAGGGTTAGGGTTAGGGTTAGGGTTAGGGTTAGGGTTAGGGTTAGGGTTAGGGTTAGGGTTAGGGTTAGGGTTAGGGTTAGGGTTAGGGTTAGGGTTAGGGTTAGGGTTAGGGTTAGGGTTAGGGTTAGGGTTAGGGTTAGGGTTAGGGTTAGGGTTAGGGTTAGGGTTAGGGTTAGGGTTAGGGTTAGGGTTAGGGTTAGGGTTAGGGTTAGGGTTAGGGTTAGGGTTAGGGTTAGGGTTAGGGTTAGGGTTAGGGTTAGGGTTAGGGTTAGGGTTAGGGTTAGGGTTAGGGTTAGGGTTAGGGTTAGGGTTAGGGTTAGGGTTAGGGTTAGGGTTAGGGTTAGGGTTAGGGTTAGGGTTAGGGTTAGGGTTAGGGTTAGGGTTAGGGTTAGGGTTAGGGTTAGGGTTAGGGTTAGGGTTAGGGTTAGGGTTAGGGTTAGGGTTAGGGTTAGGGTTAGGGTTAGGGTTAGGGTTAGGGTTAGGGTTAGGGTTAGGGTTAGGGTTAGGGTTAGGGTTAGGGTTAGGGTTAGGGTTAGGGTTAGGGTTAGGGTTAGGGTTAGGGTTAGGGTTAGGGTTAGGGTTAGGGTTAGGGTTAGGGTTAGGGTTAGGGTTAGGGTTAGGGTTAGGGTTAGGGTTAGGGTTAGGGTTAGGGTTAGGGTT
>NW_027437184.1:526-38026 GCF_033239565.1 Halichoeres trimaculatus | reverse complement strand
CCTCTGGGCGTAGTGTGTTACTGTTGGCAGCCTTGGTGACTTTGGTCCAGCTCTCTGCAGGTCACTCATCAGGTCTCACCAAGTAGTTCTGGGATTTCCTCTCACCGCTTTCATGATCGTTTTGACCCCATGGGATGAGGTCTTGCGTGGGGCCCCAGATAGAAGTGGTCTTTTATGTCGTCCATTGTCGTCCAGCTGCTCCCACAGTTGGTTTATTCACACCAACCTGCTGGTCTATTGCAGATTCACTCTTCCCCGCCTGGTGCGGATCTAAAGTTTGTTCCTGGTGTCCTTGGACAGCTCTTTGGTCTTGACCATGGTTGGGTTTGGACTCTGACTGTTAAGGCTGTGGATGGGTGTCTTTTATACAGAAAACCAGTTCAAACAGGTGCCATTAATACAGGTAACACGTGGAGGAAAGAGGAGCTTCTAAAGAAGTTGTTACAGGTCTGTGAGAGCCAGAAATTGTCTTTAATTGTGGCTGACCAAATACTTATTTTCCACCATCATTTATAAATAAATTCTTAAAAAATCCTACGATGTGATTTCCTGGATTATTTTCTCATTTCGTCTCTCATGGTTGAAGTGTACCTCTGATGAAAATTACAGACCTCTCACCTTTCTAAGCAGGACAACTTGCAAAATCAGTGGCTGACTAAACACTTTGTTGCCTGACTGTACATCACCAAGTGCAAAGCAAAGTGTTGGCTGCGTCGGTGTAAAGCGCGGTGTTTTGGACCCAGTGGAGACCTACTGTCTGGAGTGAAGAATCAGGCCTCTGTGTCTGCCAACCTGACGGAGGAGTCTGAGGGTGGTGGCTGTGAGGAGAACGGTGCTTGTTTGACTGTGCCAGGTGTTTGGTTTGGTGGAGGGGGGTTGATTGTCAGGGTGGGCTTGGCCCCTTAATGGAACCCTAACCCTAACCCTGAACTTAAAGGAGCTCTTAATGCTTCAGCTCACCAAACCCATTTGGACATTTTCATGCTCCTAACTTTGAGGACGGCCCCTTCCTGTTCGCACATGGCTGCAACCAGTGATCAGAACAAGGTCCATAGAGACACAGACGGGCCAGTGTGGGGTGGAGAAACCCGACTGGATGGAAAACCTGTGAAGACTGCGGGCCAGGCTGCCTCGTCTGACATCAGAGCCTGACGTCATGAACACGCTGCGTGGAAGAACTGTCAACAACTCCCACAAACCGTCCCTGGACCTGTGAAAAGTCTTTCCAGGTCAGAGGTCACATTAAAGGCCGAAGACGTTCTGCGTATACGTTCTGATTTCCCTTGGTCTCATTTGTCACATAACAAAAACCTCATAGCATCATAGCAGGGCTGTGCAGGCAGTGGGGCCTCGGCTTCAGAACAGATCATTAGTTTTGCTTTGACTCAGAGGAAAAGTTTCAGCTGCTCTGTGTGAGACGACAAACTAATACTCTAATATCATCCGCCTGATGGAGAATCTTCATCACAACATTTCACAAACGTGCTGAACAAGTTTTCATTTCTGCTAAGGAGGCAGTAATGCAGGAATGTATTCAGTCAACGTCTAACGTAAAACAGACTTTTTTTTATCACCAAACAAAAAAACTCACTTACCAAAATCTATTTTGCTGTTTTTTGTGCTCTCACAAATTTTTTGGGTTCTCTGGTTATTTTGGATGTTCTCGTTGTTCTGCATGCTGCATTTCTCTGTAAACGTAGAGCAGACAGAAAGTCAACAGAAGCAGTGACTCTGGTTCATAAGCTTAGGACGACAGACGTGTTGTTTCCTGTGTTTCACACACATTTTCATTAAAACTTGATGTGCTGCACTCTGGCACGCCCCTTCGCTCTTTCGTCAAATGCTGCATTTTGAAACGTGTATAAATGAACTTAAATACCCCCTGAACAGTTTTTATTACACTGGGTAAAAATGTTTTCATCTGTATGTGGAATAAACCGACTCCTGGGATTTAAACAGAAAAAATGAAATAATCTGGAGGCTGGCTAAGTCTTTCCAACTGTTCTCCAAATCACTGAGCCACAGATATTTCCAAGCCGACCTACTGCGAACAACAGGTCTGGGAACAACAGGTCTGGGAACAACAGGTCTGGGAACAACAGGTCTGTGAACAACAGGTCTGGGAACAACAGGTCTGGACGACATGGATTCATTTCAACACCTGGTTCATGTTCAACAAACTTTCTTCAAACATCAGCGACACAAGCTACGCTGTCTGACACGAGGCCAAAGAGCTGAACAGCTGACAGGGTTTTTCTGTTCACCTTCAGCACATGAGCATAAATCCCCCTTGCAGAGCATCAGGAGCTCTCCACTCGTCCTCTGCGGATTGTAGAAGTGCACGCAGCCGACGTCCTCTGCAGCAGGAGAGAAAGACGTTAGTTAAGAAGCTGAAGACGTGCTTGAAGGAAGCTCTCCTCCAACATCAGGAGGTGAAATGACAAACAGCAGGAGGTGTTTACTCCTCCCCAAGCATCAGAATTAAGTACCGTATTTTCCGCACTACAAGGCACATCGGATTATAAGGCGCACTGTCGGCTTTTGAGAAAACTGAAGCCTTGTGGTGCGGAAAATAGGGTATTACACACAAGCGTGCGTCTGTCTCTCTCTCTCCCTTTCTGTGTGTGCGCGTGTGTGTGTCTGTGTTTGTGTGTGTGTGTGTGTGTGTCTGTGTGTGTGTGTGTGTGTGTGTATCTCTATCCCTATTCCCCCCCCTTTATTCTCTCTCCCACTCTCTCTCCTCTATCTGTCTCTCTCTAACCCCATCAGTCTCCTCAGATGTCTGTCTAACATGAGTCTGGTTCTGTCCGAGGTTTCTGCCTGTTAAAGGGAAGTTGTTCCTCTCCATTGTAACTTGCTAAATGCTGCAAAGTCCTGTACTCATGGTGGATTAAGATAAGATCAGACTTCTTGTCTTGTCTTGATGTTGGGTTTCTGCTAAAAAAAATTTATTAACATTTACGGGTCTAGACCTGTAAATGTTTTTGTAAAGTGTCTTGAAATAACATTTGTTATGATTTGGCGCTATATAAATAAAGATTGATTGATTGATTGGTTGGACTCACTTTCATAGTACTGATACACAGACACAGCAGCTGGCTGTAACAGACCCACTTTCATCCTCTGATGGATGTTGAAGGAGATCTCTTCAGGGTGCGTGTTCGAAACCTGAGACAAGAACAAAGTCCATCACAAGAAAAAATCTGTGTGTGTGTAAGTGTGTGTGTGTGTGCGTTGTCTGTGTTTAATGGATTTCTCACTTCCTGTGTGGTCAGTCAGCTGAGACAGCTCGCGTTTTGATTGGCTAGTGACAATATACGCTTTACCTGCTCGGCTCCTCTCACAGCGCCCCACACTGCAGGATTTATATAAGTGTTAGGGTTAGGGGTAATAATAAATATGTTCATTATCTACGATCTCTCAACAGGAGGCCTCTGAGCGGCTCCAACTGAACAAAATCACTCTGAACACCCCACACCTCAGGGAAATCACACACCATGCCGTTTACAAACATCAGTCAGTCGGGCCTTTGCTGGCTTTGGTCGTCAGGGTGAGATCAGGGCAATACTCAGCCCCATGTCCTGTGGTGTGCATCAGCCTTTACATGAGTCTGGTTCTGTCCGAGGTTTCTGCCTGTTAAAGGGAAGTTGTTCCTCTCTGTTGTAACTTGCTAAATGCTGTGGAGCTCTGTCCTCATGGTGGGTTAAGATAAGGTCAGACCTCTTATCTTGTCTTCATGTTGGGTTTCTGTTTATATGATCACGTGTTTTTAATGTGAACAGGTCCAGATCTGCTCATGTTATTGAGAAAATGTCTTGAGATAATTTTTGTGGTGATTATACGCTGTAGTATGTAGATTAAATAGATTTGAGTTTAGAAACCCCACCAACGCCTACCAGGACTTTTGAGGACAGGGTCCTTTCCTGCTGCAGCCAGCTACTGCCTGCCTGGTTGTGTCACATGACCGAGCCTGGAGAACTACAACTTCCTGCTACGGCTGCTGGGCCAAGTGTAGCATTCACAGCCAGGGTCAGGGTTATGTGAGGACTCCCTCTGCTTCCTGGGCTGGTCTGAGACCTTTCCCGTCCAGATGGCCCAAGTCTTTGGGAACCATCCAATGCTCGTGTCGTGGTGTGTATTTCTACTTACGAGTGGCTAATTGGAGTTTACCCAATGAGCAGAGGGAACTGGGGACACAGAAACCTACCTTGTCCAGGTAAATGATGATGTTGCTTTTCTCTGAGAATGGACTGTTCCTCTCATACTTTTGAATCGTGCGGGCATGTCCTTGAGACATCTACAACAAACAAACGGGAACGGTTAAAGAGCAATCAGCTCCTCTCTTTGTTTCTGCATTCTAATGTCAAGAAGTATTTACTTTGTCCAAGTCCTTTGAGCTGGCTTCGAAGCCCGTTGGCAAACCCACGTCAACGATTGCCATGGTTGATTTGTGATCAGGGTCCTTAAACCTGTCCCCAGGACAGACAGAATCATCAAAACAAAGACAAGAGCTCTCAAGACAAAACTGAGACACGTAGAGACACGTAGAGACATGTAGAGACACGTAGACACGTAGAGACAGGTAGAGACACGTAGAGATACGTATAGACACATAGAGACACATAGAGACATGTAGAGACACGTAGAGACACGTAGAGACACGTAGACACGTAGAGACACATAGAGACATGTAGAGACACGTAGAGATACGTATAGACACATAGAGACACATAGAGACATGTAGAGACATGTAGAGACACTTAGAGATACGTACAGACACAAAGAGACACGTAGAGACATGTAGAGACATGTAGAGACATGTAGAGACACGTAGAGATACGTAGAGACACAAAGAGACACGTAGAGACATGTAGAGACATGTAGAGACACGTAGAGATACGTAGAGACACAAAGAGACACGTAGAGACATGGATAGACACAAAGAGACATGTAGAGACACGTAGAGACACATAGAGAAACCTAAAGACATGTGGAGATATGTAGTGACACACAGAAACACGTTACATGCAGGGACATGAAGAGACATGTGGAGACACATAAAGACACCTAGAGACATGAAGAGACACACAGAGACACAATGTTACATGAAGGGACACATAGAGACATGTAGAAACATGTTGTTACATGCAGGGACACGTAGAGACATGCAGGGACACGTGGAGACATGTAGAGACATGTTGTTACATGTAGGGACATGTGGAGACATGCAGGGACATGCAGGTACACATAGAGACATGTGGAGACACGTTACATGCAGGGACAGGTAGAGACATGTGGAGACATGCAGGGACATGCAGGGACACATACAGACATAAAGGGACACATAGAGACATGCAGGGACACATAGAGACATGTGGAGTGTGCAGGGACATGCAGGGACACATAGGAACATGCAGGGACACATAGGGACATGCAGGGACACATAGAGACATGTGGAGACATGCAGGGACATGCAGGGACACATAGAGACATGTGGAGTGTGCAGGGACATGCAGGGACACATAGGGACATGCAGGGACACATAGGGACATGCAGGGACACATAGAGACATGCAGGGACTCATAGAGACATGTGGAGACACGTTTCATGCAGGGACAGGTAGAGACATGTGGAGACATGCAGGGACATACAGGGACACATAGAGACATGCAGGGACACATAGAGACATGTGGAGTGTGCAGGGACATGCAGGGACACATAGGAACATGCAGGGACACATAGGGACATGCAGGGACACATAGAGACATGTGGAGACACATAGAGACATGTGGAGACATGCAGGGACATGCAGGGACACATAGAGACATGTGGAGTGTGCAGGGACATGCAGGGACACATAGGAACATGCAGTGACACATAGGGACATGCAGGGACTCATAGAGACATGCAGGGACACATAGAGACATGCAGGGACACATAGAGACATGCAGGGACACATAGAGACATGCAGGGACACATAGAGACATGTGGAGTGTGCAGGGACATGCAGGGACACATAGAGACATGCAGGGACTCATAGAGACATGTGGAGACACGTTACATGCAGGGACTCATAGAGACATGCAGGGACTCATAGAGACATGCAGGGACACATAGGAACATGCAGTGACACATAGGGACATGCAGGGACTCATAGAGACATGCAGGGACACATAGGGACATGCAGGGACTCATAGAGACATGTGGAGACACGTTACATGCAGGGACAGGTAGAGACACAGAAAGCACTCACATGACCTGGATCGTTAACTTGTAGACCTTCTCTTCTTCGTCGGCCTTCACTGTGGAGACAAACCATCCAGTGAGCTCTGGGTTAAAGCTGGCTCTGTGCGTTCATGATGGAAATATTTGTTGGAAACATCACGGAGATTAAAAAAATGGCGTCAGATCACAGAGAACAACACGCTACCTGGTGTCACCTGCACTGACAAATTGAACTTCTGACAGTTACTCTCCCTGACGCTGGGCAGAGCGTAGTACATGGACACCATCTGAGGAACAAACACAAACCACATGTTTGAGGCCGGTGGAGACTTCAGCTGTTTTTAACCAAAGACTGTATAAAACATGGACGTTGTTTCGCCGACGTCACCCGTCTGTTTCTGAAACGCAAAATGAAGCATATCGTCTATAGCGGCCATATTGGAACGGCCGAGTTAGAAAAACATTCCCCCCCGTACAGTGGGAGCTGGTAGTAAAATTATCGACTCAGACAGGAGACGTTTTTTGAACCAGGCTGTAAATAGGTTAATGTCTGCTTTGAAAACAGCTTTTTTTGGCTTGGTGTGTTTGTGACTTCTTGTACTTCCAGAGCCAGCCTCAAGAGGGCGCTGGAGGAACAGCAGATTTTAGCACTACAGCATCGTCTCATAATCTCAGACGGAGGTTGGTGCTTGTTTTTAACAGGGGCAGAAATTGAGGAGCAGGTGTATTGCCCGCTTTGTTAGGGTTTATACGTCTCCTGGTACCCCTTTGGTGACATCACATGGTGTAAAAGCTAAAAAAAAAAAATAGAAACCCTGTTTTACCTTTTGTCACATTTTGTCTGTGATGTTACATTTTGCTTTTTATTTTAGTGTATCAGGATTTTATGTCTGTTTTTATTTTGTAGTCACTCTCCTTTTTTCTCAGGCATCTTCACTTCCTGTCCCAATGTTCCTCCACTGATGTGATTGTGAGTCAACATGGTTTCCACCTGTGCCCTGAAACTTCTTGTGAAAATCTGTCTCTCTTTGTCTTGTGCCAGATCGTGGTGTCTCTGTCCCAGTCTCCCACGATCCATGTGTTTTCAGAGTCCGTACTTTATACAAACTGTTTTGAGAAATGCAATTATTGTTTTGTAAATGGTGAGGATGATTCGAGAAATGTCCCAAAATATCTGAAAAAACTGTGAAGGCCTCTCTTAAGAAACAATAAGTGGCTGATAACAATACCTTAACAATATGTGTCACAAAAAGGAACACAAACCACAAATAAACCATAACAGGGGTTTTGTAAACTTACTGTCACTGTTGCTTCACCAGCACCTTCAGCAACAATTGTTACGTCTTGGTTGATGTTGTTGAACTGTTGAGATATGAGGCAAACATGCAAACCATACAAATGAACCAAGAAAAAAACAGTCACAAAATACGACATGAGCTTTAAATCTCATTACCCATGTCGGTACAGCAGAGTTATTTTTCTTCTCAGGAGTCCCTGAGTCAGTATGTACGGTGTATGTCATGGTCTACCAGTTAGAAATTACTCAATGCTTAATGTATATATTTTCTGAATGTCTTCTTACTTCAGAGGTTCTGGTGGAAAACTGGCTGCCCTTGTTGAATTTTAACTTCAAAGATTTACCAGGCAGCGTCATGTCAATGTTTAGATCATACTCTGGTTCCTCAGCGTTGGCCCAGTACTCAGCCACAGCTTGGTACACCATTATGGTAGCCTGGAGAAAAGTGGAGGTGGACCCAGTTCATACAGAGTGAATAAAAAAGATGAGATGAGAGAAAGGTGTGTAGAAGTTACCTGAGTGGATCCGTATGATCCATGGTAGCTGTCCACCCTGTTCTGCTGTGAGAACCACCGGACAACAGGTTTGGCTCTTTCCAACTCCTTCATTCAGAGGAGGAAAGTAAAAAGAGGTTTGGAAAACAGCAGATATTGGTATAGTTACCACACACACCCCCAGAAACACTGCACACAGAAACAACATGATTTCACAAAACCCCCAAACTACCAGGGTGAAAATCCTTCCCCCCTCAGGAAGTGACCTTTTTCACTGAGCCAAAGACAAACCTCTGCTGGGCTTTGATCATGAGCTTTGACTCTGTAACACTCACAGCTTCTCATCAAATCAGTCCAAACTGATGGTCGTCCAGCACTGAACACACAGAGTCAAACGCTCAGACTTTGGTCTATCTCTGGAGCTGAAAGATTCAGGATCATCAGAAACTAAAGAAACCTGTCAAACCAAAAACAGAGACCCAGACAATCGCCATATCAAAACTCTGTGACATCATCCTCCATGCCGGGCTCGCCCCCAGTGTCTGCGACCAAAGACAAAAGTGGTGACAAACTCCAAACAAGAAATCTGTTTTAACACCAGTCTGGAAAAAATCCTCTGAATGATCAACAACCAGCAGCTCGTTCACTGCCTCACAGAAAAAAATGTCCTGAGATAATCCCAGACTGGATTTTTACCAAGTTACTGCACAAAAGAGCAGGTCTTTACCCTCAGCAGCCTGACCCTAAACCCTAAACCCTAAACCCCTAACCCCAACCAGATATTTCAGCGGGACGTACTCACCCTCGCCCTGACCAGAGCAAGAAGACCGTAAGCTGTACCCTCAAGTGTGTATTCATTAGAGCCAGGTACACGCCAGTGGGATGAACCTAAAGGACACACACACACACACACACACACACACACACACACACACACACACACACACACACACACACACACACACACACACACACACACACACACACACACACACACACACACACACACACTCTTACTTTACTGAGATTGTAGCATCCTCCTATAGCTGAAATGGACTGACCCCCCAGGTTTGTGTTTGTTCGACATGCGGACGTGTTTTGTTGCTCATGGTGCTGAGACATGTTGTCAGCTTACCGGACATAAAGTTGGTGAGAATCCTCAGGTTCAGCTTGTTTTCATTGGCCAGAGCGTACGAGGCTATGGCGACAGCGTAGGGGTAAGTGAGGCGTGGCAGACGTGTCTGGATGTAGTTCACTGCTTTATTTATGCTTCCAGTGACCTGGGCACAGGGAAAAGACAACCGGTGAGCACTGATACACATTTTCAGTCACTTAGGGGTCATTTACATGTTAACAGTTTTAGGATGAAATCTGAAATCTGATATTCTTTTGTTTCAGCGTCTCGTTTGCACAGAAACAGTGTTGAAAACATCCTCACGGGGGAATTGGCCACCGTTGGTGTGTAAACAGCAAACCCCTGACATTATGCTCCTCCTTGCTTGCACCTGTTAAACTGTCATGGTGGCAACTTAATAAAATAGAACAGAATAGAAAATAATAGAATAGAATAAAATAGAATAGAATAGAATAGAATAAAATAGTTGTTATTGTCCACTGAAGTGGAAAACTGATTTTGGCTCACCAGCACAGGAGACAGACAGCACTAAAATACAAACACCGTCAAACATGAAACACGTTAGACACAGGTTTAAAGAAGAGGTGCAACAAGAGCTGGTCAACATAGAGACAACGTGGTGTCAGAGCAGTTCGGGTCATTGTGTGGGTTGGTCACTCAGTGGATTCAGGATGGTGATGGCGTTTGGTACAACAGACCTTTGGCCAAAAGAGTTATGAAGACGTCAGAGGCTCAAACTGACAGGACTGACAGGGGATGGGTGCTGGTGCTGTCTGTCAGGAGTCTCTGAGCTTTCCTCCTTGTCCTGATAGTGTCAGCGCGGGCCAGAGGTTTCTGGGGCTTTACATTGCCATGTGCAAATCAGACAATAAAAACATTAACGATGGTGGATACTGTGTTGTGCCTGTGCTGCTTTATCTACTGAATTTACTGAATCTACTGAATCTACTGAATCTATTAAATCTACTGACTATACGTGACAGACCCAAAACAATTCACCAGCACATAGCTGGATGATCTGATTGGCTGTCTGTCCATTAACCAGGACAAAGATGTAAGAGTTTGTAGGTGCCCAAGAAGAATATCTTGTTATTTTGAAGTTGAAGAAAATATCTGATCTAATCTGTAACAGTGGATATAAAAAAAGTGACACAGCCCTGTTGTAATGCAAGAATTTTGTTATGTTAAAAAAACTAGACCAGGATAAATAACTTCAGAACTGTTCCCAGATTTACTATCACCTTTAACCTGAACAACTCAACTATCAAACAAACTAAAACTAAAACCATGGACTGCTCACTCACTGTTTTTACAAAAGGAATACCGTAAAATACCAAATAGTAGCCGGGGCGTTTATTTGTTTCAATCACTGAGCAGAGCGGGCGTTTATTTGTTTCAATCACTGAGCAGACCGGGCGTTTATTTGTTTCAATCACTGAGCAGACCGGGCGTTTATTTGTTTCAATCACTGAGCAGACCGGGCGTTTATTTGTTTCAATCACTGAGCAGACCAGGCGTTTATTTGGAACAGGTGTTTATTTCTTTCCCAGAAAATAACATTCAGCGGAAGAGGTAACGTCGTCTTCTTTGACTCTTCAAAGCCTCCTCATCTTTACGTTGTTATTGCATAATTCATCCTGGCAGACTACCTGTGTTTGTTTATATCTGGCACGCCGCGCGTGGACTGATACACTAAGCGGCGAGTACCTCGTAGCCAGCTTTGGCTCTGCAGTGGAGGTAGCACCGTTTTACGACACTATGAGAACTAGAGCCTTATTTAGCGGTGTTTTTGTGTGAAAGTAACGCGCTGAAAATTCTCTAAATAAAGCGTGAATGCAGACCCATATCAGATTTTTTCAGTGGGAGTCCGTTTATTTGTGTTTTGGGTCAAGTAAAATATGGCCCCGTCTGAGTCTGCACTCAGACGGGGCAGACGGCAGACGAGCAGACGAGCAGACGAGCAGGGAGGGGGTGTTTGGTGCGAGCGCTCTGGGCTTCTGCTGCACAAAAAACACTGCTGTAGGGTCATGTGTGTGCCAAACCGATTACGTCGATCCGAACGGATCACAGATCAATCATGATCCGTTGCACCACTACTAATAAGGTACAGTCTGATTATGTTTGTTTTACAAAAATCAGTTTTCAAGAGTCAACTGTCGGTTGAGAGCTCAGCGTTTGCCTGTGTTCTGTAACTACGACCTGCAGCTCGTAGGCTGCACCGAGTAACTTACCATACCCCCAGCGTTTATTTGGTATTTTACGGTAAAGACAAAAGTGTAGAGTAGAGATGGGCAGAGCAGAGTACAGTGTAGTGTAGTAGAGCAGAGTAGAGTAAAGTAAAGTAAAGTAGAGTAGAGTAGGGTAGAGTAGAGTAGAGCGGAGTTGAGTAGAATAGGGTAGGGTAGAGTAGAGTAATGAAGAGAAGAGTATAGTAGAGTAGAGTAGAGTAGAGTAGAGTAGAGTAGAGCAGAGCAGATCAGATTAGAGTAGAGTAGAGCACAGTAGAGCACAGTAGAGTAGAGTAGAGTAGAGTAGAATAGAGTAGAGTAGAGTAGTGTAGAGCAGAGTAGATTAGAGTAGAGTAGAGCACAGTAGAGCAGAGTAGAGTAGAGTAGAATAGAGTAGAGTAGAGTAGAGTAGAGTAGAGTAGAGTAGAGTAGAGTAGAGTAGAGTAGAGTAGAATAGAGTAGAGTAGAGTAGTGTAGAGCAGAGTAGATTAGAGTAGAGTAGAGCACAGTAGAGCAGAGTAGAGTAGAGTAGAATAGAGTAGAGTAGAGTAGAGTAGAGTAGAGTAGAGTAGAGTAGAGTAGAGTAGAGTAGAGTAGAATAGAGTAGAGTAGAGTAGTGTAGACTTGTGTTCAGTTTAGGTACTCACATCGATCATCCCATCACAGATTGTGCGTGACTCCTGCATGGCGATCAGACAGAAAGCCGTCATGGAGACGTCTGAATTGGTGCTGAGCACACCACCCTACACATGCACAGGGAAGAGAAAAAAGTCAGTTTTTGTTTTGTTTGCCTCTTTGTCTGATTTTTATTTTATTTTTTAAAGGGAGTGAACATACACGCATTGCGTCACTGTACACATATCCAGTTTCTACAAACATGCCGTCTGGCTGCTGAGCTTTGAGAACGAGAAACCGGACAGCGCTACAGATAACGCTCCTGTCTATTTCCACCAGATTGCTGGCCATGGCAAACACCTTGACCACGTAGGCTGTCAACCTTAAAAAGCAGAGCAGAGGTGGCACGTGAGATCAGTTTGTGGTTCAATGAAAAACACATCACTGTGTCAGTTCATCGATGTTTGGTGCCTCACCAGGAACTTCCTTCACTTCCTTCAAACACTGAAAAAGCACCTTCACTGTTACGGTACTTCAGCTCGCTCTGGTATCCTGTTGGGTAACAGAGCACAGAACCATTGACCTGTCCTACAGTCAAAGATGCTCATGAGTCTAAAAAACATCTGGCGAGTGTTTTGACCATTTAAGCTTACCATGGCGTATGTGCATGAGGGCCTCATCACGTTTCCCCAAACCCACAGCTTCCCATTGGTTGGTTTTGTCCAAGTATACGGCTGCAATCAAAGGAAGGGTCATGGAGGCTGCATTCTGCTCACCACAGCCATAGGGCGCCCGGATCATACTTTCCATAGATTTCCCACTGATGGCGCTCTGTAGAAGGTTGCTCAACTGCTCTCTCCCTGGGTGGACACAAAGTTCCCCCGAAACTGTCAAAGTCACGCTCATTTGGTTCTGCACAGTGCAATACACAGCCTGAATGTATTCATACACCTAAAGTTACTTTTTAAGGCAAGGCAGGGCAAGTTGATTTATATTACACATTATAGCATCCTCTGCAATTCACAGTGCTTTACAGAGAATAAAAGAAAACAATTAAACTCAATTAAAAACAGATAAAGAACAAGCTATTATATAAGACACAACAACACAAAATAAAGTTTAAAAGAAAGAAAGAAGGTTAATACAGATTTAAAGATAAAAGTCACAGAGCACAGTTGAAGAGTTTGTGGTTTAAACATAATTTAAAATGTTTGTTAATGTTTTCTAATAAAAGGCAGCTGAAAAAAGGTGAGTCTTTAACCTGGATCTAAAGGAGCTGAGAGTTTCAGCACACCTGATGTTTTCTGGCAGTTTGTTCCAGATATTTGAAGCATAGAAGCTAAATGCTGCTCTTCCATGTTTGGTTGTGACTCAGGGGACTGAAAGCACCTGGCCAGATCCAGACCTGATCCAGAGGACCAAAGTGGTCTTGATGGTTCATAATGGATTAGACCATCACTGATATAGTTTGGCCCTGATCCATTCGGAGCTTCCAGCACTTAGAGCCAGTTGGTCTTCAACTGTGTGTGTGTGTGTGTGTGTGTGTGTGTGTGTGTGTGTGTGTGTGTGTGTGTGTGTGTGTGTGTGTGTGTGTGTGTGTGTGTCATCTGCAGAGACTACTTTGGCTAAAAGAGTGGTTCAGCTTCTGCCATAAGACTTTGGGCTTTTCTTGTTTATTTCATTAGTGATTGGTCTTGAGTTCGGCCCCTTTAACTTGTTAGTCATTCTGCTTAACTATAGGTTTCTTTGACCCTTCTAACCTTCGACCCTAAAGACATCATCCTCACTGTCAAACATGCTGGCATGAACCTGATGCTTTGGGGGTGTTGTTCGGCCAATGGACAGTCTGCCATGAAACTGGACATTTCACCAATGACCCTAAACACACGTTGGAAGTGGACAAAAACATGAACGCTGTAGGGCGGCCCCACCAGAGTCTGGACTTGGGTCTAACTGAGAATCTGTGAAGGAGCCAAAGATCAGGGTGATTGCAAGGAGACTCTGCAGCCTCAAAAAACTGGTGCTCATCACAAAACTTGAATGGGCCAAAACCCCAGTGGAGATGTAAAAAAG
Organism: Halichoeres trimaculatus; assembly: GCF_033239565.1. Classification (NCBI taxonomy): domain Eukaryota; kingdom Metazoa; phylum Chordata; class Actinopteri; order Labriformes; family Labridae; genus Halichoeres; species Halichoeres trimaculatus. Next base: position 23,959 of record NW_027437184.1, on the reverse strand, counting down.
CTGATACAAGAAGTGCTTGATTGCTACTGTAGCTAATGAAGGCTTCTCTTGTGATCACTCTGGAGGCCATGGGTCATTTCAGACAGGACACTTTTTGCTTAAATGTAAAAAAAAAAACATCTGAGAATTATTATTTTTTTCCCCCCAAAGTTGGTATGCTGGTATCTTGTCTTGTTACCCCCCAGGAGCTGCAAGTGTCATTTCCAATCCAAATAAAATTTATTAATTGATAAAGCAAGCAAGCAAACAAACAAACAATCAAACAAAAAAGCTTTGGTCAGAATGTGTCAGGGGTATGAATAGTTTGAAGCTGTAGTTTACCCTTCTTTTTCAACACAAACTGAGATTAGATTTGAAGAGATGTACGTTTGGTCCCACCTGACACAGAGATGAGTGTGCTCTTATACGTGTTTGGGACCATGTCTTCTGTAGGAATCTCACTGTTGATGGTTATTTCTCGTCTACCACCTGAAAGAAGAGAAACATGCGGTGAGTTATAATGATTATTCATGATCTCTTTTGAAGTTATCAACATCAGTGGTAGGCTTACCTTCTGCTAGATGAAGTTTTATGGTTCTTGGTGTTTTCACCAGCACCCCGTCAGACTGAAAACAACAAATCACATCACATACTTGTGATTTAGTTTTGAAGTAATGTGTGTTTCACATTGTGTCAATAAACAAATCAAGAGAAAGAGGCTCAGGGTTTTAATCTTGAAGGTGCTTCCTACAGATAGTTACTGAGCTTGAAGATGTTATCTTGTGATTGGTTTGGAGCGGTTAAAGATCTGTCAAAATGTAAAACCTAACCTGGGAATAATGTTGCTGCAGCTTGAATGACTCAGTTTCAAAAGTGAACAGAACTTTATGTGCGAGTTTAGACCCTAAAAAATCTGTGAAACAAATCAATTTTTAATGCTTCAAATGTGTTGTGTCCAAAAAACAATGTCTGTAATTGTATAAAAAGTTAAAGTCTGTACAAACTGTGATGATCAAAGTTTAATTCTGCAGTGTTGCTCCAGTCTGTAAATGTCCCTCAGTCTGCACCTCATGCTCCTTTTATACCTGACTTTTTTTTTTCATTGTTATTTTTTACTGGTTGAAGTGAAATGAAAAAAAAGGAGAAGGGAAACGTAGAGAGTAAAAGTTAAAGCACTGTTTTGTCCTCTGACCTCACACCTTTTTGCCTTGGAAAACACATGGAAACATTTTTATCTTTTTTCAGACAAAATAAACTCATGCTTTAAAAAATGCTGAACCCACTAACCCTCCTTTTTCTGATCTTACCACCACCCGCAGCATCTTGGTCACTTCATCATTGAGTTCATAAGCGTTTTTGGCGATGGCTCTGACCACGATGGGGAACTGTCCGTCTCTCATGGGGATGAGGATGAAGAATACAGCTCGTGTACTTTGGTTAGCAACTCTGACCTCCTCACGGTATTTCCCCTGCTTCGAAGCCAAACTGCACAGGTTTTCTTGCTCTTTCATTTCCACACGCACCTTCAGGATAAAAATGGGGAAACAGAGACATCAGTAGTTAAGTTGAATCAATATAAATATACATTGATCAACACAGAAAAAATGGAGGAATGTTACCCGTGGCAATCAGCTCGGAGAGTAAAAGACTGACGATGCACTCAACAATCATGTTAGTGAACAACAGCACGGGCTGCGAGCCATGCCACAATAAAATAAACTCAAATCATTAAACTGAGTTTGAAAAGCATGATCTGAAACTGAATCCAGTTTGGATTTGGAAATAAAATTATTCCCTTTAAACTGTATAAAACCAAAAATGAAAAGTAGAATTTCATTTTAGCATGACACGACCAGTATGTCATCTAGGAGGAGTAATCGAGCACAGATCCACAGATTTACAGAAGTCCTTTTAATGTATGTAAATGAACTGAGAATGATTTTTGTATTTAAGGAATGCAGAGAGTTAAATTTTTAAGTAGCTTGAATTCAAGAAGTTTCAAAACATTTAATCAATGTCAGATCATGCTCTTTAAAGAAAGCATAATGTTTCAATTCAAGGGGCTGCACGGTGGCACAACGGTTAGCGCTGCAGCCTCGCAGCAAGGAGGTCACCGGGTCGATTCCCAGGTTGGCTGATGAGCCTTTCTTTGTGGAGTTTGCATGTTCTCCTGGGGTACTCCAGCTTCCTCCCATCCCAAAAAAATGCTCACCAGGTTAATTGGTCACTCTAAATTGTCTGTAGGTGTGAGTGTGTGAGTGAATGGTTGTCTGTCTCTGTGTCAGCCCTGTGATTGGCTGCCCGCCTCTCGCCCAATGACAGCTAGGATATGCTCCAGCCACCCGCAACCCTTAACAGGATAAGCGTTTAAGAAAATGGATGAATGGATTCAAATTCAGTTTTGCAAATCCAGGCTCATACAGCAGGGTCTTGTCAGGAAGTGCTGCGCTATTTGCTACAATGGCCAGTAGGTGTCAGTGATGTGCAAAAGCCACAACATGAACGCAAACGCCACAACAAAATGAAAGCACAGCCTCAAAGCAAGAGGAAAGAGGTCAGTTATCCCAACGGACACAGGAAGTTGTGAGAGTAAGTCAGTGATTTTCTTTTTTAACTTTAGCTATGATTAGCTTAGTTTAGCAGGGCCATCAGCCTGTGATTTCCTTCATAGAGCTAATCTTTCTTGTTTAATGTTTATGCAACATCCCATGACATGCCATGACATTAGCATTAGAGCTATATTTATTACTGCTGGAGTTAAAAAAGAAAACAGTGATTTAATTTCTTTCACATATTTTCTGTGTCCACTGAGACTCTGGTCCTTGTTCTTACTGTATTTCTGTTGTGTTGTGGCTTTTGCTTTCGTGCCGGGGTGCTTGTTGTTGCTTTTGCAAATTGGCTGATATCCAGCTGACACTTATCCAACATTCACGCCTTTTTAAGCAGGCTCAAATTGTTGATCTTGACCTTTGTGGGTTGTGAGGAGAGGAACTTCAGCTTTTGACGCCTCACAACCATTAAATCAGATCATGAAGCTGTGTGACTTTTTAAAATGAGAAAGAAAAAGAAAAGGAGCCCAGGTACAGGGGATAGCCCAGTAATAATTGAATCAAGATAAATCATTTCAGAACTTGTGCCTTGCATTATAACTGGCCTGTGTAGACTTTCTGGATCCACTGATTGGGCCCCTTGACTCACCTCAACAGGTATCGGGGAGTAGTTGTGTATAACAGCCTTGATTTCCAGTTGCTCTCCTCGGATTGCAGAATACGGCACTTTCAGATCGATGAAGAAATCCTTCTTGACAACGACCTCAAATGGATCAGCCACACAGATACCTTAGAGGAAGATAGATGAGTGTAACAATTAAAGAGCTTAAACATTTTGGGGAACGTTATTGAGATGGCGGTTGTTCTCATCTGCTAGGTTTATCTATTTTAGAAATGTGTGCAGCAGTGCCAGTCAGCCCTGATTGGTTCTGTGCTTGGAGACACAGGTCATTTATTGAACTTCTGTGTAAACTAGCGATGCCAGAACAAAAATAACTTTTTTAAGCTTATGTACGTATATGTCCATTAAAACAACCTTGCATTTGCAAGTGTAAACTTCAACAAAAAACAACACTTTTAACAACAATTGCTGTCTCCAAAAAAAAAGAAAAGAAAGATAAATAAAAAATCCAACCCCTTCAGCATCTTTAGCTGACGTGACCAGCTGCAAACATGGTGCAAAAACACTGGTCTCTGGAATCTCATCTCCAGTCAATCCAATGATGCGCCAGCTCAGGCCTAAACTTTTTTAGAAGAAAGGCTGAAACCTGCTGTGTCCATGGTGATAAAGAGCTTTGCTTTAGAGGAAATGACTGAGGACACTCTAACTGGAGAAAAATAAGTTGAAACCAAAGCATTCCTTGGGTAATTTTTGGACCCATCCAACATCTTTCACCTCACACCTCACCCAGAACCTTAACCTTAAGTTTTAATCCCAGTTCCTGACCTGGATGGTGCTCCAGGAAATCTGCGTGTGTGGTTGGACACCAACATCAGTTTCATCAACCTTTGCCAACTCTCATGTATTCCTGTAGGATGTCTGATGATCCATCCTTGTGTCAAAGTCAAATGAATAATCTGTCTCTTTGCTGGGGGGTGAGTGAACCTGACCTGTCTTTTTATTGTTGCAGTTTGGACGTGAATTGTTTCGGTGTTAGAAGTCTTCCTCGGGGCAGAAAAAGAACTTTAAAAAACTCTCTCACCATGAGTTCTTGACAGACTGATGCCTGTGAACTGCCAGGTTGTGATCGAGTCTGGCAAGGGGACGTATTTTGTGGCAGCTGTGGGTCCACTGAGACAAAGACAAAGTTTTTAAAAACATATAAGTTGTAAAGATAATTAAAAAAGAAATCAAAGCAGTGGCAGTCGTCTTTTGCATAAACTTACCAGTCAGGATTTGATGGACTGCAGGAGGGCAGATCCACAGTCACCCAGAACCAACTTTCTGGGAACTTGGAGCGAGATACAACTTCAATGGAGTCAATGTCATCATTGGTCTCACCTAGAGCGCGATTAAAGAGTTTATTCAGCTTCCTCTTCTGTTTGTTAGAGGTGAAAGATTACACATTAAAAAAAAAACTTAAAGTCAACTGATTTAGAAATTCATGTCCCCAAATTATGTATGTGGCCCCCCCCCAAAAAAAAAAAACAACAAAAAACAAAATAAACAGTATGATCATTAATTTAGGTTTTCCGTTACCATGGTAACTTTACAACAAACAAACAATTCTGTTCTGATCTGATCTTCTGTTCTGATGTTCTGTATTTTCAGAACAGCTCGCTTGAGGAGAGATTTTCAGAAAATATTTCACAGGAGTGGATTTTGTGTAATGTGTCCCCTTTAATTATATATTGACACAGGGGGCCCCAGGTTTTAATCCCAGTTCCTTACTTCGAGACATTTGGAGTTCATCATCTCTCTTCTCTGCCAGAAGTCTTTCCATCTCGTTGCAGCAGCGCAGGAAGGCTTCAACACAATCTTGACCCTTGGAAATGTACTCACTGCGCCTCTCGCAGCTGTACGACACAGGGGTGTCGCTCATACCATCCAGACAACATTCACGTGGCAGTTTCTCTTCATAGTTACTCACTAGGTGAAAGACAGAAAGTAGAAGCAGGGTGATGTGTTTCAAAACAAACGGATGTTACATAAAGAGAGATTTGTCCCAATAAATACAGAATTGTAAATAAAAATAAATGGAAAAAAAAAACAAGGGGGGGTGATAGGAACTAAAGCTGCGTTTCCACCAAGCAGTACGGGTCGGTTCAGTACGGTTTGGGACGGTTTGGGACAGTAAAGTCTCATCCCGTTTGCGTTTCCACAGCAAACTGTGCCCTCTCGTGGTGGGCGGCGTGTAAGCCGCATGCCGGAAGCCACAGCTGGTAAACAATAGCGCGATGCCGTAGCAGCTTACCCCGCGATTAAATCCAACAAAGAAGAAAACGCGACACAGTAAACAAAGAGCACAGATGGAAGACATGCAGCATTTCGTCCTCTCTGTGATTTTCATGTAACTCTCTGTTACAAAGAACAATCAAGCTTCGTTTCAGAGAAGTCTGTGAGCCGCCAGGAGAAATGCAGCCGCTGTCGGGGTGAGTGACGATTCTTTTGACCAATCAATCGTCTGCAGTGTGTTGCTCCACCTCCCGAGAGCGGATCGGTTCAGTCTGGCACCCATACGAAAGGGTCCCAAAAAAGTGGGACGGCTCGTCTCGGTCTTTAGGGATCCGTCCCGGGATGAGTCAGTGGAAACGCCGCTAAAAGCGCACAGTACTGAGACGAACCGACCCGGACTGCTCGGTGGAAACGCGGCTTTAGATTAAAACGTCACCCCAAACAAAACAGAAGGGGCTATGTGCAGAAAAAATACAGAATTTAAAAGTTTGCTGATTAGCTAGTGCCTAAATTTAACTGAAAACAGTGCCATATCAAATAAAATTAACTCATTTTAATTTAGTGCCGATTAAAGGTTTCAAAGTATTGGGACAGGAGCACATTCCTGGCACTTTCTTTTTAACCATGCTCTGTTATTTAGAAAGGGACTTTTTTGTACTTGTTTTGCCAGATGTTAGATTTCACAGTTTAGTCTCCTTTTTTTACGTACAATGACAGACCACTGTTTTCAAGGGACGAACTGCAGCACCAGCCCATTTGGCCTGACTTGCTCAGTAGACATTTATATTTATCTCAGCTGGCAGTCTGATGCTGTGAGACGTGTCTGTAATGTGTAATGTTAGTGAATCCTGGTCATGTCCTCTCAGTCATCGACCAATCAGAGCTAACGTAACCTCACTCTTCATTTTATTGATAGACTCTCAAGTTTGAACAGACCACTGCAGAATAACTGCTGACTGTGGGTTGGAGGCTACATTAGCACTAACAGCTTAGCCTCTGTGTTATAGAGTGATACAGGCCAAGCCAAAGGCTAATTAGCCTTTAGCCTGTGCTCTATCTCTCTCCTGTTTCTCTTTCTTCTGCTCTTCTGTCCTTTTTCTGTCTGACAGTTAAGCTCCAGTGTCCACCATCACTACAACATTAATCACAGGAATCATTTTCAGCAGAGAAAAACACAGATCTCTGGCTTGTCTTGATGTTGGGTTTCTGCTAATAAAATTTTATCAACATTTATGGGTCTAGACCTGTAAATGTTTTTGTAAAGTGTCTTGAAATAACATTTGTTATGATTTGGCGCTATATAAATAAAGATTGATTGATTGATTGATTGATTGATTGATTGATTGATTGATTGATTGGTTGACCTCTTCTCTCTGCTAAACTTTGTCAGCAGGCATGGTGGTGTCATAGAGACCTAGACGTGCTGTAAATCAATCTGGTCATGGTCAACTCGAACTGAAAGCTGAGATGTATTATATATATATATATCCGCAGTGAATAAAATGGAATTCATCAGTTCAATGAGAAATCTCTCAGATATTCAGGTCCTGGCCCTGACTGAGACATGGATCCACCTAAAAACACAGCGACACCAGCTGCACTCTCTATGTGCTCTACATTCTGTCACACACCTCGCTCTGCTGGACGAGGAGGTGGTACAGGTACGCTCATTCCAGACAGCTGGACTGTTACCAATATCTGTCCACTGAGCAACAAAACAGCACTACTTTATCATGCTTTAAAAATTACTGCGCCAATGAAAGCATATGTTCTGGTTGTGTACCACCCAGCAGGGGGTCATCTGAATAGCTTTGTCCCAGAACTCAACATGTTACTCTCTGACATCCCTGATGATGGCACACCACTGGTTGTCATGGGAGACATGAACATGAACATTGAAAAGACACAGGCAAATGATTTTCTGCCACTCCTCTCCTCTTTTGGCCTCAAACTGGATTCCCTCTCCTCCAACTCACAAAGCTGGCAGAATTCTTGACTTGGTGCTGACTGGTAACTGCTCCACAGCAGAAGTGACAGTCACCCCACTACACCTCTCGGACCATTTCTTGGTAAAATTCTCTGCAGCCTTCTCTCAAACACAAGCACGCATGCAGATGGTTTCCTTCCACAGAAACCTGAGGTCCCTCACAGCAACACAGCTGGCTGATGCAGTGTCCTCCACACTGCCCAACCACTCTCAGTTCTCTTTACTGTCCGTTAATCAGGCTACACTCTGTTCCTCTCTGGCATCGGCTCTGGACAAACTCTGCCCCCTAGTGTCAAAACCTGCTAAGACAAAGCCACCTGGTCCATGGCTCTCTGAAGTTCTAAAGGAACAAAGAGGAGGACTCAGGGCAATAGAAAGAAAGTGGCATGAATCTCAAAAACCCACCGACCTGTCCTCATACCAGCTAAAACTAGCATCATTCATATCCTGCCTTCAAGCAGCAAAGGAAGCCTATTATCAGAACGAGATCTGTGCTGCCACTGACACAAAAAACTGTTTATCCTTACTCTCTCCTCCAACCACTCAGCCCTCCACTGCACTGACTCCGGGCGAGTCTGCCTCATTTGTCACTGAGAAGGTTGCAAACATCAACAACCTGTTCTCTGACCCTGACCAGCTCTGTCAGATCCAACCTGCTACTGACGCCACACTCTGCTCTTTTGCTCCTCAGAGTGTAGAGGGGGTCTCCAGACTTCTCCTAAACTCCAAACCCACAACATGTCCTCTTGATCTTATACCTACCAGCATCCTGCAGACCATTTTACCCCAAATCAAACCTGCAGTCACACACATTGTCAATTCCTCCTTGGAATCTGGGGTCTTCCCCACAGCTTTTAAACAAGCTCAGGTCGCCCCACTGCTTAAGAAACCAAATCTCAACCCAGCCCAGGTTGAAAATTACAGTCCTGTCTCACTACTGCCTTTCCTGTTAAAAATACTTGGGTGAACAGTCTATAACCAAGTGTCTGAGCATTTACTGAAAACCTGGCTCCAGCTGTGACCACTCCACTGAGACTACATCCTGTCAGTCACAGAATCACTGCCACCGGCTTCAGCTGCTGGTCAGTCCTCTGCCCTACTACTGCTTGACCTGTCTGCTGCCTTTGACACAGTAAACCATCAAGTCCTCCTCTCCACACTCTCTGAACTTAGCATCTCAGGATCTGCGCCGTTGTGGTTCAAGTCCGACCTCACAGACAGATCCTTCAGAGCGACATGGTGAGGAGAAGTGTTTAAATCACATGGATGAAGGAACGCCACCTTCAGCTAAATCTGTCCAAAACTGAGCTCATTGTCCTCCCTGCTTGTTCCTTGGTTGAACTACAGATTAATGTCCTGCTTGATTCCAATCAACTTGTGCCACAAACTCTGCCAGAAATCTGGGTGTCCTGATGGATGACCAGCTGACCTCCAAGGTTCACGTGGCTTTGATTGCTCAATCTTGTGGATAGGACCTCTTTAACATCAAGAGGATCAGAACCTACCTGACCCAACAGGCCACCAGCTTCTGGTACAGGCTCTTGTGATATTATGCATCGACTCCTGCAGCTCCCTCCTAGCAGACCTCCCTGTGTGTGCATTTAAACCTCCGCAGATTTCCCTCTTTACCATGTGCACCCTGTAAACCATGATCCCCCCTTATACAGGATTTCCCCCTTTACCATGATACCTTTGTTTACCAGGATAACTCTGTTTACCAGGATAACTTTGTTTACCAGGATAACTCTGTTTACCATGATAACTCTGTTTACAATCATAACTCTATTTACCAGGATAACTCTGTTTACCAGGATAACTCTGTTTACCATGATAACTCTGTTAACCAGGATAACTCTGTTTACCAGGATAACTCTGTTTACCAGGATAACTCTGTTTACCATGATAACTCTGTTAACCAAGGTAACTCTGTCTACCAGGATAACCCTCTTTACCATGATAACTCTGTTTACCAGGATACCTCTGTCTACCAGGATAACTCTGTCTACCAGGATAACTCTGTTTACCAGGATAACTCTGTTTACCAGGATTTCCCCCTTTACCATGATAACTCTGTTTACCATGATAACTCTGTTAACCAGGGTAACTCTGTTTACCATGATAACTCTGTTAACCAGGGTAACTCTGTTTACCAGGATAACCCTCTTTACTATGATAACTCTGTCTACCAGGATAACTCTGTTTACCAGGATAACTCTGTTTACCAGGATGACTCTATTTACCAGGATAACCCTCTTTACCATGAAAACCCTCTTTACTTTGATTTGGCGCTGTATAAATAAAGACTGATTGGTTGGCTGTAAGGAAATAATCAGCCTGAGGTCAAGTTGGGAAAGATTCAGCTCATGAAGCCCACAGTCCCTGGGACTTTATGACTGCAGATTATTTGTAAAAAGGTTCTTGTTTTTTTTTTAAGTCAGTTTACCCTTTGACGTTAAGAGTGTCATCCATATGATCAGTAACAGGAGTATTGATTCTTACACAGGTTAGTTCTGACTTCAATCATGGTGCCTGCTCGTTTCTTCCTGCTAGTGGTTGCTGGACACTTTAATTCTGAAAAGAAAAAAAACATCCAAACATCACAATAACAACAAGAAAAAAGAAAGACCTTGTGGTAACACTCAGAGTTGACTCAAAACAGATCATGCGGAATTGTTGGTGTCGTAAAAGTAGGAAAGTTGTGAACAGGGAGAGATAAAACTGGAGTTTTATTTCTCAAATGTTTAGAGGGCTGTTGAATAGATCAGTGAAAAAGACACACAGCTGACTCAGCATCAGAGGGTGATGAGTCTGGCCCTGGTGGTTTTCTGTTTTTTTAAATAAATTTGTTTCTGTGTGTAAAGTAAAATACTGTAAGCATCCTAAATAAAATCAGAAGGTGGAAGAGCTGTGTTGAAATTTCCTGATCTGTTTAACGGCACTTGGAGCATACATAATGTATGTCTGTTTTAATGTATGTCTGGAACCCTGTTCACTGCTGCTGTCTTGACCAGGATACTTTTTAATGTCAAAAAGATTTTATCTCCTGGTTAAATAAAGGTTTAAAAATATGTATTAATTTTCAGACTGTGCTCAGACATTTCTGAATGTCTCTGTACAAACTCCTGCATGGTCTGAAGAGCTACAACTGACCCCAGCTCCCACAGTGTTAAGACATTGAGGGATTAGCTATTTTTTTTTGTCTCTTCTCACACACTTCCTGCTTCAAATAATCACAGATAAAAGAAAACGACCAACGACAGTGAAAGCTTAAGTGATTTTACCTTGTCTGTAAGGTGTCGCTGAAGTGCTGGACACAAACAACAGCCCAGCATCATAAAACACGCCCATGTTGTCCTGTCCTCCACCTGGTGTGCAGCCTGTGTCAAACTTTTCTACAACATCCCATATCTGAAGATAGATAAGGTTATTCACAAACACAGCTTCATGATCTTTAACCATTTATGTTTGTGCTTTAACCAGCAATTCAACCCGAACAAAGGTAATCAGTTGGCCTCTCTGAGAGGATGGAAGAAACTACCTTCTTCTGAGTGAGACGGTGCTTGTCATTCAGGACATACACGCCTTTGTCCACCGCCACGAGCCCCACTCTGGCCCCTGGATCTCCAGTTACCTTCATTTTAAAGTTATATCGAGGCTGGTAATTGGTGCCAGATCTGGTATCTTCCAACTTCAACTACAGGCGGCAGGAGAAAGAGACGCTTAGAAAAACATTCTCACATCTTAAAATCTTGTTTCCAACTTTTTTTTTTTTAAAGACATTTATTGTTATTTTCTGTCATGCCTTTAATGTGATAGTAGGACAGTGGATAGAGGAGGAAAGGGGGCGAGAGTGAGGAGAGACATGTGGGAAAGAGGCCACAAGCCGGGATCAAACCTGGGCCACCCATGGCAGGGGGAACCTCATGGAGCGAGACCTAAACCACTAGGCCATATTCGCTCCGTTTTCACTTTTTATGAAGTAGTTTGGATCACCCCATTTCTGGTTTGTTTCTGCGACATGTCTCACCGAGCCCATACAGGAATCCTTGACATCAATCCACAGAGAGTCTGACACCACTTGGTTAGCACTTGTATGGTAGTAGGCGATGATACGGAAGGATGGCATCATTTCTTTGGTGATGCGAAGTGTAGAGCCGATGCTTACTTGACCTGTTGTCCTGTGACTGCCATAACTAATCAGCTGGCCTCTGCTCAATATCTGGAGACAAAACTGACTGTTCAACACGACAGGATGGACACGTGTGTTATTTTCTGTTTGTACGAAGGAACAAATGTAAATAATCACTCACCAGATGTGTTATTTGTTTCACTTCATTTTGCAGAATGTTGTAGCTGTAGGTGATCCTAATGTTTTCATGTAGAGTTACTTCAGCTCTGTCCAACCCTGAGAGAAAAGAATTTCACAACGAGGGGAAATTTGACTCTTTTATCACTTCAGCCGGCAGCGCTGATTGTATCACATGTTGCTTTGACATATATGATGTTTCTTACCTATGTGGATGTACTGGTTGTTTGTTGCCCTGTATGGTTGGGCTTCCATGGTGGCAGTGGCTTGCCTTTCTCCTGAGAGTTTGGGAGCATTTGTCTTTGCCTAAAAATGTCAAACACACACTTCAACAGATGAACCTAATATAAACATGTTTAATAAATCGCAGACTTCAGATTTCAATCTAACAATCACACAAACAACCTACCTTAATGTTGAGTGGTTGGATCCTTTTATCTGTATTAATGGTCAGTCTGGCCATACCATTGGCCTCCGTTTGGCTAGTCAGTGCCTGTGAGCCTGCCTCCACCAGCACGTCAACATTAGGGGCTGGAGTTTCATCGGGGTTCAAAACTTCAATCTGGCATCAGAGGCAAAAGAGATGAACTTTTATAACCCATCTAACAAATCTTTAACTTCATACATGTCTTTTGCATACAACTGTTGTCTCTGTATTAACACAGTGAGAGAGACTTTCATCAGTTAGGTCTTGTCATTTTTTTTCTGTCAGTGGAAATAAGTTCTGTACCGTTAGGTCAAAGTAAAATCCTGGTTTGAAAAAACTGGGCGTTCTCCTGAAATGGATGGTATAAGGTGATGTCACGATAGGGATACCTCTTTTCTCTGCTGCCACCATTTCATCACCTGTTGAAAATTCACAAAAAGTTAGATTGTCCACTTAAAATAAGTCAGAAAGACTCCTGTCGATAAAAATCGCAGTTATCTTTTTGAGTATCAGACAGCGATAATGGGCCACCAGTTAAAAACCCATCGAAGAACCTGGCAGGGCATATTTCTTCCACTGAAATCAGTCCAGGCCCTACAACGTTTGGTGAGCTTTGGACACAGTGAAGCCGAGCACTCTGAGGTTAAATAGGCACAGGAAGCAGGGCACGGCACACTGCAATAAATACGAAATGACCCTCTCGTTCATAGAGACATTGATATCTTCAGCTCAATCATAATCTATACAAAAAAGTCAAAATCCAAGGAAGTGAAATGAAAGTAAGAGTGCAGCACAAACACAAAGCTGTCTCTTACCGCTGTGTGTTAGCACACTGACAGACACGTATATGTGCTTGTTCACCAGTTTGCTGATATCTATGTTGGGCAGGTTCATGTGCTCTCTCTTCAGCGTGGCCGTTCCAGTTCCTCTGATGATCTGAAGGAATAAAGTGTTGAAATGCACACAGATGGTAAGGGTGTGTTAAATTATGTAATCTCTTGGTGCTGTGATATTAGAGTCCAGAGGGTACATGCCTCCTGCTTTGGACCAAGTCCAAATCAATCCGGATGACTTCAATTTAACAACTAAAGATTTCAGGCTGGATTTTAATGAATTCACACTCCTATACTGTGGCTGTAAACACCTGGAACACAACCTACTCAAAATGATCAACCAACAGTCAAACTGGCAGACTGAGCAGCAGCAGAGCGTGGCTTAGTGCTCACCGCTTGTCTCTGGACCGAGCTGGGGAAGCTGGACTTTTTTTCATCATCCATATACCCAAAAACCACCCACGCCGACCCGTCTACCTCTTCACCGAACAGATACCTGAAATGTGTTGAAAGAAAAAAATGGAAATGATTGACATTTATCTACACTGAGGACATCAAAGCATACTTCTTACAGAGCGGGCTTTGAACAACAGCCTCTATTTTCAATGAGGTCTTTGAACAGGAAACAAAAACATACTTGGCTTCAATGGTGACATTAAGCTCCGTGTCATCCACGTAGAAAAAGGGTGTAGAAGGGATCAGTTTTACCTCAAAAGTAGGCAGCACTGTGAAAAGAAAGAGTTTTATTTATGTCTTTGGTTTTAAATCTTTGAGGGATGGTATGTCCCTTTTGTTGGAGGGTTGCAACCATGAAAGCAACAGTGACACACCGTTAGCTTTGGATGCAAAAAGACTTATGAGCTCAGCTGTGTTGGAGAAACATGTAGTTGCCCCATGTGCCCCATGTGCCCCATGTGACCCCACTTTAAAAGAAGAACACACACTTTAAGCTCAGGTGTTGATAGGAGCAGGTTGGCTAGAGGACTCACCGTACTCCTTCACCTCAAACGGTGCTGTAAAGCTCTGCTGAGGGTTGCTTTGATACTTTGCCACCACCTTCCACTGTCCAGAACTTCACACACCACACCACACACACACACACACACACACACACACACACACACACACAAACACACACACACACAAACAAACAAGATTCCTTAAAATGTTTGAACATTTTAAACCCTCCAATATGCTTACATGAAACATACATGTGTGTCCAGAGTTGGATAACTGTGGAAAATACCAGCGTTACAAACATAGATTTTTTTCCTCTTTTCTAATAACCTATTGATCAAAAATATCGACTGCCTAACTGTTAACCAGGAGTGAAATGTGGCGCATTACGTTGTGTCAGACACATTAGGTATGATGATTGGCTCAAGGTCAAATTAAACTTCATTTTTTCATCATTATTTTGAACAAAGAGCTGATGCTGATGCTGGAACTCTTCAGCTCACTCACGCTCTCACTCAGCTTCCTGCGTCTGTGTAACCTGCAGTCAGAGACGATCTCCTGCAGCGACTTTGGATCAAACCAACTCCAGGGAGAGGGGTGGATGCTAAGGTTTGGATCTAAGGCACAAGAAGCCGACTTTGACATCATTAGAGGAACATAATTAAAAAGGGGGATAATCAAATCCCCTTTTTATGTCCCTCTTAATGTTTTTTCTTTTAAAAGGGAGATAATCAAATCAGGGACAGAGGTCATTGATCTTTGCTGATGGTACTGCTGCCCCCACAACCCTGGATAAGCAGTGGAAATGAAATGAATTGAAATGAATTGAAATGTAATGTAATGTAATGAGTCAGAGGGACAGCGGGAGACTCCTGCCTAAATCTGGAGCTTTAGCAGCTCTGCTGCAACCCAGCTCACTCGGCACAAGAGCTGCAAATAACAAGTTTACAAGTCTGGAGTGGTTTTCCAAAAAGTAACATCACCATTACTTTTTGCTGGTAAATAATTAAATTTATTAAGGAGTTAGTCAGTTTCTAATTTCAATACTTCTTTGGAAAGTAACCAGGAACTATAACTTACTACTTTTTGTAAGTAATTTGCCCAACTCTGGGAATGTCGTGTGATGTAGGGGAACTACTCACCTGACGATTTTCCCCAGTGGGAAACTATAAGAGTACATTCCTGATTCCAGGGAGACCAAGCTGGTTTCCACGGTGATGCCATCAGGGTTCTCCAGACAGAAACAAAACGGGTTTATACACTGAGCTTTTCAAACCAACCTCTTCTTATCCTAACTCCTGAGCATAGTCTGTTTTTAATCTCTGTGCCTGATTTCCTCAGTGATGACATTGTTTTGGTGAAGGGAGGTAATGGTTGCATCAGGGCGTAGAGAGTGAGTCAGAATCATAAAGAAGTAACTTCAGGTTTTATTGCTTTAAGTTGAGGAATGAGCTTAGACCTTTAATCAGAAAGGTTACAGGCATTAGGGACCGTATTTGTCCTTTTTATGTCCCCTCTTACTCTGCCACATGTTCTGCTGTTTTTGACCAGTTTGGGCTCGTCAGTCTGTCTTCTTTAAGTGAGTTAATTGGTTTATAAGACGCCCACTGGGTCCCCCGGTGATCCATTTCCTCCTTGTCTCTTTAAGGAGCTTTTCATTTCCACACTGGCCCATATCTTAATATCATAAAGCACAGCTTATTAATGGAGTTATGCCTGTGAGTTTTAAACACGTGGTGGTGACTACAGCGGAAAAAGTCTGGCTTAGACACTTCTGTGCTTCAAATGACATCTCTAAGCTCTTTTTCTTTCAAAAACCCTTGAGAGAATTGCTCATGGTCAGTCGAATGCTGTCTGAGAGGAAAAAAGCTAACAGCACTGAGTCAGCTCTGTTGAGGGTTTGTCATGCTCTTCTCTTATCCACAGATTCAGGTCACTGTGTTGTTTTTGTTCTGTTGGACCTGTCAGCTGCTGTCAACATGGCTGCCACCGGAGATCTTAGCGTGGCTCAGATCCTGTATCACAGGTAGAAGTTTTTCTGTACTGGAACGGATGAGTCGCATGTAGCACCTGTCACATGTGGAGTACCTCAAGGTTGTTTTCTTTCCCCCCTTCTGTTCTGCCTTTACGTACTTCCTCTGGGGTTTATTCTCAGAAAACACAGCATTGCCTCTCATTTCCATGCTGATGTTAATCTAATCTACATGAAAAACAAGAAAATGCGTACTTCTGTAGCTGGCTGCTAAAGTGCAGCTGAAGTGCAAAAAAGGTATGAGCGTAAGTGAATCTTTTACATCTGAATGATAAAGAGGCTGAGGTCATGTTGTTTGGGCCCAGCCATGCCTCCATCATTCATGCTGATCTAGATCCTAGCCAAGATCTGACACAGGCTATAACAAACCAAGGATTTAGACTGGACTCTGATTTTAACTCAATCGATAGGCTACCAGTTTCGTTTTTGGATTAAATTTCAAATAATTTTATTTACTTTCTTCACAGCCTTGCCCCAGAGTACCCATCTGACCTGCTTCAGACTGACACTGCCCCATGCTCTGTTTCAATCAGCAGATCAAATTATTTCTTCTGTTTTAAAATTATTTTGGGGCTTTTTATGCCTTTAATGATGGAGGAGAGGACAGTGGATAGAGCGGGAAAGGAGCTGAGAGTGGGGATTTGAAACAGGCCATAGGCTGGACTTGAACCCAGGACACCCGCTCGAACGCTGTTCTATTGTTTTTTTTTTGTCTATTAATGTTTTTCTTCACTACCAGATATTTATAATCAAGGATTATGTACAATGATTTGGCAAACTTATTTTAAAGTGCTGTTTAAATAAAGTTAAGGCTGAAAAAGTAGAATTAAGAATTGAGAGATTACCACAATCTCGATGGCGACGGAGGCGTCGGTGTCAGTGTGTCCTCTCTCTACAGGCTTCATTCCAGGAGTCACTCCAAACAACCTGTACAAGACTGACAAAGAAAGATATATGAATGAGTTAACAGAACTAACAAGCTAGCTACATAAATGATTACATAAATAAATAAATAAACAATATCTGTGGCAGTGAGTTGTTTATGATTTCCAACTCCAGTTTGTGATGTAGTTTTTTAATTTCTGGTTTCCACTGGGTCCTTTCTCGTCATGTAAGGAATCAGAATTGCTAACCTGGTTACTCTACATCATCCCCCACCAATCCTTAAATTGTGATTTATACTGACTGATTGTGACAATGATGTTGTTTCTCTCTAAAGACTGAGGAGTGAAGCTGACACTCACACACTGACAGGTTTCCCTTAGTGGCAGTATTTATTGTATTTACCCCACCTGCTTCTCTGCTGCTCCACAGGTTCCCATGGTGCAACCAGAGCTGTGGGTGAAGTGTCCTTTCAAAGGGGGGAGGGGGAGCGGCTCAGGTGTGTTGATTAAGGAGGAAACCATTCCAGATTTAAGCAGGGTCTGTTTCTTTGGGTTTGTGTGGGAATACATAGTTGGATTTTCATTACAGTTTGGTTAAAGATCATTTGAATACATACACGGGGTGTTATACATTCATGTGCTTTAAGTTTTCATGTTAGTTTGATTAATTCTAGTTAATTAGTATATTTTTTTCTAGCTGGTGGGTGGTTCCAGAGGGAGGGGCTTAGCATTTAAAAGCCTCTGGCCAACATGGCCGTGGAGGAGTCTGTTTTTCAGAGAAGGACTGCTGCAGGTACAGTCATCACCCATGGACAAACAGTTTACATGTTTGTTACCGCTTTGTTTTTCTTCTTCCGGAGATCTTCATTTTTGCACCTGTTTTGCAAGTAAAGCACAACCTTCACTTTTGGTAACTCCAGCTATCGTCAAGTTTTTTTTTCTGTGGACCCATTTAGTAACACTAATATCAAATCACTGACCTTTTACATTTTTTTTCTAAAATAATTTGATCAACATTAACATTGACAGGTGTTTACCTTTTCCAGAGTGTCCTGAGATAAAGATTGTTATGATTTGGCGATATATAAATGAGGACTGATTGATTTAATGATCCATTGATATCAGAGGACAGTGCTAAAAGGACATAATGAGATGTGAGGAGTTTCTAAGTGATCTACAGAAGTCTCTCTTCTAGATATCTGCCTGATCCTAATCCACACTGTAAAATAAGATTGTCTACTGCTATTTTCAGCTTTGTGATTGAGCAGAACCAGACTGATTTAAAGCACCTTTAGGTCTCCATGACAACACCACGCCGGCTGATGAGGTTAAGTAGAGAGAAGAGAGATCTTCGCTTTTCTCTGCTTAAAACAATTTCTGTGATTAATTTTGTAGTGGTGGTGGACACTGGAGCCAAACTGTCAGACAGAAAAAGGACAGAGCAGCAGCACCAGGCTGTGAGTAGAGATAGATATAGACAGCTGCTAAACTATGGTACAAACTGACAAAGTTAGCTTGTTGTTACGTTAGCCTATAGATACTTTGGAGCACCAGGCTGCCGATAGCGCTGCATTTAGCTGGCTACTACAACATTTGCTTTATGTCACATTTCAAACTATAGTATTACGCGACTGTACTGATAAATATCTTATCTTGGCATCAACAAAAAAAAAAGAAAGAAAAAAGCAAATTGAGTTAAAGCCAGTTAAGTAAATTTCAAATCAGGAATAATAAAAAAAAAGCTTTACAATTATATTTCTAGTGGCACAAATCTTAGTTAATCATATGGACTCACCAGAGCTTTCTGGAGTGTAGATGGTCTTGTCAGTTTGGATAAAGATGAAACCAAACTGGAAGGAGACCAGAACAATCCTCTCCAGCATCTGACCAGGAAACTTAGCTTGCAGGTACACATAGTGCTTCTGGTTTGGGTCTCTACTGAAGTATCTCGCAGGGATCTGAGAGAAGACACATAAATGAGAAGGCCATAGACATTATTAGTTCTTCAGCCTAAAACTCCTGTTCTGCTCTTTTTCTGTTTCTTTTTCTGTTTCCTGTGGACATCACTAAAAATGATGTGTCAAACAGTAATTCCAATCTAACATTTGACTGAAACTCGGACAGGCCCACAAATAACCGACCTGTACCATCCTGTTTTTTGGTTCCCTTCTCTTGAGGTATTAGGCACTCTGATCTGATGGGATTTTTTTTTAGAATACTGCAGATTTTGCAAATTTTTGCACTCTGTCTACCAAACACTGAATTAGAGCCAAATCAGTAGGCACTGCCAGTAAAGTAGGGGGTCTGGATTACAGCCATGGACTTAAAGCCTCATTCTCTCCTGAATGGGGGCGTGGCCTGACGGCGTGTCATCTTTTCAAAGCCCCACCCCAATAAAAGCCCTCTGCTCCAAGCAGAGCTGAAGAAGGAGGATTTCCAGGCACACCAGAATTTCACATCACTTTTCAGAAAAGACCTTCAAAGTCATGTTTTAGGTAACTATAAAAATAAAATTAAGTAACGAAGAATTGTAATGATGAGGATGACATTAAATATTCAAAATAATTTCTGATTTGAAGCCATCTTCAAGTTAAAACAGGAATTCACAAAGCTATATGTTTTCTATTTGTAGTTTGTAATAAAAAGAGACTAAAACTTTAGACCTGTTAAGGCAAAAAGTCAGGTGTACTTTGATTATTGAAGTGCCGAGTAAAAATTTGTATGTTGATGCACACTTCATGTCCTTACAGTTTGAGGGTTGCTGTTTTAGTACTGGGCACTTGGTCACTATGTCTTTTATCACCTTGTGCTATTTGTTGGTTATTTAAACAGCTGGTTTCCCTGAACCAACTCTACCTTTGGATACCAACAAAGAAAGCTTGAACCTTGATCTTGATATTTGCTCTTTCAATAAATGTTTCCTAAGTCAGTGTTCTTTCATGACAGACCCCCATGCTGACTACACGCATTTTTAAATAAAATATACAATTTTTAAAACCTCCTGAAATGAGAGAAACCATTTCAGCTGAGAATGAATTGTGTTTGAGAACCTTTGATTTCATTGTTAAACACACACACACACACACACACACACACACACACACACACACACACACACACACACACACACACAGAAACAAAATTAACGTTATCAAGTTTCAACCTGTTGCACTCCCTCATTACCGTTACTTCACCAAAGTTCTGATAGTTGTCTCTGGCTCTCAGGGTCACAAGCGTGGATGCCAGCAGTTGAACTTTGGTTGGATGATTCCTTACAGAGATATTTACTTCAACCTCATGCTGAAATGTGCAATCTTGAATTTCCACAAAGATTTTTTCTGCTACTCCAACACGCAGCAGGTTTGGGGCAGACATCACCTCCCTGGGGTGAAGCAGCAGAGACAGAGATAGGTTTTAAAGTCTTTCTACATTTATTTGGTGAGTGTTAGTACTTGAGAGTTAAAAAAGGAGTATTGACAGTAACATTAAGAGTATCAGCAGTGGAGTAGACCATAAGTGCAAACATTTCTACTTACAGTTGAGGTTGAAAAGCCTGAGACACCAGAGGAGAAAACACCACAAAGGCCAGAGGCCACAGTGAGCTCCAACACATGACTCCGATAGTTCCCATCTCTGCTGTGAATGCCTGTGTCACTGCAGTATTTCCCCTTTATACACTGAACTCCCCTCCTCTGAACCTCTGTAATATGTTTGTTTAAGGATACTGCCAGTAATGGGAGAGGTTTGGACGACTTTTGTCTGACCTTTGCTCTTCTGATATAAAGCTAGAAACAGCAGATGTTTTTTTCCTTTTGGACATTTCAGTGAACTTTATTTAAAAAGTGTGTCTTAGTCTTTCAGAAATGTATGTAAACTCCATGTCTTAAATAAATGTGGTGAATACTTTTTAAGATTAAAAATAAATAAATAAATAAATACATAAATAAATAACTAAATCTGTCAGGCTAGATGAGGGGTGGCCAACCTGTGACTCATGAGCCTTTCAGTGTGAAGTTCTTTGATCCATTCATAAAAAAATTAGTTTATTGTTTTGAGTAGTGGTGTGCTGATTGATCTAAAATATATTAAATTTTCCAAATTCACACAACACAATAATGGACATCAAGATTTATTTCAAAGACACAGATACACATGCACTTCTGCACAAAAAGCAGCTAACATACCAAACAGTTTTTCAGGACTGATTAAATCACAGCTGCTCAGAATCCACAGGATCTGCACACAGCCTGAAGATTTCCAGCAAACCACTGTAGTGTTGTTCTCCTTTTTGTCTAGGCTCAGGAGAGCACACGCCATAAAGGTCACCACGGGGTCCAGGTTGGGGTTGGGGCGGGTTCTGAAGGTTAGGGTTAAGGGCTAGGGTTAGGGTTAGGGTTAGGTTAGGGGAAATTTACAGTGACACCCCCCGGTTCATCAATCGACTGGCCGGTTGAATGGGAATGTCAAGGGCTTGCACGGGCCGGCGCGTATTGTCTATCCATGGTTCCTTGTCAATAACCTTGACCCTCTTTGGAAATGGAGCAGTTAGAGGTGAGAGGGAGGGAGATGAAGGAGCGTGTGTGGAGAGATGTGTGTGTCTTTGTGTGTACATGTATGTGGTGCTGGTGTTGGGGGTGGGGGGGGTTTGGGGGGGGCAGATGGTGGGATATGGTTTTCATGTTTTGGGTTCATATTTTTAAGTGCAAAAGGCTTCAAGTTCAAATGGTTGAGTTTAGGGTCAAGGGCTGGATTATGGTTCAATTTTCATAAAGATCCCAAATTTGGTTAAGCTTAGGGGTAAGTTTAGGGTTAAGGTTTTTCAGATACAGATTATGAACTTGGTGTGACTGGTATGGTTTGGGCCTCAAGATAAAATGGTTAAGTTCGGGGTCTGGGACTATGTAATGGTTGTATATTCATAAAAAAAGGTTATTTTAGGGTTAGATTATAAACTAGGTGTGACTGGTTCGGTTTAGGCCTCAAGTTCAAATGGTTCAGTTTAGGGTCAAGGACTGGGTTATGGTTAAATTTTCATAAAGGTCCCAAATTTGGTTAAGCTTAGGGGTTAGTTTTGGGTTAAGGTTTTTCCGGCATTGATTATGAACTTGGTGCGACCTGTTCGGTTTAGGCCTCGAGTGCAAATGGTTAATTTTAGGGTCTGGGACTAGGTAAGGGTTGTATACTCATAAAAATGGGTTATTTTAGGGTTAGGTTATAAACTTGGTGTGACTGGTTCGGTTTAGGCCTCAAGTTCAAATGATTCAGTTTAGGGTGTAGGGAGGAGTTAGGGTTATGTTTCATAAAAATGGGTTAGGGTAAGGGTTAGGGTTAGGGTCAGGGTTATGGTTAGGTTTAGGGATAGTTGGGTTAGGGTTAGGGTTGGGTTAGGGTTAGGGTTAAGGTTTGGTTAGGGTTTGGTTAGGGTTAGGGTTAGGGTTAGGGTTAGGGTTAGGTTAGTTAGGGTTAGGGTTAGGGTCAGGGTTAGGTTTAGGGTTAGGGTCAGGATAAGGGTCAGGATAAGGGTTAGGGTTAGGTTCAGGGTCAGGGTTAGGCTAAGCGTTAGGGTTAGGTTTAGGGTTAGGGTCAGGATAAGGGTTAGGGTTAGGGTTAGGGTAAGGGTCAGGGTCAGGGTTATGGTTAGGTTTAGGGATAGTTGGGTTAGGGTTAGGTCTGGGGTTAGGGGTTAGGGTCAGGGTTGGGGTTAGGGTCAGGGTCAGGGTTATGGTTAGGGTTAGGGTAAAGGTTAGGTTTAGGGTTAGGGTCAGGGTCAAGTTTAGGGTTAGGGCGGAGGGGGGGCTTAAGTATGGGCTCGTGGGGGCCCAGTGGAGGGCAAGGCACAGGTATGAGTGTCAGGTCCCCGGGGCTTGGTGGAGAGCAAGGCACCGACAGGAGGATTGGGTCCCTAGGGTCTAGTGGAGAGCAAAGTACTGACAGGGGGGTGGGGTCCCCAGGGCCCGGTGGAGATTAGGTATTAGACTTAAGGGTCTAGGGCTTGAGATGTAAATTAAAATTGATATAAATAAATTTATGTGAAGGTGTCAAAATAAGTACATGATAAAGGAGAATAAGTGGAGTAAAGCTTAAAAATGTTTTTGGTAAGATAGTAAAATTGTTTGAACAGAATATTTTATAGTAAGGAATATATTAATTTATGATTTATGTTTTTACATTGGTCCAGCGCTGGATTGTTTTTAGGACTAAATTTCAGAACACGTCCTCAGTAGTGCACCTTGAGGTCATCGGATGTTTCGGCCCTTTATCACTAGACACCCTCTCTCAAGGAAGGCCCCACGGGTTTGATCAGGACCCGTGTGTGTTCTGTAGCCAATTTGGTAATTTTTTGTGAAGTTTTTTTGAAAAGTATTTTTAAGAGTTTGTAGAAAATATTAGAGTTGAGAAAACTTTTTTCCATAAAATTGGGTTAGGGTTAGGGTTAGGGTTATTTAGGGTAAGTCCTAAATAAATGTCTATAATCGTTAAATGACAGAAAAAATGTTCTGAATTAAAAAAATTTTTTGGGGAGGGGGTGTTTGGAGGAAAATCTCTGATGTGCTGAGTTAAAAACTGTAAATACTGTTTTTTG
>NW_027437183.1:39713008-40097373 GCF_033239565.1 Halichoeres trimaculatus | reverse complement strand
AGACTAGTAACTGATCTATGGACTATAGAAGGAAGCCGCTCAGTCAAAAGCACAACTACGTTGGCGCAGTCAGGAGAGAGCTTGGGTTGAGTCCAATAGACCCCAGGTTCAAGCCCAGAAGCGGGTGTGTTTTTTTTTTTTGCAAACTTAGACTAGTAACTGATCTATGGACAATAGAAGGAAGCTTGCACAGTCAAAAGCACAACTACGTTGGCGCAGTCAGGAGAGAGCTGGTGTTATGTCCAACAGATCCCGGGTTCAAGCCCAGAAGCGGGTGTGTTCTTTTTTTTTGCAAACTTAGACTAGTAACTGATCTATGGACAATAGAAGGAAGCTTGCACAGTCAAAAGCACAACTACGTTGGCGCAGTCAGGAGAGAGCTTGGGTTGAGTCCAATAGACCCCAGGTTCAAGCCCAGAAGCGGTTGTGGTTTTTTTTTTTGCAAACTTAGACTAGTAACTGATCTATGGACAATAGAAGGAAGCTTGCACAGTCAAAAGCACAACTACGTTGGCGCAGTCAGGAGAGAGCTTGTGTTATGTCCAACAGATCCCGGGTTCAAGCCCAGAAGCGGGTGTATTTTTTTTTTTAAGCAAACTTAGACTAGTAACTGATCTATGGACTATAGAAAGAAGCCGCTCAGTCAAAAGCACAACTACGTTGGCGCAGTCAGGAGAGAGCTTGGGTTGACTCCAATAGACCCCAGGTTCAAGCCCAGAAGCGGGTGTGTTTTTTTTTTTTTTGCAAACTTAGACTAGTAACTGATCTATGGACAATAGAAGGAAGCTTGCACAGTCAAAAGCACAACTACGTTGGCACAGTCAGGAGAGAGCTTGTGTTATGTCCAACAGATCCCGGGTTCAAGCCCAGAAGAGGGTGTATTTTTTTTTTTAAGCAAACTTAGACTAGTAACTGATCTATGGACTATAGAAAGAAGCCGCTCAGTCAAAAGCACAACTACGTTGGCGCAGTCAGGAGAGAGCTTGGGTTGACTCCAATAGACCCCAGGTTCAAGCCCAGAAGCGGGTGTATTTTTTTTTTTTTTGCAAACTTAGACTAGTAACTGATCTATGGACAATAGAAGGAAGCTTGCACAGTCAAAAGCACAACTACGTTGGCGCAGTCAGGAGAGAGCTTGTGTTATGTCCAACAGATCCCGGGTTCAAGCCCAGAAGCGGGTGTTTTATTTTTCTTTGCAAACTTAGACTAGTAACTGATCTATGGACTATAGAAGGAAGCCACTCAGTCAAAAGCACAACTCCGTTGGCGCAGTCAGGAGAGAGCTTGGGTTGAGTCCAATAGACCCCAGGTTCAAGCCCAGAAGCGGGTGTGTTTTTTTTTTTGCAAACTTAGACTAGTAACTGATCTATGGACAATAGAAGGAAGCTTGCACAGTCAAAAGCACAACTACGTTGGCGCAGTCAGGAGAGAGCTTGTGTTATGTCCAACAGATCCCGGGTTCAAGCCCAGAAGCGGGTGTGTTCTTTTTTTTTGCAAACTTAGACTAGTAACTGATCTATGGACAATAGAAGGAAGCTTGCACAGTCAAAAGCACAACTACGTTGGCGCAGTCAGGAGAGAGCTTGGGTTGAGTCCAATAGACCCCAGGTTCAAGCCCAGAAGCGGTTGTGTTTTTTTTTTTGCAAACGTAGACTAGTAACTGATCTATGGACAATAGAAGGAAGCTTGCACAGTCAAAAGCACAACTACGTTGGTGCAGTCAGGAGAGAGCTTGTGTTATGTCCAACAGATCTCGGGTTCAAGCCCAGAAGCGGGTGTATTTTTTTTTTTAAGCAAACTTAGACTAGTAACTGATCTATGGACTATAGAAAGAAGCCGCTCAGTCAAAAGCACAACTACGTTGGCGCAGTCAGGAGAGAGCTTGGGTTGACTCCAATAGACCCCAGGTTCAAGCCCAGAAGCGGGTGTGTTTTTTTTTTTTTTGCAAACTTAGACTAGTAACTGATCTATGGACAATAGAAGGAAGCTTGCACAGTCAAAAGCACAACTACGTTGGCGCAGTCAGGAGAGAGCTTGTGTTATGTCCAACAGATCCCGGGTTCAAGCCCAGAAGCGGGTGTTTTATTTTTCTTTGCAAACTTAGACTAGTAACTGATCTATGGACTATAGAAGGAAGCCACTCAGTCAAAAGCACAACTCCGTTGGCGCAGTCAGGAGAGAGCTTGGGTTGAGTCCAATAGACCCCAGGTTCAAGCCCAGAAGCGGGTGTGTTTTTTTTTTTGCAAACTTAGACTAGTAACTGATCTATGGACAATAGAAGGAAGCTTGCACAGTCAAAAGCCCAACTACGTTGGCGCCGTCAGGAGAGAGCTTGTGTTTTGTCCAACAGATCCCGGGTTCAAGCCCAGAAGCGGGTGTATTTTTTTTTTTAAGCAAACTTAGACTAGTAACTGATCTATGGACTATAGAAGGAAGCCGCTCAGTCAAAAGCACAACTACGTTGGCGCAGTCAGGAGAGAGCTTGGGTTGAGTCCCATAGACCCCAGCTTCAAGCCCAGAAGCGGGTGTGTTTTTTTTTTGCAAACTTAGACTAGTAACTGATCTATGGACAATAGAAGGAAGCTTGCACAGTCAAAAGCACAACTACGTTGGCGCAGTCAGGAGAGAGCTTGTGTTATGTCCAACAGATCCCGGGTTCAAGCCCAGAAGCGGGTGTGTTTTTTTTTTTTGCAAACTTAGACTAGTAACTGATCTATGGACAATAGAAGGAAGCTTGCACAGTCAAAAGCACAACTACGTTGGCGCAGTCAGGAGAGAGCTTGGGTTGAGTCCAATAGACCCCAGGTTCAAGCCCAGAAGCGGGTGTGTTTTTTTTTTTTGCAAACTTAGACTAGTAACTGATCTATGGACAATAGAAGGAAGCTTGCACAGTCAAAAGCACAACTACGTTGGCGCAGTCAGGAGAGAGCTTGGGTTGAGTCCAATAGACCCCAGGTTCAAGCCCAGAAGCGGGTGTGTTTTTTTTTTTTGCAAACTTAGACTAGTAACTGATCTATGGACAATAGAAGGAAGCTTGCACAGTCAAAAGCACAACTACGTTGGCGCAGTCAGGAGAGAGCTTGTGTTATGTCCAACAGATCCCGGGTTCAAGCCCAGAAGCGGGTGTATTTTTTTTTTTAAGCAAACTTAGACTAGTAACTGATCTATGGACAATAGAAGGAAGCTTGCACAGTCAAAAGCACAACTACGTTGGCGCAGTCAGGAGAGAGCTTGTGTTATGTCCAACAGATCCCAGGTTCAAGCCCAGAAGCGGGTGTGTTTTTTTTTTTGCAAACTTAGACTAGTAACTGATCTATGGACAATAGAAGGAAGCTTGCACAGTCAAAAGCACAACTACGTTGGCGCAGTCAGGAGAGAGCTTGTGTTATGTCCAACAGATCCCGGGTTCAAGCCCAGAAGCGGGTGTGTTTTTTTTTTTTGCAAACTTAGACTAGTAACTGATCTATGGACAATAGAAGGAAGCTTGCACAGTCAAAAGCACAACTACGTTGGCGCAGTCAGGAGAGAGCTTGTGTTATGTCCAACAGATCCCGGGTTCAAGCCCAGAAGCGGGTGTGTTTTTTTTTTGCAAACTTAGACTAGTAACTGATCTATGGACTATAGAAGGAAGCTTGCACAGTCAAAAGCACAACTACGTTGGCGCAGTCAGGAGAGAGCTTGGGTTGAGTCCAATAGACCCCAGGTTCCAGCCCAGAAGCGGGTGTGTTTTTTTTTTTTGCAAACTTAGACTAGTAACTGATCTATGGACAATAGAAGGAAGCTTGCACAGTCAAAAGCAAAACTACGTTGGCGCAGTCAGGAGAGAGCTTGTGTTATGTCCAACAGATCCCGGGTTCAAGCCCAGAAGCGGGTGTATTTTTTTTTTTAAGCAAACTTAGACTTGTAACTGATCTATGGACTATAGAAGGAAGCCGCTCAGTCAAAGCACAACTCCGTTGGCGCAGTCAGGAGAGAGCTGGGGTTGAGGTCAACATACCTTGGGTTCAAGCCTAGGAGCAGGTGTATTTTTTTTTAAGCAAATTTAGACTAGTAACTGATCTATGGACTATAGAGGTATATAGATGCGATTTTTGGATGAAGGAAAAAAAGAATTTGTAATTATAATAATAATCTTAGTAATAATAATTATTATAATAATTCGTCCTTACAGTGGGTACAAGTTTAAATTTTTAAATGTATAAAAGAATCACTTTATATCTGTTTATTGCATCAGGGCTTCTTGACTTTCTCGGGAACCTTGATTTCAACCAAATTCAACAAAAACCTTTTTTTTTTCACGACATCATAAAATGCTCTGGTTGAAATTATATCCTTTGTAGTGTCAGGGTTGGTTTTGACCCGGTCATAAAAATAAGATTATAAAGCAACTTTTGGAGCCAAAATAGAAATCACAAATGTACTTTCAGCCAACACAGCAGGGGGAGTTGACGGCGCACCAGGGGGAGGTGTCAGCAGATTCATGTTGGCGCAGTGTCACCATGTGGAATCACCTTTACATTATCATCATGATCAGAACCCACCTCCGGTGAAGGAAGGTATTTCTATGGAAAATTGTGGCTGTTGTCACCTTTTATATCATAAGACAATTTGTGCCTTTATTCTGTTATATGTTGACTGTACTTTGAGGGTGACAGAAGAAAGAAAATCAGATCATTTTAAATAGTTACCACTGGTGGGATCGAACCCACGCTTGCAAGTAAAACATGGATCACCGTGCATCTATGTCCTACCCTCTAACCACTCAGCCACTGACTTTCCTGTGACAGGGACACACAGTCTACTATCTGACATGTCTTGATTCACGGTTATTCCAGTCTAGTATAACTGGGGCGGTTCACCTGTCAAAGGATCACGCAGGTGTCCTAATGCCAGCTCAGGGAGGACGGAAACCTCCCGTGGAGCTGAAGGACAAAAGCTCGCTTGATCTTGATTTTCAGTATGAATACGGACCGTCAAATCGGAGCCTCACGATCCTTCTGACTTTTTGGCTTTTAAGCAGGTGTCAGAAAAGTTAACAAAAGGTCTCAGCTTATGTTTCTGAACAAGAACATCAAATATTACAGGTATAGATTCATTTAATGTGACACCTGCAGTTCACAAGGCGTCTTTCAGAAGCTTGTCAGACCTTCTCTGAGACGCAGCTAAGGTAAGCCTGACGTTTAGCCTGACTGGGACCAGGCTTGTCGCACTGGCTAATTTACCATGCTTACCAAACCACGCTAGCCTTAAGCCTCGTTTGTGGAACCCAACGCTCGCTAAAGTTAGCCAGGCTAACCCAAATAAGCCAGGCTTTGAGCTAAGCCAGCTTCGTGGAATACCCCCAAGCTCTTGCACACAGATATATTTTTTAAAACTCTGATTTATCATTCTAATAGTTTCAAAAGTAATAATTGATTTCCAATGGCTTGATTGGTTCTTATACAAATAACTTCTTAATTCATTTTTTTGTGTTGAGACCTGTTCTGTATTTCAATATGTTCATATTAAAGTCCTATTGCTGACATTTTTTTATTATTATTATTAGTTTTTATTTTTGCATTTTCTTGAAGAAAATATATGGGTCGAAAATGACCCGTAACACCACAGATGTTGTGAAAGTTAATCATTTTTAAATGAAAAAATAAATCAAGCAAATTAATTTCAGAGATGTTTTTCCCTGAGTAATATTCAGGGAACACAACATCCTTTCATTCATTTATATGATTCTCTTGAGATTCATTTTGCTTTTGCTTTTTAAATTGACATCAGGAGGGGGTGGGGGGGCAGAGACCTACAACCTACAACAAAAATATTAAACCCAACATTTTATGGATATGGAAACCTTACAAGGTAACCAAGAGATGAGAAAAAAATTGGATGATAAGATTTTGTTTTTGGTGTATTTTAAAGCTGATTTAAGACAACAGAAACAGTAACAGAAAAGCTAACACAGGAGGAAGGTTAAAAAGGTTAAGGTAAGAAAAACATCACAATATTTACTGGCACATCAAAAGGGACACTTACTGGGTTCATGCAAAGGGAAAAAAATACAAAAAAAAAAAAACAAAAAAATCACAATATATTGTGACAGTGGAGGAGAGACCAGTCTGGACTGCAAGGTTTGCTTTTAACAAAAATCACAGTCTATTTACGTTAGGGAAACGGGTAGGGGAGAAAACACAACCAATCTTCTTCCCGGTCTGGGGTAGCCTCTAGTCTGCGGGGTCCAGACTGGTGTCCTCCTGGAGAGAGAGGCAAAAAAAGGGATGGGTTTTTTAAAGCTCACACTTTTTATTTCTGCCCTTCCTGGTCTCAGCCACCTGCTCCTCTCTCTTCTCTTCTCTCTTCTGTCTCCCTTTCCACTCCTCTCACCCCCCAGCACCCTCTGATCTTTGATTGTCTTCAGCTGGGCTCTCTCCAGCCTTGGGTCACCTGGCAGGGTAGGTACCTATGATATGACCCTGCCCAGCTGGTGTCTGCTCAGTCCTCCTCTCTGGCGCCCTCTGCTGGCCATGAGACACCAGTGGTGGGGGGAGACACCACAATATATTTGAGTAAACTGTGTTGAAGATGGCTTATCAAATTTGATACAGCGGGTATATAAGGTCATGTAACTCTGAAACAGTCAATGGCCATTTACTTGCATTTCATGCATTATGTCTAAAATCAAGCAACATACAGTCTTTTTATTTTCAAATGACATAGTTTGCTACATTTAGAGTTAAAACTTAGCTATGAAACTTGCTGTAAGCACGGACCAGAACTGGAGCTACGTTGCCCATGTGTACTGTCAGAAATGCAGAGTGCATCTTTGCTTAAACAAGGAGAGAAACTGTTTTCAGGCCTTCCACCAGGCAAAATAAAAGGTTGTGAACTGCAAAATGAAAAAAATACTAAAATGTTGTTGTTGTTGTTGTTTTTTTCCAGACTTCCACCCAGCCAGTTCCATTGGTGGCTTTCTCACTACTGCATGATGGTAGCACTGTTTGTGTTTGGAAGTATAAATTTGTTAGTCATGTTAGTCATGTTAGTCATATAACTGCCCCCGTGACCTACTATAACTATATCAATATCTTTTGAGGTTCGTGCCCCTGGTAGGTGTTGACACACTTAAAACAAGTTTCGTGGGAAGATGGCCCACTGGACACTCCGTCGCGCCCTTGATGCAGAGTTAATAGACACATAGGAATGTGCATACTTACCAGCATACTTACAACAGCCCACAATCTACCTCCTTGGCCATTGGCTCTGCTCCTGGATGTAGACGGTTCGTTGAGTGTGCAGGAAGACGGAAGAGAATGGCTCGCCAGGAATGCCCTTCTCTAGGGATGCCACCGCAGTTCCCGAATACAAGCATATGTGGCTGACACAACATATCCAGTCCAGCTCCCAGACATGCCCAACCTGCCTGGACAATGGAGGGGCCACCAGTCCATCAGGGCTCAAACCTTTGGAATGCTCCACCCTCAAGTGTGAACAAACCTCCAGCAGAAACCCCTGCCTCGCTCATAGAAGAAACCCGGCCTACGCCCCCCAGTGGTGGGTCAAACACGAATATCCCCTGGCCCTTCTGACACCTCGAGCTAAGGGCTTATTGACCTGGAAGTCCTGACACCCACTCAGCAAAGCCTCCAGTTCTGGTCTGAGCTTGAACCAGGGAACCTGGCCGGGTCATAAGGGAACCCCATCCAGTCCGGGCGCCTAGACATGCCCAGCTTGCCAGGGCAATGGAGGGGCCACCTAAGATCTACCCAGAGGGAGGTATTTCGCATGTGGCCCCTTCAACATCCTGGCCCCCCTTGCCAGCTGTACATGAATAAGTCACACGGGCTGGGAAAAGTCCATCAGGGCTCAAACCTTTGGAATGCTCCACCCTCAAGTGTGAACAAACCTCCAGCAGAAACCCCTGCCTCGCTCATAGAAGAAACCCGGCCTACGCCCCCCAGTGGTGGGTCAAACACGAATATCCCCTGGCCCTTCTGACACCTCGAGCTAAGGGCTTATTGACCTGGAAGTCCTGACACCCACTCAGCAAAGCCTCCAGTTCTGGTCTGAGCTTGAACCAGGGAACCTGGCCGGGTCATAAGGGAACCCCATCCAGTCCGGGCGCCTAGACATGCCCAGCTTGCCAGGGCAATGGAGGGGCCACCTTAGATCTACCCAGAGGGAGGTATTTCGCATGTGGCCCCTTCAACATCCTGGCCCCCCTTGCCAGCTGTACATGAATAAGTCACACGGGCTGGGAAAAGTCCATCAGGGCTCATACCTTTGGAATGCTCCACCCTCAAGTGTGAACAAACCTCCAGCAGAAACCCCTGCCTCGCTCACAGTAGAAACCCGGCCTAAGCCCCCCAGTGGTGGGTCAAACACGAATAACCCCTGGCCCTTCTGACACCTCGAGCTAAGGGCTTATTGACCTGGAAGTCCTGACACCCACTCAGCAAAGCCTCCAGTTCTGGTCTGAGCTGGAACCAGGGAACCTGGCCGGGCCGTAGGGGAACCCCATCCAGTCCGGGCGCCTAGACATGCCCAGCTTGCCTGGACAATAGAGGGGCCACCTTAGATCTACCCAGAGGGAGGTATTTCGCATGTGGCCCCTTCAACATCCTGGCCCCCCTTGCCAGCTGTACATGAATAAGTCACACGGGCTGGGAAAAGTCCATCAGGGCTCAAACCTTTGGAATGCTCCACCCTCAAGTGTGAACAAACCTCCAGCAGAAACCCCTGCCTCGCTCATAGAAGAAACCCGGCCTACACCCCCCAGTGGTGGGTCAAACACGAATATCCCCTGGCCCTTCTGACACCTCGAGCTAAGGGCTTATTGACCTGGAAGTCCTGACACCCACTCAGCAAAGCCTCCAGTTCTGGTCTGAGCTTGAACCAGGGAACCTGGCCGGGTCATAAGGGAACCCCATCCAGTCCGGGCGCCTAGACATGCCCAGCTTGCCTGGACAATAGAGGGGCCACCTTAGATCTACCCAGAGGGAGGTATTTCGCATGTGGCCCCTTCAACATCCTGGCCCCCCTTGCCAGCTGTACATGAATAAGTCACACAGGCTGGGAAAAGTCCATCAGGGCTCAAACCTTTGGAATGCTCCACCCTCAAGTGTGAACAAACCTCCAGCAGAAACCCCTGCCTCGCTCATAGAAGAAACCCGGCCTACGCCCCCCAGTGGTGGGTCAAACACGAATATCCCCTGGCCCTTCTGACACCTCGAGCTAAGGGCTTATTGACCTGGAAGTCCTGACACCCACTCAGCAAAGCCTCCAGTTCTGGTCTGAGCTTGAACCAGGGAACCTGGCCGGGTCATAAGGGAACCCCATCCAGTCCAGGCGCCTAGACATGCCCAGCTTGCCAGGGCAATGGAGGGGCCACCTTAGATCTACCCAGAGGGAGGTATTTCGCATGTGGCCCCTTCAACATCCTGGCCCCCCTTGCCAGCTGTACATGAATAAGTCACACGGGCTGGGAAAAGTCCATCAGGGCTCAAACCTTTGGAATGCTCCACCCTCAAGTGTGAACAAACCTCCAGCAGAAACCCCTGCCTCGCTCACAGTAGAAACCCGGCCTACGCCCCCCAGTGGTGGGTCAAACACGAATATCCCCTGGCCCTTCTGACACCTCGAGCTAAGGGCTTATTGACCTGGAAGTCCTGACACCCACTCAGCAAAGCCTCCAGTTCTGGTCTGAGCTTGAACCAGGGAACCTGGCCGGGTCATAAGGGAACCCCATCCAGTCCGGGCGCCTAGACATGCCCAGCTTGCCAGGGCAATGGAGGGGCCACCTTAGATCTACCCAGAGGGAGGTATTTCGCATGTGGCCCCTTCAACATCCTGGCCCCCCTTGCCAGCTGTACATGAATAAGTCACACGGGCTGGGAAAAGTCCATCAGGGCTCAAACCTTTGGAATGCTCCACCCTCAAGTGTGAACAAACCTCCAGCAGAAACCCCTGCCTCGCTCATAGAAGAAACCCGGCCTACGCCCCCCAGTGGTGGGTCAAACACGAATAACCCCTTGCCTTTCAGTAACTTGTCTCGTATATGTATATTTCTTACAGGAATGTTTTCAGCAAGCAGGGAGGAGTGAAATCATGGAAGGTCACATTCCCCGATCAATGGAGGCAGAAAGATTTTTTGACAACTGTGGAGTTTTTGTGTGCTCAGTGAGATAACTCATGCAGCTACATTATAAAGATTTCAACTTTAAAACACACACCACAAAAATACACTGAGGACATGCGTGTCATGTTGTGTCATTGTTTAATTATGTCAAATAGGCTGCTGAGAATGAGGTCAAAAACAGGCCTTAAAGCAATGAAGAGCACAGCCTAAGCCAGTGTCGGACTCTGAGAAGACATCATGCTTCTCAGATGATTCAAGGCCTGAGTATTGAAGTCAGTCATATTACATTTTGCTTAAATGGGCTACAATGTGAACTCTTAAAAATTTCAGACTTCATTGTGTGTAAGCTTCTTTTTTTATCTATTTTTATTTTATTTTTAACTTTGGAGCTTCCCACCCACCAAAGATGAAGCTGAAAAACTGAACGAGAAAGAGAGCCGAATACAGCGTCAAGAATAAAAAATGTCAGAATCAAATAGCCATTGCTTGGCCTGGAAAAGAGAGCCTGTGCCTTTCAGCGGGTGCATGGACTGAAGAGGTACTGAAACATGCATCACAACCTGTTGTTGGAATACCTAAAATGATTTATGAAATATGTTGTTCCAAGACAGTAGCATAATTTTGAGGTCACTTTTCCAAGAAGTCATTGCCTTTGACTTTGGAAACTCTTTTGAATTCTTCTCTTAGAACACTCCACCATGACATAAAGAACTTTTCTTGGCTTGAGTGCAAAGGCTGTGGAGGATGGATCCACTTTGAATGCGCTGGCACAAAAGGAGACTGGACTTCAAAGGATTTCCTCTGTGGATGCCAAAGGGATCCTGGTGAATTGTTGTAAGTATAAAACAGATTCTCCAACTGGTATGCATTATTTAAGAGCAGTTTTTTTAAAAAAGTAACTGGAAATGAAGCATCTCAAAACAAGTTGATAAAACAACAGTATTGCACGGTCATGATTGCATTAGATGAAACAGGAAAAAAACATCAAGAGATGAATACATTCAACCCACCAGTATTAAGTATGCAAGTCAGGTTAGCATCTCCTTGCTGTCTTACAAGTACAACAATACCATAATTCATTCTTTGTCTTTTTTTTTGTAGGACTGATGATATCCTTGCAGCCATCGAGACAGACAGTTTTCATCCCCAGTGTTTGGAGTTAGACCTTCTCAGTGGCCACATCCTGTCAAACAGAATGTTTCTGTATAGAAATAAAGGCTTTGACCCGAGGCTCAAAGCATTCTATGATGACCACCCATCTATACTAGATGAGAGAAAGGTAAATACAATGCCTACATGTAATGGTGGCATGTTTGCAAATATTGGGAAGTGCAAAATTTTAAAATAACAAATTATTGAAAATCTTATACAGACAAGCTGTGGAGTGTCATCAAATTAGAGTTCAAAATTGTTGTCTACTTCTATTTCATACAGAAAACCTCTTGCAGAGGTTTAAAAACCTTGGTGGGTAAAGAAGAGACTGCAGCTGATAAAAGTGCATATATCAGTGATGTCATTTTACCAGAGGTTAGTTGACCATCTTTTGCCCGTACAGTTTTTTGTGTGGATATATTTACTGAAAGTTCTGCATGTTTGACTACTAATAGTTTTGGTTCATAACACTACAGAGCTGGAATTCGAACAAGTAGCCTTTTTTTTCCAGGTCAACATTGAGTGGCTTAGGCTGAAGTTCAACATCTGAAGATATGAGGCTTAATGTATCATTCTCAGTACTAAAAGCCTGTCACACACCATGGACTGGTAATGATATATTGAAGCTGATCGTGATTTACAAAATTAAGGCTGTTTGAGTATCAGGGCCAGGGTTTACAATTTATCAAGTGTGTATGTTGATTAAGTTGGACAAACACGTAATATTAAGTAAATATACAACAGAGTTTTTTATTTAGAGGGTATATTACTAACTGACAGCGTTAATTGTCAGAGCATATAACTTCTTCAACTGCACAATAGTTGAATTAGAAGTAACATATCATTTTGATAGACACATGACAGGTAGGGGCAAATTCATCCTTAAGGACATTAAAGAAAATCTGTTGCTTACATTAACTCAAGAAGAGAAAAACAATAGCAACAACTCAACAAGAAAAAAGAAATATATAAATAAACATGAAAAATGTCCGTGTAAGTCTCTGTCTCCTTTGGTTAAACTAATCTAATTTCTAATAATGCTTCTTTAAATTTTATGGCAAAAAGTTCTGCAAATAAATAAACATTAATATAATATTTCTAAAGTCTAGTGAGTTCTGTCGCATATCCAAGCTTTTTCCAATACTCCACTTTTTTTATGATCTGACAGGGTGAACAGCAATCAGCAAAAAGGGAGGCAGACCACAACAGTGGCACCAGCTGAAGAGATCATACAGGTGAATTATTGAAAGATTATTTTTATTTTAAAACACAAAGATTATTAGTGATATTAAAGTATTTACAAACATTGACACTGTGTTCAACGCTGGCAGATTTTTCCAAGGTTAAAGAAACCATACAATTTTTACAACAAAGTTCATACATATTTTAGAAATATTTCCAGAAGACTGATTTTTTCAAACCCTGTCTACACAGCTCAAGAATTATTTGCCAGAATATGTATTTGCTAAGGCTGAGAAAGGGGACAAAGGAACCATGAAAAATCTGACAGAATAGTGCCAACTGAAGGACTCAGGGGAAAAACCATGGTTCAGATGGTTGAGTATTTAGTAACCATAACATAAATATATTGATTTGTAAATATGTCTGTTTTGAGGGGGTCTCTAAAAGTAATGTCTTTTCTATGGTTTAGTTTGAAGGATATGTCAGACAAGGAAAGAGAGGACAGCTGCATTGCCTCAAAATCACTGAAAAAAAAAAATCTTCAGAATCCCATCCTATCCATAGACCAAGTCATCAAGTTGTACTCATACTACATTCCTTTGGTGTCTTCAAAAAACGAGATGTGTTCATTTTTTTTTGCACACTGTTGTATTTTATTTTTATTTTTACCTGTACACGTTTGTAAGTTTTTATCCAAATGTCTTTCAGTGAACAAATGTTGTTTTTTGTTTGTGGGATTCTTATTTTTGTATTTGTTTTAAGGTTGTATGTTAAAAGACCATTTGTTGGGTCTTTCAAAAAATAAACATTGTTAAAGTCTCAATCATTTTGTGAAAACTGGAATATTGTTTTTCTTAGTGATATCAGTGGGGAGAACCACCCAAGACTAAGACAAAAAAAAAAACAAACCAAACCAACAAATACATAATTTAATAAGTATGGCACTGGACCATTAAAAGTGAGTAGCAATTGTCCATTTCTGTATGGCTGATAAAGACAGAATTCAAGCCCATTGTTTCTATTTAAAATATAATCGATCTTTAGTAGTCCTGTGTGACAGTATGCCAATTAATTCTTATGTGGACCTCCATATTTCTGATTATAGGCCATTAAAGAAGAGCATTAACCATGACCTCAGGAGTACCACATTACTCACCATATATAACTGCAGATCGGACATATTATGGCTTTTTCATATGGTATGCTATAATATGCCACTCCAAAGTAGTGGTTTATACTCTTTAATGGTATTTAAGAGGGAAGATTTCTTAAAAAAAAATTAAAAAAAGAGGTTACAGATCATAATTACAATTGTAAAGATGACATTTTTAACACTCATGACAAGCATGTGCATCTATTAATTGCTTCAACACAAAGAATTTTGAGCCACTGTGCCATAAATCCAGAGTATTTCCCTTTTTTATGTATTTATTTATCTATTTTTTGCACGCACGCACGCTCACACACGCACACACACACACACATGTGTGTGTGTGTGTCTGTGCGTGCAAAATATATATATATATATATATATGTATATATATATATATATATATATATATATATATATATATACACACACACACATATATATATATATATATATATATATATATATATATATATATATATATATATATAAACTTTAAACTTTATTTATAGGGCACTTTTCATACTTTAAAAGCAACACAAAGTGCCTCACAGAGGCTAAAAACAACATAAGAAAAAGACAAATCCATACACACATTCGCAGACAAACACACATACACACCTACTCCCATACACATTCATACTAACTGTAAAGAGAAGGGAGAGAGAGACATGGCTGGGCACCGAGGACTGAGGTAAGGAATAAGCTACCTTTCGGGGCTATCAACACTGAGGAAGGCTCCCGGCCCACAAGGAGCACAGCCGGAGACTTCCCCGCCCCGCACAGACACAAGGCCCCACAACACAGTGCAGTGACCTATAGCCATGCAGGCGAAGCCGTCCCCTGGCAGCAGCCCCAGAAGTGGACCAGGAGCAGCCCCCAGTGCGGAGAGCCCCCACAAGGAAACACTGGAGCTAAAAACCATCATACTAAAACAATAATAAAAATGTAAGAAGAAAGATAAAATAACATAAAATGGATAAGTAAAATGACATAGAGAATTAAGAATAAAATGATAAGAGTTTGACTAAAAGAATGAAGAAGATATACAGTAATACAATAAAACAATAAGTAATAAAAGAATAAATTAACTTGGTTAAATCAAGTAAAAGCTTGATTAAAAAGGTGAGTTTTAAGCCACTTTTTAAAAGTATCAACAGACTCTGCAGCCCTGAGATTCTCTGGCAGGCTGTTCCATAATCGGGGGCCATTATAACTAATAGCCGCCTCCCCGTGTGTCTTAGTTCTAACTTTTGGTATGGTTAAAAGGCCAGTGCCAGAGGACCTCAGGGTCCACGAGGGCTGATACGGTAAAAACAGGTCAGATAAATAAGAAAGCCCAAGGCCGTTAAGACATTTATAAACTACTAAAAGAACCTTAAAATCGATCCTGAAACGCACAGGGAGCCAATGTAGAGATTTTAAGACTGGAGTAATATGTTCCCGCCCTCTGGTCCTCGGCAGCACTCGTGCGGCTGAATTCTGTAATAATTGGAGGTTGGAAATTGTCTTTTTGGGAAGACCATTACAATAATCTAAACGAGAAGAGATAAAAGCATGCATCAACACCTCTGTGCTGGCCTGAGAGAGAAACGGGTGGCCTCTGGCTTTATTTTTGAGATGATAAAAACCGATCTTAGTTACATTTTTAATGTGTGGCATAAAAGAAAGCTCAGAGTCAAAAATCACGCCCAGATTTTTTACAGAATTTGTTGGTTTGAGACCTTGAAGTTTTGGTAAAAGTTTCTCTCTCTGGCCTTCAGGGCCAATGACTAGAACTTCTGTTTTGTCCTGGTTGAGTTGTAGAAAATTTGCTGCCATCCATGAATTTATATCTAAAATACAGTTAAAAAGGGCATCAATAGGCCCTGTGTCACCAGGAGACACGGCGATGTACAGCTGCGTATCATCAGCATAGCTATGGAAGCTGATGCTGTGCCTCCTGATGACATCCCCCAGGGGAAGCATGTAAAGATTCAAAAGAGTTGGACCTAGAATTGACCCCTGGGGGACCCCACACTTTATCTCATGGGTTCCTGAGGAACGTGTATCCAAACTTACAAAGAAGCTGCGATCAGTCAGGTAAGAGTTGAACCAATTCAAAACAGTACCAGAGAGACCAACTAGGTGCTTCAGTCTGTTTAATAAAATGTGATGGTCTACTGTATCGAAGGCGGCAGTCAGATCCAGCAGCACCAAGACTGTGAGTTTATGGTTATCTAAATTGCACCTGATATCATTTAAAATCTTTACAAGAGCCATCTCCGTACTGTGATTCAACCTCAAACCAGACTGATGCTTCTCTAAAATGTTATTCTGAATTAAAAAATAATTTACTTGGTTAAAAACAAGTTTTTCTAAAACTTTACTTAAAAACGGTAAGTTGGATACAGGCCGATAGTTTTTTAGGACATTGGGGTCTAAATTGCTCTTCTTCAGGAGGGGCCTTACCACCACCGTTTTAAAAGAAGAAGGAAAAACACCTGTCTGAAGAGAGCAATTCATAATGTACAGCAGCTGTTCCTCAAAGAAGCCATAAAATGATTTAAAAAATGGTGTGGGAATTGGGTCAAAAAGGCAGGTTGTGGGCTTTACCTGGGAGAAAACTCGACCAAGCGTCCTTGCGACAACCAGGGCAAAACTCTCCAGTGTTTCCTCGGATGAAATCAACGGCCCAGGTGAGTCGACAGTTAAAATCTGTTCAGGTAAAAGATTCGACCTGATGTCATTGATTTTACTCCCGAAGTGGTCTGCAAAGTCCTCACATAAAATGTCATTTGGAATGGAGGATCTGTTAAAATGTTTGTTTGTTAAGAGGTCAATTGTGGAGAAAAGGAATTTTGGGTTGTTTTTATGGTTGGTTATTACATTTTGAAAGTGGGATTTTCTGGCATGTTTGACTGAGTTATTGTAAGATTTGAGTAGTTCACGGTAGATTTCAAAGTGAACAGTCAATTTTGATTTTCTCCATTTTCTCTCTGCACTCCTGCAGCTTCTCTTCAGTTCCATGATTTCTCCAGTTCTCCATGGTGATTTAGGCTTTGTTTTGATTTTTTTAGTTAAAAGTGGAGCAACTGAGTCTAGTGTGGATTTCATTTTACTGTTAAAATTGTCAACAATAAAATCACAGGGAGCTGGTAAAATAGCTGCAGGAGTGCTCTCTAAGATCTGAATAAAATTGTCAGCCACTTCAGGAGTCAGGTAGCGTCTCCTCACAGTTCTCACAGGGGCCACCTGCTGGTTAAAACTGGCGATGTTAAAAAACACACAGAAATGGTCAGACACAGCTAGATCAACGACAAAGAGAGAGCACCCACGGACAGGCCATGGGTTATAACGAGGTTGAGGGCGCTCCCCCTGGCGTGGGTCTGCTGCGTAAGATGCTGTTTAAAATCAAGGCAGTTTAAAATGTTTAAAAAAATCTCTAGACATTGAGTCTTTAGCCGTGTCCAGGTGTAAGTTAAAATCGCCGGTGAATAAAATCCTATTATAATTTGAATGAGTGAATGAAAGCAGATCTGAAAATTCACTAATAAAAACAGGGGAGTAACGGGGTGGTCTATAGATCGTTACACACAGGATGGGTGGACTGCTAAAAACAAAGGC
Source organism: Halichoeres trimaculatus (assembly GCF_033239565.1). Classification (NCBI taxonomy): domain Eukaryota; kingdom Metazoa; phylum Chordata; class Actinopteri; order Labriformes; family Labridae; genus Halichoeres; species Halichoeres trimaculatus. Next base: position 40,080,160 of record NW_027437183.1, on the reverse strand, counting down.
ATGGTGTTCAAAGGAGGTATAACTGTTAAAAGAAACCTCTTTAAAACCATTGTATTTCTGAAAATCGATGCAGTCCCACCCCCCCTTCTGCTCTCCCTGGAAGAAAATGAAAATTTAAAATCTGGTGGGGAGGCCTCTGTGAGAACAAAGGGTGCATCAGTACCAAGCCATGTCTCTGTAAGGAGAATACAATCCAAGTTATTATCTAAAATTACATCACGTATTAAAAAGGATTTATTGGTCAGAGAGTGCACATTCAGCACAGCCATTTTAATGTCCGTGCTGAACGTGCGCTCGTCATGCTGCTTTAAAGGAATATTTAAAAGATTACGATGTTGATGTGGTCTCCGTTGAGGTTTGTTGTTGTGTCTATTGCTGATGATGACAGGGATTGATGAATGGACAGGTGATAAAAAGGAGGGTTGAATATTGTGAGTGGGGTGTGTAGTGGGAATGTACTGTCATGCTGAAAAAGCTTTACAGGAGCACAGAGTGAGTTCAATGTTCAGAGATAGGAGACAGGAACCTGTGTGATTAGGGTGGAGTTGATAGTGCTTAAAGAGATCGGGTCTATTGTAGAAGGATGTGAAGTTGTCCACGTAGGGGATACCTGTGTTGCAGCAGTAGTCCTTCAGCCAGATGTGAAGCTGTCTTAATCGGGAGAATTTCACATCGCCAAAGCAGGGAGACGGAAACGGCCCAGGAATCACACAGCGCTTCCCTGCATTAAGAATACCGTCGATCAGCTCTACAAAGTCTTTTTTAGCTTCTCTGACTGCTGGAGATGCACATCATTACATCAATCGTGAGTCACCACCGTAGACACAGATGGGTGGTGACGTAGGAGTTGTTGGAGGGCGTTGTTTATATCAACAACACGTGCGCCTGGGTGGCACGAGGTACTGCACCTGTTGACCCGCACGTGTCAGACCATGGAGGATCCAACAACAAGGACCGGATAGGATGCGGGCTCCTGTGGTAAAGCGGGATGGACGCCACGAGAGGAGCGAGGCGGAGGACTCACCTGAAAACCCTTTTCAGGAGCCAGGCGATGTCTGGTTGCGCTGGAGGAGTGCACTAAATCGGCGTTGTGCACAGAGGGCTCAGACCTTCCGCAGATGGACTTCTGCTTGGGACTGTGCGGCTCCCGGGATCGGTGTAGGTCTTCAGTGCACCCCTTACCAGCAGCAGCGGATCCCACTGTTCTCTGTATATATAATAGATATATATATTGTAATTTTTATGACACAAGAGTAATAAAACAAGACCTCCTTACTTTTTAGAGTTATGTTAATGGAAATTATTGGTGGCACAGTAAGACTGCATCCGGTTATCGGCACTGTTTATGTGCAAAGTCACAAATTCCAAGCCACATTTCCATTCTTAAATGTAAAATCATTTGGTTTTCAGAGAAATGATAAATAATCCATAAGTAAACCCACCAGATCAATAGTGGCAAACCTTTCAAATATGACAGACCACTAGAAGTAAACTGGCATACAGGTAGGGAAAAGGAGGAATATGCCTCCAAATGTGACTGGTATACCAGTAAAAAATGGAATATGCCAGGAGATGAAACTGGTATACCAGTAAAAAAATGGAATATGCCACCACATGGAAACTGCTATACCAGTTTAACAGTACAATTGGTTCATGCCACTGCTTCTGATATATATATATATATATATATATATATATATATATATATATATATATATATATATATATATACATATATATATATATATATATATATATATATATATATATATATATATACACATATATATATATATATATATATATATATATATATATATATATATATATATATAAATTACTTGTTTTGATATGGACCATGAACTGCTTCAAATGCTTAAATGCTTTAACATTGGACAAATTTCAATGAGAGGTCTTAACCAATATTTGTTTCTTGGTACTCTAAAGCCACTTTGTAGCTGTTTGAAGTTTTGTGACTGTATGGAAATAAAGTGTGATTCAGAGCAACAGGCGTGTGTACGGTAGGTGGCAGCAGTGCAGGAAATGGGCCGGAACTCACAGGTACGGAGTGCCTGCACTTCTGATTTTTGTCTGTATGCGTTCCGTTACTTTTTATTGAGTACCGCCACCTCTTGGTGAGTCAGCGGTACTCACTGTGTTTCATCTTCTCATAAACAGAAACTGTCTGTTGACATGACAGGATGACATCAGGCTGTCACCAATTCTTTTATCCAATGATATTCGATAATATTAGCCAATCAGAGACTGGTGCGGGCGGGGTATACACATTTCTCAACAACATCACCAAACCTAGCATGGGGAGCATTACATCCACAAAAGTTGCGCTAAAATGTCTTTACTAAAATGGATTCACCAAAAAGCCCAACCAAAACCAACGGAGGACCAGACAGAGAGTACCCTCCTTGAAACTGCTGCTGTCTGTGCAGTAGGGGCTTGTGTCAGCGAAGAGGAATCGGAGGATGTCGGCGCTAGCTACGGCACCGAGAACACCGAAGGCATGGAGCATCTCCCCTCGACTATTACTTGTGCAGACGGTCAAACTTCGCGGACTCAGGGACTCCATGCGCCTGATTGCTGGACTAGGGACCAGGTTGAATATTTCTGCAAGGCAAACGATTGGCTCATTGTGAAGTACAAGAAGCTTGGATGCCGGAATTGCCAAGAAGTTAAATCTTTGGGAGTACACTGCGGCCAAGGGCTAAAAATATCTACGGAATGGAGTGATTGTATGGTGACGCATTACAGCCACGACAAAAGAAAACAACAAGTAAGCCTCAGAAAAAAGATCCATGAACACAGAGAATCACTAGCTCACAAAAAAGCCACAGAGATATTAAAATGTGCTTCACGCGAAACTTTTGAAAAAAAAGTGCAGGCTATGCATGCATCAGATTATGAAAGCACGTCCAGAGTTTTCAGAACAGCCTACAAAATCGCAAAGCACAGCCGGCCACTGGCGGACTTGCCGGTTGACCTCAGTCTCCAGCAGCTTAATGGAGTGAACGTGGGTAGGGTCTTGCACTCCAGTAAAACTTGTGGAGTAATAATAGACCATATTGCAGATTTGACGAAAGATAAAATGGCAAAAGACATCACTGAAAATAACAGGAAACTGTGTGTTTTGATCGATGAGTCTACCACTATCAGTGGGAAATCTGTTCTTGTTGTATGTTTACGTTCAGCGTTGGTGGACGCTAACCCTGAAACATTTTTTTGGGAGCTGATAGAGTTGAGTGGAACGACTGCAGATGCCATCACAAAGGCCCTGATAGAGTGCCTTGAAAGACATTTCACAGAGGACTTTTTGGAACAGTGTTTGGTGTCCTTTGCCTGTGATGGGGCATCAGTGATGCTCGGGAAGAAGGCTGGAGTTGCTAGCAAGCTGTGCAGTAAATTCCCAGGCATTTTTGTGTGGCATTGCTTAAACCATCGGCTGGAGCTAGCAGTAGGGGATGTCATGAAAGAAGTGTCTGGCCTCAATCACTTTCAGATCTTTTTTGACAAACTGTACTCACTGTACCATGCTTCACCAAAAAATCAGAGGGAGTTAGGGCAGTGTGCTCAAGAATAGATAGATAGATAGATAGATAGATAGATAGATAGATAGATAGATAGATAGATAGATAGATAGATAGATAGATATGAAGAAAAAAAACACTCAAAACTTGTGTTACACAACTTATATAATATATTAGGGTTCCTGCACCTTTTATGGGCCAATTCAGGCACTGGGTGGCAGTAAGCATCCATGTTGTTTTAAGTAGAAGAAGAAGAAGGGGTTACGCTGCTCTGCATTCGATTTAGTCAGACTGGACATGGTGGCTAGGTAAGGCTAGGCTAATGCTAAACTAACAACGCAAGCAAGTGTAATATTGGTAACAGGCTTAGGCATTTACAACACTCAGTAACGCTGAAAAAGATAAGATGAGGGAAAGATTTTGCTGTAAGAATGTTGACTTTTTTTTCTTACATAGACGTAAACATTTCCAAATGATGACATAGAAACATTGTTTTCATCACTACTGAAATAAAAAAATTATAAACAAAAAATGAGGGGTTGAAAACGGAATATACCAGTCTAAAACAATTGGTATACCACTTATGGAACTGGTATACCAGTCTAATAAAAGTAGTATACCACTTATGGAACTGGTATGCCAGTCTAAAACAATTGGTATATTCCAATAGAAAGTAGTATATTCCATTCTGCCAAAAGTGGTATGCCAAATACCACTTTTCGCTCTTGGCGCTGCTGGGATGAGCGAGACCATGGACATTTTTTTTGGCTTAACTGAGCTATTGGCAAATTATGATGGCATCTTAAATGACCATTTACCAGAGAAGTTACCACGAACAAGTACTTTGTTACTGTAACAGAGTAATTTTTTGGGGTGTCTGTACTTAACAGAGTATTTATTTGTCTGACGACTTTTTACTTTCGCTTGTTACAGTTTTACACAATTATCTGTACTTTATACCCATTGCAATTTCAAAACAGGCTTGTACGTTATTTAAGAAAGCCTTTTAACTTTTTTTAATGCATGAAAATGGTTATTATAAAATAAACTGGGGAGAAAAAAAACAGCCTCGGTAGCTGTTCCAGACTCCCCCAATCATATAAAGTCCAGTCCGGTCCGCAACATCCCAACTTGTGATTGGCTCTCTGCCAATGTGATGCAGTTTCATTGTCCATTTTCAGATGGGATGGCTTGTACATACAATAACACTACTTAAGGTGTGTCAACCAGCCCCCTCCTTTTGTGTGTACATGTGTTAAGTTCACTGGGATTTTTTGTCACTCTTTGAGGTGTCTAATAAATTATTTCATCTGCAAGGTTAAGCTCGAGCACCTCTGCATCTCCTCCAAGTACTACGGGCATTTGTTGGATGCTCTTCAGAGAGGAATTGAAAAGCATTTTGGACCAATGCTGAGTGATCCACAGCTAATTAAGACATGCTGGTCACATGACAAAGGCAAAAAAAAGAAAAAAAAAGATGGCAAGGGACTTTTGGATCCATTACATACTGACCAAGCTCAATTCACCACTACCTGCCCCAGCTGCTTGTGAGAGGCTTTTTAGCACTCCGGGACTGATTTCCCAACCTTTCCAACCTTTTCCCATCTCTGCCATTTACAAACCATTAGAGAGCACAAGCAGCAGGGAAAGCGACTCCAGGCGATCTAGCTTTCACCTGACAGCTTAAACAAATTCACTGAACTTTGTGCTCGGCGTGTCCTAAACACTATTTTCAGAGAAAGTCAAGAAATAACATTCTACCCCATAATATGTGATGCAACCTCAAATGTGTCAAACTTGGAACAAAATGTCCTGTTGCTGAGGTTTGTCATTCAAACTTCCATGGAGGGGGTGGGGGGTGGGGGAATAAATGAACGTTTCCTTAAGTTTAAGTTCTTTTCAAAAAGACAGGAGAGAAAATGGCCCCAGTTGAACAATCACTGGGTGGACATGATGTAGATACAGCTGATTGCAGGGGTCAGTGATATGAAAATGGCGCCAACATGGCAGGAAAAGTGAGAGGAGTGTAAGCTGGCATAGTGAGTAAAAATCCCTTGGCCATAAACCTGGTTGGTGTCCATGCAGCTGGGTCTGCCCAGAAATAAACATATCCTTTAGCTTCATCAATCAGCTGTACGAACCTTTCAGTGGCAGCCCTCACCGATGGGAAATCTTACAGAGTTGTTTGTGTTGTTCTGTGCACAGCTCTCTTCTACTCTCAATGAAGGCAGATGCTTTTCTTCTAGCTTCCTCCTCCCTATCTGCCCTGCTTGCTCTTGGTCTGTCTCTGTCTGAACTTTCAGAGCCTCTCTTTGTATTCTATCCAAAACCTAAAATGGTGAATTTGATCGGCTAGTCTCTCAACCCAAGTGATCAAGTTTTCTCAATGAGGAAACTGGGCAAAGGGGAGCCCGCCTGTCCTGGCGGAATGTTTGTGGCTGGATATATGATCAACTCCTGGGATACTTGGAGAACTGTATGCCTGTTCATCCTTTCCGTCAAGAAAGTTGAAGATGTCTACATATTTGGAATTATGATAACAGGCTTTCTGCTGTTTGAAGTTGGTGGTTTTCTGATTTATCGCAAACTACAGAAGGTGCAGGCAGCACTTTTGGTAATTAGGATAGAATAGAATAGAACTTTATTGTCATTGTAACAAGCACAACGAAATTGAAGTCACAGCAGCAATCAAGAAAACAAAGTAAGAAAGTGTATAGAAAGTGAAAAAAGGTCCAAAAGAAAATAGATGCTGACAGCTTGGATAGTATGCAGACAGATGCTCTACCAATAAAGTATTTCTGATTTCCGATTCTGATGGGGTGTATGGATAGAGGCAGTGTACCAAGTGGCAGAACATTTGCCCTGTGTGATCCAGGCTTTAGACACCCTAATCACTACAGGTAACCTCACCAGTGAAGCCAAAGCTGGAACATGGGGTCTAAAAAGCTACTTTCAGTCCTTAAATGCAGTTTACCTCCTCACTTTTTGGGTCAAGGTGTTACAATGCATATAGGATAGAAACCTTAGCAGCCAGTCCACAACCATTTTAGTTGATGTGCTTTGCTGCTAAAATAAAAGAACTGTAGGGGGAGATTGCCCGTATGCATCATGGGACAGTTTTCCGACAGAGGCAACTGCTGTTACCATGGGTGCGTCTCAAAGCATTAATTTTCACGGCTCCTCCGCGTTACCGTAAGTACTTTCTTAGTCATCATTTTGAAGACTGTCCTAAAGCGATAATTGTGCTGAGAGGAGAGAGGAGAGAGGATGGAGGAGACTGACTGGAGGAGCTATGATCGAGGAGACAGGAGAGCCGGCTTTGCGGAAGTCTTTTTACTGACTGACACGCCCCCATATGGAATATCACTCTCTGATTGGACACTGCAGCAGCTCAGACTTTACATGAAACACAACAGAGTTTAATGAGTGAGAAAAGAGGAGCTGAGGACAGGCACAGAGGATCGTTCAGAAACTGATCATATATCAGGTAATAAAGTGTTTGTTGTGAGTTTAAAGCAGAAAACACTGAACACAATCATCATCAAATCAATATAATGGAGGATTTATACTGAAATCTAATAAATATCTTCCTAAGACACAATAAACTGGGTTATATAAGTAAGTTTCAGAGGTTATGGTAAATGGTAAATGGACTTGAGCTTATATAGCGCTTTTCTAGTCACAGACCACTCAAAGCTGCTGTACACCACAGGTCACACTTACCCATCCTCACCCATTCACTCTCACATTCACTCACTGATGGAACCAATCTTTACTATGACAGCTATCCATCAGTATATCTAACACATTCACACCCTTTCATACCCATTCACACACCACTGACGCAGCAGTGGGAGCAACTTGGGGTTAAGTGTCTTGCCCAAGGACACATCGCCATGTGTCACCCAGAGCTGGGCTTGAACCTGCAACCTTCCGATCACCGACCAAGCGCATTCTCCAACTGCGCCACCGACGCCCCCATGAACTTACTAATAACTTAGTTTATGATCAGATGAGCTCTAAAAGGCTAAATCATGAATAATCAAACAATTCTGCATTTTACAGGTGAGGTGATCCTTATACTTCTAAACAGCACACAGAATAAACAGAGAGCAGGTTTTTCATGGTAATGTGTTTGATAAACAGGTCAAAGGAACAGACAAATCACTGTTCCTGTTTATGTTTTATCAGAAATATTGCAGCGCACATGTGCAGACACTGACAGATGATCCAGAGGTGATTAGCTGAAACACATCGCTTCATGTGACGCTCTGAAGGGAGGATGTCCCATTGCTCTAAAAACGAATCTCCTCCATTCCTCTCTCCTCTCTTCATTTCCTCGTGTCTCTCCTATGCATCTCTGGTGGGAGGGACTTAGACGCAAGTGAATGTTGTAAGTGGAGTAAGGAAGGATAGAACTTTGGAGCTTTGAGACGCACCCCATGTCCATCAAATCCTTGTTAGACATGACACAGAGAAATAGGAAGTGTTTCTTTGAAGAGTCAGAAAAGGAAAAGACATAGGAGCAAAGCCCAGAGACCCTATTCAGAGATGGAGTGTTTCATGTTGCAATAGACCACATAATCTCTCAACATGTATTGATTATTGATATTGATTCTCATCAATGCAGCAGATGTGACGAGTTCTGAGTCCGGTGGAAATGCCACAGGACAGCATCAGTGCATCAGTCTCAAAGCTCTCTAAGAAATAGAAGAATGACCTCACAGAGTCCCTTCAAGACCAAATTCAGCATTTACAGAAGGTACACAGCACCAATTTTGAAGACGGTCTTGGAGTTCTAAACCTACTTAATGCCATATACACAATGGGACTACAGATCATTTATGGAGACCTGTGTGTCCTACTGCGTGTGTTCCTGTCTCTGCCACGTCCCATGTTCCAGGAGAGGCTCAACGATTTGGCAATGCTCTCCATAGAACATCAACTTGCCAAGAAACTGGACTTAAAGACATCATAGATGAATTTGCCACAAGAAAAGTTTGGCACATGGCATTTGGAGTTTAAACCTACATAAGGCACACCAAGAGTACCCTGAAAGTCAACGTTACATACTCATGTAGTTCCTGCTAGTGTCAGAATAGAGAAAGGTGAGGAGATGTGAGAAAAAGCAGAGGAGAGGGGAGGAACAGGAGAGAAAGGGGAGAGGAGTGGAGATGAGAGGAACAGGAGAGTATGGGAGGGGAACAGGAAGAGAAGGGGAAAAGAAGAGGGTGAGGGTGGTCTCAGGTGTGTCCTCTCCCCCACCTGTCACACAGACACTCTTTCGATGGAGTGATTTGTCTTTTCACCTCCACTCTTATGTCAGAACATTTCTTTTTGACTACAGTCACAGCCCCACCCTCTGAGGTGACGTCATCCACAGCATCAGCCACAGGCTCCCACTCTTTCTCTTTAGTAATGCCCACACTGTGCCCAAAAATAAGACTCTGTGTGTCCACCTCGCCTATCAACACTTCCACCTATCACTGACTGAAGTTTCTTCTGTTGGCTCGTTTCCCCTCTTGGTCCATCGGGAAGTTGGTGTCTCTGAAAATTCATTGATTCAATTCAATACCAATTCAGTTCAAGCATTTTTACTGTACCTATCTGGAGAAATTAAACAGCAAAGTCTCAAATTTATACCGGGAGAATACATATTTCACCATTTTTGACTTACTGTAAATACACTTTGATCAATAATTCCTGGCTATGGGTGGCATATTCTACTTCTACTCATCCAACACTACACCTCTACTTGATATCAAGCATTTTTACTGTATCAATCTGGATAAATTAAACAGCAAAGTCACATATTTCAACCGGGAGAATGCATATTTCACTATTTTTTGCCTTACTGTAAATACACTTTGATCAATAATTCCTGGCTATGGGTGGTATTTTTGACTTTAGCTCAGGGTCCCCAAACTTTTTCCCTTCAGGGCCAAAAAACTTTTCCCTTCTCTGATGGGGGGCCAGGGTCAGTTTGTAAAAAAAAGTGTGACGATTGCAGAGGTGTCCAAACGTAAATATTTATTGTTTCCTAGAAAGCCACACATAACCAAATATTAACCCTTTCTGGGATCTTGACAGGAAATAAAAATCAGAAAACAAATTATACTATTAATGAAATATATGACACTATTTATGAAATAAATCATAACCAAACAACCCTTTTCAGGTTTTTCACAGAAAAAAAGACCATGAAATATTAAATTTCTTGTAGACACCACTGTTTGCAGCTCTCTCTCATTAACTTCACTTCGAAAACCAGAAAATAAGCAATTTAAGAAACCAAACCAAGTGATACAACGCCTACCAGCACAATACATTTCACTACCAGTATGGTAGTAAAACAGGATTTTTTTTTAAGGGAGGGGTTTCAGATTGGGCACAAACTGCTAGAAAGTTACGTTCTATGCATGTGTAAGTCTCGATCACATGGCCAGACAGGAAAGAAAAAAGTCACAATGGGCCTCTGGTATTGTTCAGGGGGTCGGGCAAAATGTGGAGGCCCGGGGGCCATATCCGGCCCCCAGACCCTAGTTTGAGGACCACTGCTTTAGCTAATCCAACACTACACCTCTACTTGATATCAAGCATTTTTACTGTACCAATCTGGAGAAATTAAACAGCAAAGTCACATATTTCAACCGGGAGAATGCATATTTCACTATTTTTGACTTATTGTAAATACACTTTGAACAATAATTCCTGGCTATGGGTGGTATATTCCACTTCTACTCATCCAACACTACACCTCTACTTGATATCAAGCATTTTTACTGTATCAATATGGAGAAATTAAACAGCAAAGTCTCATGTATATATCTGAAGAATACATATTTCACCATATTTGACTTACTGTAAAAGCACTTTGATCAATAATTCAGGCTATGGGTGGTAGATTTCACTTCTGCTTATCCAAGACTACACCTCTGGTAGATTTGACCAAGATGTCATTGTTTTTTCACAATTTTACTGTACAAATGTTAAGGGCACCTGACACTTGTTGCTGGGCTTGGCACAAGTTATGGAGATATTTTCCACTACCACCACAAACAGACACACACAACCTGTCTCCTCTTGTTCGGACCGCCTTCCTTTTCCTTCTGTCCTCCTCTCCTCACATCTCCTCCTTCTCTTTCCCTCTTCTATTCCTCAGCTCTAGCTTTCCTTAAAAGACATTGTCATTTTGCCAAAATTGTGCTGTGGCTCTCTCTCCTTCTCTCTCCCTCTCTCTTCTTCTTCTTCTCTCTCTCTCTCTCTCTTTCTCTCTCTCTCTCTCTCTCTCGACAAACTTCAAACACATATTGCGCCCTGCTACCGTTTATATACTGTAACCGTTAAACATGTAAAATTAAAATGATACACCTGCTTTTGCTTCAGAAACATTTTATTATGTATTTAATTTTTAAGTACGCTATTTGATACTGTCTTACATCTATATTTATAAACATTACATCCGTCCTACATTTTGTTGACCTGCCTTTGCATTACACTTTTCTTATAACCATGCCTGGAAAGAGAGGGTAAGTGCTGTAACACATGCCAATCACGACATCGGCAGAACTTGGGTAACAAGTAGACAAAATATTTTTAAAACACTTTTAAAAACAAGTCGAAAAACAACTGAATTGATAACCGCATATCAAACTCTGTAAAGCTCTATCGTGTCGCCATAATTAATACACTCTTATTAACGTATCTCTACACATCTGTCAAGTGTTCCCTTTACTGGGACACCAAAACTATTCCATAGACCTTGTGGTTGCAGTAATTTTAAAATTCCCTGGAAGAAACTCTAAAAGGCTCAGGCAGTGAAAACTCTGTTTGGTCACTGACACCCCTGTTGTCCGACATTTTTTTTTCCTTTCTGCGGCTGAAGCGCACTTTGACAACGGCCTTAAACTGCCTTTAAGAAATTTAAAAGACAGAAAGAAACTGAAAAATTTTGATTGTATGGTTGCAAATTTCTGGCATTATAAACTGTGTGTTCGTGTTGTTTTCCCCAAAATTTTGAGTTCATAAGTCATGAATTGGAACATTTATTAAAACCAGTTTTTCTCCAATTTGATTGGACACCACTCCAAGTAAAATAGGAAATTTTGAGTTTCATTGTTTTATATTTATTAAAGTGAAATTCACCAATTTGTGAGTTTGTTATAAAAATGTAAATTTGTTACTTTATCAACTCGGAAATTAAAAATTGAACCCTATTATTTTATTTCTTAAAGTGTCCATAATACGTAGTTGTATACGTTATACTGACCATATATAATATTAAAGTGTAAGACATAAGACATGCACTTGGATCAATGTTACATTTGCTTGTCATTAGACGGTACACAACAATGGAAAACGAAAGGCTATATTTATATGTTAATCTATATCTATCTATCTATATATGTGTGTGTATATATATATATATATATATATATATATATATATATATATATATATATATATATATATATATATATATACATACATACATACATACATACATACATATATAAACACACAGTGGTCTGCGGTCAAGGGAGGCAGTGCCTCCCCTAGGCTAACAAGAAAAAATACATATATATTTTTTCTTAATATATTTTTTTCCAGTTGTTCGTATACAATTTGTCATCATTTCGTCTTGTTAACTCCAAGACCTCAGTCTGTTTTTCCGAACTGTAGATGGGAAAGCCGATTAACATTTATTTACTTGTTGCTGGTAACTGGTGACTAGGAGTCCGGGCCAAAGTGAGGGAAAAGACTAAAGAGGAGGAAAAAAAGGTGCACCCTGTGCACAACCGCACATTTATTGAGGAAAAAGACCAAAATAATGTACTCCCGCCCCACACACCATGCATGCACTCAGACCGTCTCTCCTTCTACTATGTGACACGGGCACGCACACACACACACACACGCACACACACACACACACACACACACACACACACACACACACACACACACACACAGCACAGACTCTGCGTTAAAGGGGCAGGGCTGGCCAGTAACAGTTTGTTTTAGCAAATGTGAGCAGATGAAAAAACCTGTTCAGCTCAAGGCTTCTGGGGAGATGTGCGCCTTGACTTAGCAATCCCTAATGTACACACAAATAGGGTGAGACTGAAACAGGTGTACCTAAAACATCAAAAGGTAATTTCATTTATTCTACATATTTGTTATTTAAGACCTGATTTATTCAGTTAATTACCTTTCTTGACTGTGCTGACATGTCTTTATTTTTTATCAACCTCCTGTCTGTGCATTTTATTGAATTTGAATTTGAAATGTTAACTATAATGTTTATTTGTATTTATAATTATCATTGTCATTATTCTAATTAATATTGTCTATAAAATTATTGTAAGTATTAGCATTTGCAATGTCAGCCTGAATTCAGCTAAGCATGATTCAGTGAGTGGTTATGTCTTCAGACTTTTGAAGAGTGTGCTTTACTTAAGATATCATTGATCTTTGGGCTTTAACTTCAATTCAGGCTCTAACAAGACAGGCTCCACCTGATGGTGGCAGCACCCAGAGTCCCCATCCTCCACCTTCTCCACCTGCTCCACCTCCTCCTTCCCCCCAACCTGCTTCACCTCCTCCACCTGCTCCACCTCCTCCTTCCCCCCAACCTGCTTCACCTCCTCCACCTGCTCCACCCCCTCCACCTGCTCCAACACCTCTTTCTCCTCCTCCTCCTCCTCCTCCTCCTCCTCCTCCTCCTCCTCCTCCTCCTCCACCACCATTTGACACAAGCACCTCAAGTTGTCCTTTGTGTGTCAGCAGCAACACTCCTCCTCCTTCTCCTCCTCCAGGAGCAAAAATGGACAGTAGCACCTTGAGTCCTGCTCTTCCTCCTCCACATGTCAAAGCACAACAAGCCTCTCAGTCAGTTCAAACAACCACACACCCTCTTTAGGTAGATTCAAAACCCTTTTTTTATCAAAAAATTGCCACAGCAGCCATACTTTTTTTTTCATTTCTGCAGAGGACTGGGCATACCTTCGAAAGAGGCAACAGGAAAATCAGTTCAAAACATCTGAGTGGACAAATGTCATGTCAAAGGGGACACAATTCATCTCTTCTGTAGTTTTGCATTTAAACGTCACAGGGTCAAGCCAATAACATCATCAAGAGACAGTCCACTCTTCACCTGTTTTGGGTACTGCATGTTTAATGACTGTCCTGTATGTGTGGGGGTGAAGGTGGACAGTGAATCATCATTGAAAGCTGTGGTGACCTTCCAGGGAGACTCAGTCAGACATGATCGTCACGAGTTAAGGAGGAGGCCTGTCTGTGGAAAAGGAAGGGAAGTCATATCAAAAACACTGACCTCAAAACTCCCCTGTTCTCTGTACCTGGAAAAACTCAGCAAACTAGATGAGACTGTGGAGGAATCCGGGTGCAGGGATGAAGTACCAACAACAGGTGAGATGAAGACAATTTCTTGGAGTGCAAGGAAGAGACTACGGAGACACAAAAATGAAATGATGAGCCTCCAGAGGATCATTGAAGATGAGCTTCAGGAAGAAGGGGGTGTAATTCAAAAAGTGCTCCAACACCCAAAGGGAGTAATGCTGTGGTCTCTGGAGCCCATTCAAATTTTTGCTAAAAGGGCTAAGGAGGATATACTTTAAGTCAAAGGAAGGAAGGGCACCATTTTATATCTATGAAATAGTGGTCAGACATCCTTTGAAAGGTGGGTCACCAATCCCTGTGGCGACATTTGTGACATGTGAACACACAATGGCTTCTGTGTCATTTTTCCTGGGGTCCTTCATGATGGACTGCATCAGACACCATGGAAGACGTCTGAAGAACAAATGTGTGATGGTTCTCTGGTCCTCATGGAGTCCATTTCACAGAACTTTTGTAGAATGAGTCTCAAAGAACTTCTGTCAGTTTATTTTGACATTGTCACAGGACAAGGACAGAATGAGGCTTTCCACATACCTGTTCTGCACAGATGTCTCAGACACATAATGAAGAACGCAAAGGATCTTTGCCAGAAGCAGTAAGTAGTTTGTTTAAGTATTTGTATTTGACATGATAAGGTGTTCACATGTATTTAAGTTTGGGTATGTAGTTATTCTTTTCCAAAGTGCTAACAAACACTACCACCTGGCAATGCACATCTTTGGGCTGATGACACAAGCCACCACACTCCAGGAGCTTGACAAAATCGTCCACAGCACTGCTGTGGTTTTCTCAAGCTCATGCAGCGGCCAGGAGGTTGAAAAAAACTTTCACAACCTGCAAAGACTCCCGACCAGAGCTGGACCCCTTAACATAGATGAGAAAGCAATACAGGAGGAAGACTTTGTGGTAAGTAATCCATTTGTAAATGGTGCAAAGCATTTTGCTCTGTTATTCATATATGATGGAAAAAGTAACAATACGTATGACAGGGAGCTGCTACTGCAACTGATGAAGGCAGGTGTCATTTTTTTTAGTTTAATATAGTCATTTGTTTGTGCTAATAAAATTGTAAGAACAGGTAATAATCTTCAAACAGCCAAAAGCTGCCACTGTCCATTTCAGATTTTTTACTGGTAACATTGGTTGTGTTATGGTTATGACATTTCATTAAACAAACAGTATGTTCACTTGTTGTATGTAACTTAACTAAGTGTGAATGTATACAATAATACTGAAATTCCTTTGTTAAAATGAAACTAAAATAAAATCATTTTGATGGTTACAAGTTAAGAAAGGATAAGCATATAATTTTTGCACCCCAACAAACCTAAAATGCTTTTTGTTTTCTTGCAGAATGATATGGGATCAACACCATTCCAAAGACACTTTGAGCAAGTCATACATGATGGAGTTCTGGATCAAAATGGAGAACCAAATGTTTACTTTTGCCCAACATTTGTATCCTCTCTAGAGAGGTACTTTCTCCCCCATGCTGATTTGTGGTCCAGTATCATGTTAGGTGAGTTTATCCTCTGCAGTGTCATCCCCATTTTGTTGGTAATATGTGTCATAGAGCTGTCACTATTCCTGTCATGGATACATATATACTAAATGTACTGTGTATCTTTTCCTAGGTGACCTCAGCCGCCATGGTAAAGGCCCCTTGTATGACAGGCTAAGAAGATATAAAGCAAATGCAAACAAAAGAACGCTGGTAAAATTAATCACTTCAATTATTAATGAACGACTATAGTGTTGTTCTGTACAGAGAGCAGTACTGAGTTGATAAAATAATGATACGTAACAAGTGAAATTACATTTTATTTTGTATTTCTGGATCAAAACAGAACTTCACAAAGGACAACAGGACGCAAGGAGTCATGGAAAAGAGTCGGTGGGACCTTAAGAGGGTCCGTTTCCAACGACGCACCTTCACTAGGCTTGACGACTTCGACCAGTCATACCAGCTGACCCACAACACCCTGTTAAGGGAATACATCAACTCTCTTTAAAGGGTAAATGACAAATACAGGGGCGGACAAATATTGATGTAGAAGTATCGGTACAAGGGAAAAAAAAATATTTATCCATGTATTTATCTAATTATGTATTTCAAAATGCATATGCTACATCATAATTATGTTGAAATGCTGAGTCAGCATTTCAACATATTGTTCTCCCTAAACTCCATTTTATTCTTTTTTCTTCTTCCTATTCCTTCAGATTTTGCTACCTTTCACAGGTGTCAAATTTGCACAGATTTTCACAGGAAAAAAATGACATATGCAGCATGTTCAGGAGAAGTGCACTAGTATTTTTCACGAGTTTAACAGTTATTCTTTTACAGTAAAAAATAATTTCTGCATGTATTTTTACATTGAAATCAATTGGACATTTGTGCAGCTCTGCTGAAAACTTCTGCAACTTTGAAGCTCCACAGACAGGGCAAGCTTCCACCTACAGACTTCATTCATGCTTTAAAAGCTGCACTGACTTCTCAGTCATTTTTTCATATATATATATATATATATATATATATATATATATATATATATATATATATATATATATATATATATATATATATATATATATAACCAGCTGTGCTATTTGTTCTGTGTTTGGTGTAATATTCGTTGTTCCTACAGTGTGTTGGGTCAGTGAAGGCAGCAGGAAGGCTGTGAGCGGGAGTGCAGCAGGAGGGCGGGCCAGAGGTGTGTGAGTGAGAGTTGGGGCTGAGGCACAGCCTTGGGATTGACTGAGAGATGTTTTTGAATGAAAGTTGAGTAGTTGAGCAACACCAACTTTTGAAGAAATCCTTCATGTAAGAGGATGAAATCGGGAAATCCACGCCCCCAACCCATGTGATTGGTTCCTGCAAAGTCTCTCACTTCCACACGCTTCTACCTCGAATTCTCAAATGGTTTTTAAATTTTCACTGCAATTACATCGCCGCTCCCACAACACTGTGTTGAAAGTGTTCAGTTCTTGAATTGAAATTCAATATGTGGTAATTCTATAGTAGTGTGAAATTTTAACTGTTATTGATCTTTGATGCTTTTTTAGTTTGATGCTTTTACTTTTCATTAAAAAAATCAGCTTGGTTAATTATTTCTTTTTTTCTGTTAAACTCTGAAGCACTTTGAGCTGCATTTCATCTCATTAAAAGTGATCTTCAAACAGGCCTAGTTTTATTATAAATATTGTAACAGCTGTGGTATTTGTTCTGTGTTGATGTGTAGTTGTTCCTACTGTGTGTTGGGTCAGTGAAGGCAGCAGGAAGGCTGTGAGCGGGAGTGCAGCAGGAGTGAGGGGCTGAGGTGTGTGAATGTGAGTTGGAGCTGAGAGTGAGCCTGGAGACTGAGAGAGACGTTTTGATAAGAAAGTTGGTTGTTGTTGTAACCCTGTTGCTGGCGTGGTCATGGCAAACAGTGACCTGTTAATAAAACGTTGTGCAACAAACCAGCGTGATCTTTAAGCGGCCGGCCGGTCGTTACAATATGTACACTTCATCATCGCGATTATCACCACCATAACTACTTACCCAAATTGCATAACTAGATAATAATGCATAGATCTTCAGTTAACAGGATACTATAGGGCTTCCTTGAAGTTGGACCACCAACACTCCATCTGTCAGAACCATAAATAGCTGAAACGTTTTGAAGGAAAACCGCATTAGCTTTGGAAGGCAAGCGCACATTTCCACTAGATACAAAATAGCATACAGATGATGCAGTTACCGAATGTAATTGCAGAATATTTTACTTTAACATAATTTTTAACCTCCAAAGCGGACTTTTTCAGTCTTCACCTCCTGGCCGCTTGCAGTGCTGACAAAAGATAGCCATTGCAACAGGAAAATATTCAAAATCCGTGCGTGTCTTCTTGTTCTGATTTTATATAACATTCTCTGATAGGTAAATGTAAACTACCTGCAAGGCGCCTCATTTCCCTCGGAGACTGATGGTGGTGCACGTAATGCACTCAATGTCAAATCAGCAGGATTACACAGAAGAAGAAGAGATGCTGCAGGAACCAATCACATGGGTTGGGGGCGTGGATTTCCCGATTTCATCCTAGGGAAAAAATGTTGTGACCCGGACAGCCGAGTGCTTCACTTTGAAGCGCGTTTTTAACTTTCCACTCTGTTAACATTTTAAGCAGTACAGACATGAGAATTTTATGTAGCGCAGCGGGTTGCAGAGTGGGAATCCATGGTTCAAATCCTGGCAGAGGTTTTTTTCTTCTCCAGCTAATGCAGATCCTTCTTTATAATGGCTTAATCATGCTCGTCTTTACACTCTCAACCTTACTTTGGAAGTATTACACTGACTGGCCACTTTATTAGATACATCTACAAATATCAACACATTTAACTATGTTACAAAACAATCATTCATTTTCTGCTTGCTTTCACATCTGCAAACAGTTTTAATGCACTTTTCACTATCTGCTACATTTTCTGAGATATGACTGTTGAAGCAGCATCAACTTTTGCACATTTCTTTGAAGTTAGAGCGTGGTCATGTGACCTGCACACCTGAGCTCCAGTATCTATAATGTTCTGCAAACATTTTTATTGCACATTTCACACATTTTCAGCCCTGATTTACCGCTTACAACTATTCATGTCACAATTTCAACTTTCTTTGCATTGCTTTAAACAATTTCATTTCACAGTTTACAAAGTCACACTCAGCATTTCAACGCATTTCCTGCATGGAAATGCAAATTCTCTAGTATGTTAGTAGTCTGCGTAAAGAGTACATAGGTATAGCATTGTACGATAATCTGTTCTTTAGCCATTTATTCCAGATCAGGATAAAAATGGTATGTTATGTGCTAGTATTGTCTTTTAACACATTGGGCTCTAATATCGTGGACCAGGCGCAGGCGCACCTGCCCTGCGCCGGCCTTCGCCGTGTGCTCAGGGTGTGACCGGCGCACTTTGCAAGTTTCCTGCAGTGCCAAGAGAGGTGCAGTCCAGGCGCAGAGCTGTGCGTCCACGCCTCCCTCCGTGCAAATGGCAGAGAGGGAGGAGAAAAGCCGTGAGTGGGCGCTGTTTTCACCAATCAAATGAGCGCCTCTCCTCGCCTTTAAATGCCCTGCGGCCGAGGCGCAGCGTCTGATTGGTCTGACTGATCCACAGCACCGTGGAGAGAGTGCTGGTAGCGGAGACAGTCAGAGCCGCTGTGCCTGCAGCAGGTCAATGGAGGACGGGGCGCATTTGAGGACACGAAGCGCGTGACCTTGTGGGCCAGCTCCCGGGACAGATTTAATCTGTTCCTTTGTCATTAATTGGAGTACAAAATGAAGAGGCAGTTACACAGCTGGCTTATCCATTCAGAATACTTTTGATCCACCTGCACTCCTGGTTTGTCATCGCCAAGCAGAGCCTTTGGTGATAAACTGTATACTCTCCTAGTGTCTCTGCCTCATCCTCCTTACAACAATGTACTCCATCTTTTTAGATCACGTTAAAAATAAAGACTAAAACAGAGAAATATGGGAAATCAAGGGTAAATCCTGAGTGACACACATTTATTTTGTCTCTTTTTTATTCGTCTTTTCTCTCCCTCTTTTCTTTGAATTAAATGAAATGAGAGAACCAGATATATACTCAGTATCAGATGTTAAGGCTGTTTATTGTTTAACTGTAAAATGTGCATCAAACTTCCAGCGCCGTGTACGTGGGGTGTACGAGTAACTGTCTGAGTTTTGTGAAGTTTGACGATTGTTCCAATGTTATGTTTCTTTATTGCTCGTTGTATTGGCTCTGTGATCTCCCTGATGTATGGCACTGTGATCATGTCCCTGTATTGATTGTCCTTTTTTGTTTTTGTTTTTTTTCCGTGTTTCTTTCTTCTGTTTGTTATTGACCTGATGTTTCCCCTTTTCAATTGCCCATGTTGGGTATAGGCAATTTTTCAGAGCTGTCTTTATGTGGTTTTCCTCCCTCCTCTTGTCCTCCTGGTCCGTGATGTTATTGAGCCGTTTGTATAAAGTTCTGACAACTGAGAGCTTGTGTGCAGTGGGGTGTTCTGAGGTCCAAAGTAAGTACTGGTCTGTATGAGTGGGTTTTCTGTATACTGTTTTGTTGATGCTGCCGTCCTGTTTGTGGTGAATACTTATATCCAAAAAAGAAATTGTCCCTTGTTTTTTTTCCTCATGTGTAAATTTGATGTTTCCTGTTTTGTCTTTGGTGTTGAGGTGATTAGTGAATTCTTGTGTTTGTCCAGATTTTATTTTCTCCAGGATGTCATCCACGTAACGTTTCCATAGTGTGGGTTTGCAGTGTTGTGGTGCTGTGCTGATGGCCTTGTCCTCCAGATTCTCCATGGAAAAAATACTCATGATGGCAGAGAGTGGGTCCCCCATGGCGAAACCTTCTTTCTGTCTTGTGATGACCCCTCTAAACCCCTAGGTGCTGCTAGTGGCAGTTTTCTGGTTGTGTGTCTGTCTTGTCTTTCAGAGCCAGTCGCGGGGTCATCAGGAGAGGATGAGATGCACCTGGGCCCGGTGTAGTGCCTCTCTTTAAAACCCACCCTTCCGTATCAGTGTGGCGCTTCCTACCTCACAGCGTGCAACCTGAGGGGACGTGGCATGGCGTGACTGTGTGCTCGACGATTACGATAAAGAAGCAGTTTAATTTCTTGTGTGTTATTGTAAAAAATCGAATGTTAAACAGCAGTTCTCTCGTCCGCCTCCCTTTCTTGCTACAGCCCAGGAGCCAGGTTGTAACAACTGGGGGCTCGTCGGCTTTTCTGTTCTTTGTTTACTCCCGTTGCTTAGTGATGGTGTGGTAAGCGGAAGTTTCGAGTCGTGGTCAGATCGACAGCTGGTGTTGATTGTGTCCAGTGTGTTGTGAAAGTGTAAGCAGCTGTTTTTTGTTTGGGAAAAGCGTTGACGAGGGTAAGTCCTTTTTTCTTATTGTTTCTTGAGTCTGAACAGTCGCCACTTTTTAAGTGTCTTAAGGTTTGATGTGCCCGTTACAGTCGCAGCGAGTTACTGCTGTCTCGGTCCCTGTTAGGATTAAGCGCGGACTTGTTTCAGAGTCCGTGCCGGGGGATGGGATAGTGCGGTGTGGAGTGGCCCAGGGGGCACGGCCGAAACTGCAGGTGGGGTCGCCAATCGCTGGTTGCTCTGCCGGGTTTGCAGTAAGCAGTGCGTAATTTCCCACCACAGAAGCATCCTGACTAGGAGGGAATTGTAGCCAGTTTTCTGTTAGGCAGTTAGAGGGACGGGCTGTGTGTGTAACGACCAGACTGTGTGGAGCGGGTGAGACCTTTTTTTCTTACCGCGTCAGGTGGGTAGACTGTGTGTATGAAGTTATGGCGAGTGTGGAGGAATTTTTGAAAGCACCGTCGGAAGAGCTGCTGGAGGGCTGTTCCCGGGAGCAGTTGGTACGTATTGCCGAGCATTTTGATTTAGATGTCGGTGATAAAAGGATGAAGGAGAACATCCGAAGTATTGTTAGAGCTAATTTAACTGAGTGGGGGGTTTTCGTGGCGCAGCCACGTCCCGTGGAGGAGCGCATAGAGGTGTCTCACGGTAAACCCCAGGTAAATTTCACGTTCGAGCAGAGGAGGGAGTTGTTGTTGAAAAATGAAACTTTCACATGTGGTGAAAGCATCTAAGCTCACAGAAGCTTTGAGCTCTGCGCTAACAGCTAGCAGCCATGCTACAGCAGCCAGCTGAGCCTTGCCAAGCCGCGTCTCTGTTCTCGTTAACGGCACCGCGGTCCACTCTGTGCAGACCTCTCGGCCAGCCGGTGAAGCAGCGGTCTGCTGAGCATGACGTCCGCTAAATGCAACCTGTTGTATTTTGATCTCAACTTTTTTTTTTTCAAATGCAAACTGTTGTATTTTGATCGCAACTTTTTTTTTTCAATTGCAACCTGCTCTGTTTTGATCTCAACTTTTTTTTTTTTTCATTTCCTACTTATTGTCTTTTGATTAAAAATCTCTTTTTTGGTTTCAAATCTATTCTTTTTGATGAATAATAAAGAAACAAAATTATCTCCATAGGTGTAGTCCTGACAGACCCACATTATATCAATAAACCTTCTGATGTTGTCTGCAGAACAGGGAGGATGTATAGAGCCAACCTGGTCAGGATGGATCAGGGAAGTTATAACTTTGCATAGTCGGTTGGCTAAGATTTTGGATAATATTTTACTTATCGCAGGACGTCAGACTTATTGGTCTATAGCTTTTGAAATCCAAGGGATCTTTACCAGCTTTTAAAACAAGAGTAATAGCAGCCTCTGTCAAAGAGGGAGGAAGTCTGCCCTTGTCAAATGCTTCATTATAAGTTTCTAAAAGCAAAGGTCTGCAGCATATGCATTATAAAACTCTGCTGTAAAGCCATCTAAGCCTGGAGCTTTACTTGAAGTTAGATTTTTGATGACATTCAGTATTTCTTCAATAGTGATGGGTGAATCCAGTTGCTCAAGTTGGTCCTCTGATAATCGAGGAAGATTGAGAGTTGAGAGAAAGGATATAATATCTATTTTACTCACTGTTAGCTCGGAGGTATATAGTTTAACATAGAAGTCTCTAAAAGTCCCACTTATTTCTTTAGGATCACACAGAAGTCTGCCATCAGCCCCCTGAATGGCTGGAATGGCACTTAATGTTTCTTTTTGTTTAATGTATCTAGCTAGTAGCCGACCAGCCAAAAATTTGTGATAATGATATTCATGACGTTATGGGACAAAAACAAACAACTCATTATTAGTGATTGCTGCTTCTGAACAACAGCATTTTTATTGCGCACACAGTATGGATGCCACTTTTCCAATCATTTACTACTACTACTACACAAGCTTGAAATGTATGCAAAGTAAGTAGGTCAGATCCAGAGGAAATCTTTCGTTTTGGAGGAGGAAAAGTTAATCTAGAGGGTGCCCACTCTCCCCCTCATTATTTACTATCTTTATTGAACCCCTAGCAGCAGCCATTCGCCAGAATAGTAACATTATAGGTATTGAGACTCCAACATCTCATCACAAAATCAGTTTATATGCAGATGACATATGTTATAAACATATTGAAATCCAAATCTAGATCATTAAAAGTAACTATTAGTTTAATCCGATCATTCTCCCATCTATCAGATTATTTAATAAACTGGTCTAAATCAAGTATTCTTCCCATTAAAGACAGCGGTGGGATGTGGCAGCCCATACATCACCTATCCCGATATGCACCAGTCACCTGACATACTTGGGTATTCACATCTCCTCCAGGTTGTCAGAGCTGTTTAATCTAAATTTTACACCACTGTTGAAAACAATTGCGGATGACCTTGAACGATGGATGAACCTACCAATTTCTCTCACAGGCAGAATAGCTACTATTAAAATGTCAATATTACCAAAAATAAATTACTTATTCTCAATGACTCCAATTCAACCTACACTCACTTGGTTTAAATCTCTAGATTCCATCACTTCAAAATATTACTGGAAAAATAAACCAGCAAGGATTAAATTATCCACACTACAGAAACCCAAACATCTCGGAGGCTTAGAAGCCCCACAATTCTTCCACTACTTCTTAGCAAACCAACTGCAGTATATCACAAAGTGGATCCACAATAGTCAACAATGCAACACTTGGTTCGACATAGAAAAAACATTTTGTAAAGAAATAAAAATTTCAGACCTACCATCCTTAAATCAATCAGTTAAACTCCACCCATGTTTTAAAAGTCTAACCATATCAACTGCTCTGAAAGCTTGGTGGGAATTCCACAAAATCACAAACACCTCTTTCGCTCTGTCAGACTACACAGCAATTTGGAACAATCCGGATATCAAAATCAACAAAAAATCAATTAACTTCCATACATGGACCTGGAAGGGAATCACTCATTTTAGACACATTTTCACAAATAACACTATGTTGCCATTCTCTGATCTGGTCCAGGAATTTGGCATGGGGGAAAACCATTTTCTTGATTACTTACAACTTAAATCTGCCATTACCTCTAAATTCGATATCACTCGTACAAACTTAAACTTACCCGCCTCAACCTTGGACCTAATTAAAATCAACCCCATAAAGAAAAAATCATTGTCCAAAATATATTAGATAATTGCTAACTTAGACAAATCAATATCACTACCATCAATAAAGTGGGCACAAGACCTGGCCCTCACCCCCAATGCTGACTTCTGGAACCAAATCTGTGAAAACACCTTCTCCATAAGCACCAACAGTAATATCCAACTAATCCAGTACAAAATCATCCACAGGGTTCACTTTACAGGGCACAGGATGTTTAAAATGGGTTTAGCACAATCTGACACTTGCACCCACTGCTCCCAACACACTCCAGACACTTACCTTCATGCCACCTGGAACTGCACACCTGTCCAACAATTTTGGGTTGATATTATCACATCTCTCTCAAATATTTTGGGCTGCCCCATCCCTCTGTCCCCTTCACTGTGTCTGCTAGGGGATTTATCATCATTAAACCATAAAATGAAAATAAATAGACCTCTTCTCATAGCTCTAACCATCGCTAAGGACGCGGTCACACTGGCCAACCGTGCCGTGCCTAAGCACACTTCAGCCGTAAAGCACGTTTGGAATGGCCAGTGTGACCGCAACTGTACCGTGCTCAAGCACGATTCCCTTCCGTGCTTCGGCACGCTTCGAAGAGGTGGGCTTCGGCACGGTTTACTTCATGCACGAGCACAAGCACGCGGACAGCGCGTGCGATCCATTACGTATAATCACCGCGAGGCCCACACTCCCCACACTATCAAGACCCCACATTTCTGGTGTCCCTGGTTTCGTACAACCTTTACTACCTGTATTGCATTAGCCCAGCACTTGAATTTCTATCTTAAATCAACAATAGTAGACGTTTGTCCTCCCTTCTGTTTGTCTTGTCTCGTCCTGCCTGTCATTATTTCCCCTTCTTTCACACTGTGGTGTGGCACGGCCCTCCCCTTCAGCTCACATCAGGGGTTAAATAAAGTTTAGAATGATGGAGTAGCCTACAGGGAGGGCTGGTGATGGTCACTATAGCAGTTAATCTGACTGCTAGAAAAAAAATGCATTGGTCTTTTCAACGCTGTCATATGACACAGTGCTCAGCAGAAAAGATAATGCAGACAAGGGGAAAAGAATAAAAAATAAATAAATAAAAGGAAAAGTTAATCTAGCAGGCGAAAAACTTCACAATTCTAACAACACATTCTTTCTATAAGGACACCAACACAAAGGAGAAGGCATGGACTAAAGGCGCTTAAGTTTGGGCAAGATGAGCTTAACATTAGAGGTGTCCCAGTCTGATATTAATATTGGATATCGGTCCGATATCAGCAAAAAAACAAATATCGGTATCATATCGGAATGCATCGAAAATGTCCGATATCAGCACTCCGATATAAGCAGTCTATTCCAGACTCTGCTCCTGCTGTTTTTATTTGATTTACTTAGGTTATTTTCTGGGTCTTCTAATTTATTCTTTATTTTATTCAATTACGAGTATTTTTTATGTTTAATGTTAAAATTTCTGTTTCCCATTGGTTAATGATAAATGGGTCAGTTTTTCCTCATACCTACTGTTGCTGACTACTGTTCTTTGTTTGAATAATATCACTTAATCAAGCCTTTTCTAACATGTCAGACATACTACAAAACAAGTAACCAAAGTAGGCTTGTTTAATGCTGATATCATATCGGATAAATATCGGTATCGTATCGGAAATGAAAATGTAATATCGGGACATCCCTACTTAACATACTAATTAATTACCATGAAGGTGTGTCGTCATGGGTGGGATTCCTGCTGAAACGTGGTTTTCCTGTGATCTTGTAATCTCGGGTATCCAGCTGCTATGGGCGCTGCGCTGCTCTGCGCTGCTCTGCGCTGCTCTGCTCTGCGCTGCGCTGCTCTGCTGTGCTCTGCTCTGCTGTGCTCTGCTCTGCTGTGCTCTGCTCTGCTGTGCTCTGCGCTGCTCTGCGCTGCTCTGCGCTGTGCTGCGATGCTCTGCGCTGTTCTGCGCTGCGCTGCTCTGCTCCTCTGCTCCTCTTTTAGGCACTAAATCCTTATGTGAGGACGATGATGCTGCAGTGCTACTTTCGCTCTCGCCATTGTTGTTTCGTACACAGCAGGAAGCGTCATATGTCATTGTGTCTCTGCACTGTAAATACCGTGAAATGACAAATTTATATTGTCAAAAAAATTATACCAGTATTGTTGTAAATGGTATGATATAGCACACCCCTGATGCTGCCACTGTTAATTTAACAACGTGCACTTTGTGAAAAGTTCTATATATTTCACAATGATCTTATGTTCTCTTCTACAGTTTTTTACACTTGTGTTTGGTGTGAGTAGAATTGGTGTTTGGTCATCTACTTCATGCAAAACAAATCTGTTGTACAAACACACTGGAAATAAATCTTTTATTTATGTATTTGTGTATTTTTTTTATTTAAATTTCAGAACATTGTCACATTCAAACGCTTATATTTCCACAGGTATCATGCTGGTGTTGGTCATGAAAGATGTTTGACAATAGTAAGGAGAATATGGCCTAAAAGGGAGTGAGTGACCCAAATAAATTGTAAACATAATTACATATTTATTAGTGCTGTCAGGCAATTAAAAAAAATAATCTAATTAATTACAGGATTTGTAATTAATTAATTAATCTAATTAATCACATTTTAATCTCACATCTGCTTAAGGTCCCAAAATAAAGAATCTGAATTCCAGGACATTAAAATTACATTAAAAGACATTTGAAAATAAGGTGGGAATATATACAACACATTTTTAGGTACCCTGAGGCATAAGGAACAAATGAAAAAAGTGTTATGGTTCTATCTTTACAAAATCTACACAGTCCTGCACCTTAGGTAAGCTGATTTGATTTTTAGGACGTTTTTTGCTTCTGTTCACATTTTTACTCGATGCAATATGAACTTCTATACTTCTATGAGGTCAGGAGAACCAGGGCTAAAGGCTAAAAACTGTGAGGAACTATGTACAAAACACTTTTTTCAAGTCTTGGCTCAAAGAAAAGTGAAGTATTCTCAGTTTAACATGCTCTGAACACACAAACTGTTGTCATTGGTGCAGAGCAGCCCCAAGCTGAAACATGACACCAGGAAGATGGAAGGAAATTTTCAAAGAATTCTTTAGATTTAAATACAAGACCTTTTCAATCATTCAGGGCTTGTTTGATGCAGTAGAGAGTGTAAAATTACCTGTTTTTTACAGAGTTGAGCTAGAGCAAAGGGTTGATTTTCTGTAGATTTTCAAAAAGGACGTGTGAATAAACGAGATGTTGACGGCAGTCCCCTTAACAGCGCTCTCTCTTCCCCCCCCCAGGTTCAAAGCATGTTGCTAGGTGTGATACATTCAGGGACCGTTGGAAATTTGAAAATCTGACGAGAACACCACTTTTTTCATGTAGGACAAACGGTTTGTAAATGCTAGACATTTGAAAATAAGTGCGTCTTTGAACGCCTCGCGGGTTTGGGATCCAGATCAATCTGCGTTAATTTTTATGACGCGTTAATTTGCGGTGTAATTAATTAATCTAATTAACGCGTTAAAATGACAGCCCTAATATTTATATATAAATAGAAAAAAGAATAGAATAGAAAATACTTAATTTATCCCCTAGGGGAAATTCAGGAGTCACAGCAGTAATCAAGAAAACGAAAGTAGGAAAGTGTATAGAAAGTGCAAAAAGGTCTACAAGAAAATAGATGACGACAGCCCGTCCACCACTCTCCAGCCCAGCCAGTCTCCACCTCCACAGGGTCCAGGACTGAGTCTCCTCAGCAGTCTGTTCAGTCTCTGTCTCCTGGATCCTGTCTGCCCACAGCAGGCGAAGCTCCTCCAATGTGTCACCAGCTTCCGATGTCAGCTCAGTCAGCCACGTCCGTGAACAGCATTAAGCCACACTGCCCACTGAGTTAGATCCCATGTTCCCAACAACGATGGATGGAAGGACAGGTCCACGCCGTCACCTCCCGGCTCACACCCGAGAACCAGCACGTCGTCCTCACCTCATCCTCCTCACCTCGAGGGAAATCATCAAGCCCTACACTAGTTAGCATTGACATGCTACAGGCTGCTAACAGCTGAATTCACATGTAAACTATGCAGCCATGGTTACATGTAGGATCTCCAGACAAACACAGGAGAAAAGTAGTAAAAATATCGCTGAAGCCACAAAAAGTTTGGTGTCCATGACCAACAATGAACCATACAAAGTAATGATCCACTCCAAATACAAAGATGACGAAAAAGAGACAAAAAAATTACAAGAAACGGACAAAGAAGAGAGAGCTGCTTCAACAGGCAGCTACTTGGGCAGCGCCGAGTGTAGTGTAGTGTTGTTCTTGGTGTTGTAAATGATATGGATTGTAAGTATAATGTTGGGCTTTCCAAGAAATGTGTTTTAGGTGTTTGATCAGTTAGTGAGAAAAGGCACAAATGTTCACAAGCTGGTCCATGCTGGTCCAGGCGATGCTACCCTCACAGCTCAGTCAGCTCCGGAGGTCCTGTAAAAACAGAAACAAAAGGTCACAACAAATGATTTCACTTGTAGTCCAGTTTGGATGGGGGTCAAAGGGGCAGGGGAAACACAGGGTCTTGGAGCTTATGGAAAGAGGAAAGCAACAATTTAGGCTCAAAGTTACTACTGGTATCGAAAGACTATGCAAATATACAGCTACAGCACAAATTCACCCTTCAAGCTGTGAGGACAACAACACCACAAAGACCATCTCTGTGTAGACCACCTTGTGAACACTTGCATAATTTCAAACTTACAGATGAAACACCTAATACACATTTCTGGAAAGCCTGACATGATGTTTACACTTTACACCATTCATAGCCACCCACTACAACACCATGGTTATATTTTATCAATAGTTGGGTTTATAATCTACTGGAGTCCCCCTTTTTAGGCTCCGTACAGTTAACTTATCCCGTTTATGAGCAACACCGGCATTATACCTGTGGAAATATAAATGTTTGAGTATGACAATGTTTTGAAGAAAAAAAAAAGTAATCATCAGTGGCTGGATCTGTTTCTAGGGAAGCAGATTAGGGCCATTTTGGACAGAGAAAACAATTTTGGGCAAATCGAGGTTAAAGTCATAATGATGAGAATAAAGTCGAAAAGATTGAGGTCAAAATGACGCAAACAAAGTTGAAATGTCGAGATTAAAGTTGAAATGACTGGAATATAGTTGAAAAACAATTTGGAGATGAAGAGGTAATGACAAGAATAAAGTTAAAATATCCAGATTAAAGTAGAAAGGACAAGAATAAAGTAAAAAAAAATGAGATAAAAGTCAAAACGATGAGAATAGAGTTGAAGAAAAGGTTGAAATGAAGAAGAATAAAGTCCAAAAGTGATTTTGAGATTAAAGCCGAAATGATGACAATAAATTCGAATTTCAAATTTAAAGTCAAAATTTGGAGACTAAAGTCAAAATGAGAGGGAGAAGTCTCAACAACCTGCCCTGCTGTTTAGGGGTAGTACACTGAGTACACTCTGCTCCTCAACAGCCACAGGCAAAATTGACAGTAGTAGCAGCTGCCATACAGGACAAACGGCTGTCTTCAGGATCCGTGTATGTTCTGAAAATTGTTAGATGTTCTGTTCAGGATATAAAGGATTTTAAAAAACAAAGAAAGAGTGAGCTTTTTGACTTTAATTTTTAAAATCAAAACTGAACATTGAAATTGGTGCTTAGGTTGTGCGCGCTGACGCACAGCCAAGCACTTAAGAGCGCACAGGAAAAATCCAGTGGAAATTCATGCGGTAGGGCTGGGTGATATGGCCTTAAAATAAAATCTCTGATTTTTTCACAAAAATTTCAATTTACGATTTTTTGATGTTCTTTTTTTCCTTCTAAAAAAAACGATAAGTACAAATGACAGAGACAACTCAAAACCAGTTTTGTTTTAATTTTGTCAAAAACTTAAAATAATAAAAGTAACCTCTATTTGACTCTTGGAATTGAAGTTTCAGCTCTTCTTCTGTTTAAATAACTTCACTTTGTAGTTATAAGGGAGGCACATTCACATTGAAAGCTGCACCATTTTGAACATTTTGAATTTAAAAATCCTGCTAGGAAAAGTGTGTACAGTACTGTTTCAGTGCACTACAGCACTGTTCTGTTATATTCTGCTTTTAAACGATTTAAAAAAAAACACTTTGTTTCTGTCTAGTTTTATTTTTTAAGGCTGTAGCCTGTTTATCCTGTATTTTAATACAGACAAATAAGTAAAAATAAATGCTATTTATTCAAGTGTGGGCTCACAAATGTCATGCCTCCCTGCATAAGTCAGTGCCCTGGTTGGGGGCACCCCAGTCTAAAAAGTCTGGTCCGCCCCTGCTTGACAGAGCGCGGCTCGATGCTGGTTCATTATGTTGCTCTGCTCGTCAGCGGATGGATTACTGCTGAATGGAGGATTTAGTTGGTGGAACAGAGGGAGTTGCAGGGAAAGACGGAACTCAGCTTTCCCCAGGTAAAAGCCAAACAACTTCTCAGTCATGTCTGTCCAGGCAGCGCTGCTCTGTTCGATCGCCCATTGTCGTTCCGTCTCCCTCCCCGCAGTCTACTTTCACAAATCATGATCCGTCCATATCACCATAAGAGGGGATTTTCTTCAGTAGAGTGGGGATGTTCTGAGAAAAACTAATGTATATTTCTTTACTATCAAATTTTCAAAATGATCAGAGTATTAACTTTGAAGAGCAGCAGGTTTTACGCGCCTCAGTCACATTATTAATAATCTGCAGGTGAACATGAAAGGGTCCCGGCTTTGGAAATGTTTTAGTCAAAGATCTTAAACTCCTGAAAGGTGACTGATAGAAAACAGAGGATTGGAGGAAAGGGATTTGAACGTTTACTGACGAGAGGTCTAGTTTATATTAACCTCTTAGGGCTGTTGGTACAGACCATAAGGAACACGTGTCTGTCAAGGTGCTGGGTGTCAAAGACATTCAAGAACATTTTATGACACTTAGGTTTCTGTTGTTTCGTTAGTGAACTGTTAAAGCATGCTGCACACACGTGAAGTCAGCGCTTGCTGTGGTATAAAAGGTGCACAATAGCGGGGGAGAAAAATTCAATTTTTTTAAATCGTCCACAAGAAAAAGTTCGAATTAATCAATATAATCGATATATCGCCCAGGCCTATCATGCAGACTGTTTTGAACACTTTAAGATCTGTTTTTTTGCTATGATTCATACCATGTGGGAAAGACAAAGCCAATGCTGTGTTCTAATAAAGTTTTGATCTTTCAGGTGGCTTGATATATTGCAGAGGTCAAATCATTCACTGAGTAACATCGAAGAAAATGCCACACCTCAGATATGACAGTAGTTCAATTAAGAGAGACTTATACAACAGAAAAAGTTATGACAGATTTAATGAATAAATGCATGCAAATGAAGTTTGGCAGTTAGACCCCATCAAGCGTTGAGCAAAATAATCAATGTAGGGGGTACAATGGCGTTATGAATGATGATTATCACCCTGTAGTGTCCACGGTATCCTTTGTTTTAAACTTTAAGTGTGAAGCACTCCTGGGCTGACTGTTCCTGAAGACGCTTGTGGTGCGTGATGAAAAAAGATTGAATGTCCAGATGATGCGGAAAAAATAAATCATGACATTTATTTGAGTTCTGGTTTTAACTTTTCAATAAAGAAGCTTTAACTAAAATTTTCACTTGAGACTGTGCACGCCCGCAAGGTCTAAAGACTGTGCACGCCCGCAAGGTCTAAAGACTGTGCACGCCCGCAAGGTCTAAAGACTGTGCCCCAGTCAGCCACACCTCTAGGCTGACGTGCTCTCCTTTTAAGCTCTCCACCTGCAGGGATCACAGTCATTAGGCACACCCACCACACACAGCTTGTTTCAAAATATAAATAAATAAATACATATTAACTAAGGAATTGGCTCCTACACACCCGTAAGAATACGTACCTTAGGGGGAGTCTGATGATTCTAGATAAAAGCAAAGAGAAGGCATAGAAATAATGTTAAATAATACAAATAATTGGGGTAAGTGAAGATAGAAAGGGAATATGATGATTACAACTCAACCCATGATGTGAGCAATGACAGAGGTGAGAGGTCCGACAACCTTGGATGTGAGCAAAGACAGTGTGCAGAGGTCTGAAGACCTTTTGTCAGCAATGACAGTAAGCAGAGGTTCCACGACCTTTTGTCAGCAGTGACAGTGAGCAGAGGTCTGATGACCATTGGTGACAGAAGTGACAGTGTGCAGAGGTCCAACGACCTTTGTGTCAGCAACGACAGTGTGCAGAGGCCCCACAACCATATGAAAGGCAGCAATGACCTGAATTATGCAGCTGTGAATTAATAGTGATAAATGAGATAACTTAGTGACCCAATGTGAATCCGACCACCACCAGTTATATGTTTTGAATATTTTAACATTTAATACTCACATACTGGAAACTTTAGTGCTTTAGGTGCTGCTCTATTTTGCATAATCTATTGAGCAGTTGCCATTCCTTGTTTTAGGGGTTAATTCTCTTCATGTATGTTTTCTTGTTCTGTAATGGGAGCAGGAGTAAGATGGAGTTGTAGGAATAGAAAGTCTTGTATCTTGTATGATACAGAAGTTAAGTTTTCCCAAGGGATTCTTTTGTTTTGTTTTGAGTGCATGAGAAGCAGAGGGGAACCCTCTGGGCCTTTCAAGGTATTCAGTGAAGGCCTAATAAAAATATTAAAAGAACTCCTTAATAGTTATTTTATTTCTTTATTTTTTTATTTTTTTATTTGTTTTACTCAATGAAATCATAGCAATGAGTTTTATATTATTTTTATAAACTTGTCCTGGCAAACAATGGGTTAACATAACTAAATGGAAAATGGACCAATCACAATTTTCCTTTTGATGGTATCTGGGTAAATCAGCGACACATTCTGGCAGGCAGGGACTTCAGTAACTGCAACGAATGCCTCTGTAACTCAAGGGAATGTGGACACAATTTGACAATGACAGCTGTCTAAGCCAATCATATTTATTTAAGTTGTGAGCGGGATCATTTCCTGTTATCTTCCGGGGATTCACAAATACTTACCAAACACCCCCTCCCTGCTCCTCTGCCGGTTTCCTCTGCACTCAGACGGGGCCATATTTTACTTGACCAAAAACACAAATAAACGGACTCCCACCCAAAAACTCTGATATCAGTCTGCATTCACGCTTTATTTAGAGAATTTTCAGCGCGTTACTTTCACACAAAAACACCACTAAATAAGGCTCTAGTTCTCATCGTGTTGTAAAACGGCACTACCTCCGCTGCAGAGCCACAGCTGGCTACGAGGCTCTCGCCGCTTAGTTTATCAGTCCGCGCGCACGGTGTGCCAGATATAAACAAACGCAGGTAGTCTGCTAGGACGAAGAGACACGATGAGAACTAGAGCCTTATTTAGCGGTGTTTTTGTGTGAAAGTAACGCGCTGAAAATTCTCTAAATAAAGCGTGAATTCCGACCGATATCAGATTTTTTCAGTTGGAGTCAGTTTATTTGTGTTTTTGGTCAAGTAAAAGATGGCCCCGTCTGAGTGCAGAGGAAACCGGTAGTGATGGTGAGATGAAGCCTCATGAAGCATCGAACCACTTAAGCCCAAGTGGTTCGAGAAAGGGTTCATCTCGCGAAGCTTCATGTGCTCACGAAACCACCTGCTGATCAGGCACACAATCACAGGCAGTTATAGCTTAACCACAGAATGTGTGATTGAACTTCTGTGCCTATTTTTGCTCTTGGGAACGACTGTTAATTACAAACATGAAAATAAAAAAATGTTCAACAAAATAAATTCTCTACATAAATGAACACATATTTATATAAAACAGCATTTTTTAATATTCTGTGTGTAAATTTCCCATAAATGGTAGTATCAATGATATGGCAGGTTGTGTAATAATGCTTTTCTGTTGCTTTAGGAAAATTGCATGAGCTCAAACAGGCAGAGCACAGTGAAAGTGTGGAACTAGGGAGCACTGAATATGCTTATATATGGGCAATATAATATATTATACGGTACAGGGGAGATTTTACTCATTTTTATTTTGAAAACTAAAACTGCTATCCCAACTCTAGTACCAACACTATTAGTGACTGATCAACTCTACCAAAAGCCTACATTTTGAATAGAATAGAATAGAAAATAGAAAATACTTGATTTATCCCCAAGGGGAAATTCAGGAGTCACCTCAGCATTTAAGAAAACAAAAGTAAGAAAGAGCATAGAAAGTGCAACAATGTCCATAAGAAATTAGATGACGACATCCCGTCCACCACTCTCCAGCCCAGCCAGTCTCCACCTCCACAGGGTCCAGGACTGAGCCTCCTCAGCAGTCTGTTCAGTCTCTGTCTCCTGGATCCTGTGTGCTCACAGCAGGCGAAGCTCCTCCAATGTGGCGCCGGCTTCCGATGTCAGCTCCGTCAGCCACATCCGTGAACAGCACGATGCTGCTGGGTTAGCACAGCCAGCTCGTCCATCCCCCGGAGCGGGATCCCACGTTCCCAACAACGATGGATGGAAGGACAGGTCCACGTCGTCACCTCTCAGCTCACATCCGAGAACCAGCACGTCGTCCTCACCTCCTCCTCCTCACCTTGAGGGAAATCATCAAGGCTTACACCAGTTAGCATTCACATGCTACAGGCTGCTAACAGCTAATTTCGCATGTAAACAATGCAGCTATGGTTACATGTAGGATCTCCAGACAAACACAGGAGAAAGTAGTAAAAAATATCACCTGGAATGGAGCCTGATGGGCTTATGCTGCTGTCAAACCTCGCGGTAAGCTCTGAACCACTTTCCGAAGCAGTCACGTGGTACAGTTGGGCAACGAGGCTTCGGACATCATCATTTTTGGCTCCTCCTCCTCGATGCGCGCTTCGAAGCCTTGGCACATCTTGTAACATCACCAGAAACTGTTTGGTGCGAGCGCTCTGGGCTTCTGCTGCACAAAAACACTGCTGTAGGGGTAATTTCTGCCCTAAACCTTGTGATAGGACCCAACTTGTTCAATCCCGGAGTATCACTTTGATGGATAAACGCCTAACTGTAGCTGTGAGTGAGTGAGGAGAAAAGAGAAGATCTAGTTGGCAGAACGTGAATAGAAATGGCGGAAAGTAATGGAGAAGACTGTGTAGTTGCTGGATTACTTGAAACTCTGTTGTTTTTTTTTTTGTTCAATTTTATATCTTAATTTTTTTTGTTTGAAGTTGTGTTAGGTGTTGCAGTGTTCAGGCACATGATAAATTTGTTATCACACAAAACTATCAATATACTAAGCTTCCATGTCACATGATTCTGGCTATTGTTTTTATATCTTTGTTTTGTTGTTTATTGCCACGTGTGGTCCCATGGTCCTACTGGAGGCCCAGTGGCTGGGGCCACGGTTCGCCACTGATGAGAAGTATGTGTGTGTGTTTTGTCTCTCCTTGTATCTTGTTATCCCTCCTCCTTGTTTTTCTTTTTTCTTCTCTCTTTCTCTGTTTCATTTTCTCTCTCTGCTCTTTTCACAGCTCAGTCAGCCAGTTCTGTGAATAATCCATCTTGATGTCTGGTAGAAATCTTTGTTTCGTCTCATGGAATGTCAAAGGAATGAATAATGTCGTCAAAGTCAACAAGGTAATATCACACCTGCAACACCTGAAGGGGAGATCTGTGCTTCTTACAAGAAACTCACCTTCGCAATTCTGAAATATCTTGTGTAAAAAGGGCTTGGATGGGTCACTTATTCCACTCTGGGTTTACTGAGAGGGTAAGGGGTGCTTGCAATTGTTATACAACTCCTTCGAAACCTCTGTTACTATATCTGATCCTAACGGACGTGTTGTTATAGTCTCTGACAAACCACCCCTGTAGTCCTGGCTTCAGTGTATGCTCCCACTTGGGATGATGAAAAATTTGTATCTTTTTTTTTTTCTTCTTCACTTAATCTTTAAGACCACCTTATCATTATTGGGGGCGATTTTAATCTGGTACAGGACACTACACTTGATAGATCATCTGCTAAACATATCGCTCAAACAAAATCAGCTACCACCTTAAAATTTCATACAGACCATTTGGGATTGTCTGACCCTTGGAGAACTAGGTTTCCTTACAATAAAGAATTTTCCTTCTTTTCTCATGTGCACCATAGCTTCTCATGAATAGATTTCTTCCTACTGGAGAATAAACTGTTGCACAGTACTGTTGCCTGTGAATATCATAGTATAGTCATCTCTGATAATGCCCTTGCATCAGTAGACATTACTTTTTCCCCCTGCAGACCTGCTCACAAATTCTGGAAATTTAAGTCACGTGCATTATACAAAAAGAGATTACAGCTACAGTCTCAATATGAATTGTTATCAACCAGCAAAGTTGAGATTCAGCTTTTACAAACAAAGCAACGCTTCTTTGAACAAGTTGATAAACCTGGCAAACTATTAGCATATCAAGCCCGCTCTGCAACTGCCTCTAAACTCATACCTAACATAGCATCCTCAGCTGGGTTGGTTACAACAGATCCTGGGGAAATTTCTAATACTTTCTCTAATTATTATTCAACACTCCACTCGTCCGAAATCTCCTTCCACAACTGGTCAGAGCCAAACCCCCTAGACTACTTTACATTCCCTCAAGTAGACAACAATGTGTTTAGTAATCTAGGAGCCCCCACAACAGTTGCCGAGGTCCAAGAAGGTATCGGGTCTTTACAAAGCTCCAAATCCCCTGGACGGATACTCCTCAGAATTTTTCAAAACCTTTTCTAGCAAACTAGCTCCCATCCTAGTAAGGGTATTTAATGATGCATTTGCAAGAGGGAAACTTCCTTCTACATTCTCAGAAGCATCAATAACCTTGTTACTTAAGAAGTATAAAAATCCTCTCCACTGCAGCAGCTATAGGCTCATCTCCCTTCTAAATGTTGACTTTTAAATTTTGTCTAAAGTGCTTGCCACTCGTCTCCTGAACGTCACCCCAACGCTAACAAACCCGCACCAGACCAGTTTCATCTCTGGTCGACAATCTTTTTCAGTAATACTAGAAGTAGGGGTGTAAATCACCAGTTTCATGACGATACGATATGATATCGATTATTTGGACAACAATATGATATTTGCCGATTTCACAAAGCCTGTCACGATACGATACGATACCATTCAGGGGCCTTTGATCGATTTAAGACGATATAATGTCCTCACTGAACACAATCAGCAACATTTCACCTGAGGCAAGAAAGAAATACAAAACAATTTTGATAGTTTTATTACTGAAATGTGGAACGATGTGCTGACCTTTGGGTATGACAGTTTGTAGAGGATTATAGCCATCTGTATGATCTAATTGTGTTTTAAAATTAAAACTGGTTAAATTCAGGTAAGGTGCTTTTTTGCCCCCACATTTACCTTATGGGTCTGACTGTTATATTGTAATGTTTGATTATTATATCAAGTAATGATGCAACTCTATAATTAAAAATGACTGATTACACAAACTCTGTTATTGACCTCCAACATTTGACCATTTTCTATCAAACCAAAAATGTGAAGCTTTGATTTTAATTAAACCCAAACATTTCTATTGTTCAAAATTAGAACTATCAACGTAACTAACTTAACATTAATAGTTTTTTTTTTTTTTTTTTACTGTGATGCCTGATAACCACAGTTTGTATGTCAGTGTGATCAGACTTTGTTTCACTGTGATGTCGATGTGGAGGAGGAATGACACTAAGCTCTTGCCGTTTTACTTTTTAACTTTATGAAATTTCATGAATCAGTGGCTACAAAATCAAATTATGAGATGACTCACTGCAGTCGTGTGATGATGCACTCCTGTCGTCTGTGCAGCATGCATCCTCTGCAGTCAGGTCGACCGTATCTTACCCGGATACAGGAGAGCTATTTTATGATTGGCCGATATGTCTGGCTCCCTTTTAGCTCTGTGATGCTAACAGCGTCTTGCTACATGTTCACCTACAGCGGCGTGACTCGGTGGGCGCTAAACAGTACATTTTACAGCAGGAGAAATATCAGGCGTGATGTGTCAGAGAGTGGAAAGGTTCAAATGAGTGTCTCAGACGCTGAGTGCGTGAGGCTTGAGAGGAAACTTCAGAACGACTCGCGGTTGGACGGAGACGGACATGCGTGTCCAGTCGGGATTTCAAAATAAAGGCGTACATTAAAGACCACGATGTTGATCGATGTTTTGACTTTCCATCGATGTGATTGGATCATTGCTTAACCAATCGATGTATCGATGTATATCGATGGATCATTACACCCCTAACTAGAAGGTTATTCAACATCATCTGCTCTTCTTCAGACTCCATCCCAGCTGAAATCATCCCATCTCTTGACGCCGAAAAGGCTTTTGATCGGGTCGAGTAGAGCTACTTGTTCCATATTCTAAGTAAATTCAGTTTTGACTCCAACTTCATATCATGGATTAAGCTTCTTTACACTTCCCCTGTGGCTAGGATTAATATTAACGGCATAAAATCCAATTCATTTTCTTTATCCCGGGGCACTCGTCAGAGATGCCTGCTTTCCTCATCACTGTTTGCTCTAGCCGTGAAGCCCTTAGCCGTATGGCTTTGTTATGAAGATAAAATTGAAGGGATTTTCTCGATTTGGCTTATCTCTTTATGCAGATGACCTTCTGCTTTACATCACCAATCCAACTTCATCACTTCTAGAACAATTTATGAAATTATCTGGCTGTAATATTAACCTACATAAAAGCGAGTACCTTCCAATTAACTCCACTGCAGAGAACCTCCCTCTCGCCCTCTGTCCTTTTGGGAAAGCAACCCAAGGATTAAAATATCTTGGTGTTCTTGTAACAGAACCATTCTCCCAATTTTTTGCAAAAAATTTTCAACCTTTACTTGAGCGCTGCAGATCAGATCCGACTAGGTGGTCCACTATCCCTTTATCTTTACCAGGTCGTATCAACCTGATCAAAATGATGGTACTTCCCTGCTTTCTTTATATCTTTCAACATGTTCCAGTGCTCATCCGCAAATCTTTTTTTCTTCACTTGGCCAGCTGATTAATTCCTTTTTTTATGGCGCAATAAATAAGCTAGAATAAAGATCAACTCTCCAACTTCCTAAACCTCGCTGGGGTCTGGCCTCACCTGATTTTTGCCGATACTACTGGGCTAGCAATATCAGCAAATCCTTTATTGGAATGTTAAGATGGCTCCTAATAATCACCCTCTATGGGCCTGCATGGAACTAGCCTCCTCACCTGTTGCGTTATGGTCAGTGATTTGTTCACAGTTACCTTCACCAATCGAGCAAATAGCACAGAATGTCATTGTTTCTGAGACCTTGAAAATTTGCAGTCAATGAAGGAAACAATTTGGCCTACATTCCTCATTGAAACTTGCTCCAGTTTATCAAAAACCTTTTTTTCTTCCATACTGCTCTGACTTTGCTTTTGAATCCTGGTCAAATAAAGGTCAGCAAATTCTTGATGACTTTTATATCCTGGGTGTTTTCCCTTCATTTGCAGAACTATCAAAAAAAATTCTCTACTTTAATCTCACTTATCTCGTTTTTTTCAGATCCGTCATTTGGGAAAAATCAATTCCCTCACTTTCCCAATCCCCCCCAGAGACCTTGATGGATTCCCTTCTTTTGACCAAAATAAATCATAAATCCCTGACCTCAGTCTTGTATAACTCAATATTCAGAATAAACCCCACCTCCCTCCACTCCCTCAGGGCTATTTGGGACCAGGACCTCAGTATCACAATCTCTGACGAACAATGGAACCGCATACTTAACCTTGCTCATACTTCTTCTATATGCGCCAGACACCAACTTCTACAATGTAAGATTTTACCCAGGAGACACTTCACTAATGTGAGACTAGCCATGATCTATCCAGATAAAGACGACTCCTGTAACAGGTGTAAACTGTCTCCAGCTGACCACATGCATATGTTTCGGTCATGCACTAACCTGATTGATTTTTGGGGCGCCATTTTTGATACGTTAGGGCTGCACTGTGAACCCTGACCCTCTTATTGCTCTTTTTGGACTCTTTCCATCCTCTGACTGGTCAAAATCTTTGTATCGTATTTTTGCCTTTTCTACCTTGCTAGCAAGTAGGCTCATTCTTCTTAAATGGACTCATTTATCCCCACCTACATGTAACAGATGTATTTAAGAAATTTTACATTGCATGAGACTT
This sequence comes from Halichoeres trimaculatus, assembly GCF_033239565.1. Lineage (NCBI taxonomy): Eukaryota > Metazoa > Chordata > Actinopteri > Labriformes > Labridae > Halichoeres > Halichoeres trimaculatus. Next base: position 40,039,938 of record NW_027437183.1, on the reverse strand, counting down.
GAGAAAATCAGATTCTCTCTGTTTTTTATTTATTTATTTATTTTCTTATTTTTTTATCATTTCCACTTTGATCTTGAAATTTCAATTTTAAAGTCAGAATTTGCGAGTTCCAGGTGGGAACGCCCAACAGGAACAGCTCCCTCGGTCGGAATTTCCAACTTGTAAGTTGGAGCACCCACACCAACCCTGAGTTCCCAGTAGGAAATTCTGAGTTCAGCTGTACAATGTAAACAAGCTTCTATGATATTCTTTTTAGTTTAGAATTTCTGACTAGTGTTTGTTGCAATTAAGCAGCTTTGTATACATAGTCAGTGGCGATTTTAGGGAGTGGCCTGGGGTGGCCGGTGCCACCCCTGAAAACTCATTGGCCACCCCCGATCTTATAGGTAGTTGGCCAAGTTCGTCAACACAAGAAACAAGAGAAATGCTGTCAATCAATGGTGATGGCTGACTGACTGATCTAGAGTCAGTTTTACACTTTAAACTACCACAATATGGTTGGACTGAGGCTGCAGAGAGCTGATTTCTGATCAGCGGAGCTTTTTCCAGTGATCATGCAGGTCTGGGATCATTAGAGCATGAGATGAGCACGCTGCATCTAATATAGTGATGGTATATATCACTATATTAGCAATATATACCATCATGAGTTCAAACTGAAGGAATGGCTGATTACATGATTAGTGATTACTGATAACATGAAAAAACTTAAAAAACTGTCAGAGAATAACAGTAAGCTCTCTGTTTAACTTTCGTACCAACGCGTCTCACAACTTTGAGCAGAGAAACAAACAACACAGACGTTAGCCGCTAAATTGTTCATTGCGAGTGATGCATTCACCGGACTTTGTTATTGTCAAATACAGCATAAGTTGCTGTGCAAATTCATGGTTTATGAATTTTATGAATAATGTGTAATAAGTTATTCTATTTTATTTGGCTGTTGCGGAAAATACGCCAAGTATAACATCAGTTGTCACTGAAATAAAAAGCGTTTTGCAGTGTTTGAGAAAAATAATAACTGTAAATCCCCAGCCGTCCATGAGCGACGCGAGTGTGATTACGTCACTGTTAGCGGCTGGTGAGTGAGTGAGTAGTGTCGGAAATGTTTTAATTTAGCTGATGTAGTCCACTACATCTAATTCACTATAAAGTGAGTAGTGAGTATAGAATGATTGAATGATTTCGGCACAACATAAGATAAAAGTTTCTGTCTCCTCCTTGCTCAGAGTTGCTCTCACAACCTTCCTGAATCACTCTTAAACTAAGACTCCTTGCCAGGAATTTTTAGTTAGGAGCTCTCTGAGAGGACTCTGAGAACCTTTGTGAATATGGGCCCAGGTTACCTGGGTGTGTGTGTGTGTGTGATTTAAGTAACTAATGTTTTATATGCAACTTTATGATCATGTTTCCTTTTTTTTTGTATTTTTAGTATAGTAATAGTATTTTTATATTTCAAATTCAGATTTTATTTTTTAAAATCAGATCTCTCCCGTTTTTTTTTTCACAGGAAATCTTGTTCTGGAAAGCCAAAGATACATAGTTTGAAAACCTATGGCACAGCATCTAGAAATTCGGAGGCCTTTTAGCGTTGATGGATAACTGTTAAACCTGAATCTGGAGACAACCCCAACCTCTTCTGAAGAGTTTGACCTTGCCCAGGCTGGTCTTGGAAAAAGGCATGCCAACATGTCCAGGGATATGGGCCATGAAGAGGTGATATATTAAGAAAATGCAACCATAAAACGTGTATAATTTGAAAATGTCATTAAGGGGTGCACTTAATTTTATTTTAGCTGATAGATACAGTCGGCATACAGAGGAACGCCCACAAAACGTCATATCCGGTTTGCACCGCGGGGGAAAACAAACCGTCTTCCACCATGCCGAAAAGTTGCTGTGTACCCTTTTGCACATCAAATAAGGTAAAAAATCCAAGTCTCAAGTTTTACTTAATACCGAACAGAAGCACTGAGCCGAGGAGAAGAACGCGGTGGCTTCAAGCGATCCGGCGGGAGGATAAGTTTGGTCGCCTGTGGGATCCAAAATCCAAACATGTGTACGTCTGTAGTCAGCACTTCATTACAGGTATGACAACGTTGCTTTCACAGAATTACAGTCATATGTTTTTCGTAGTTACCTTGAACATTAACGTGAATATTTAATGAACAGTTTTAAGAGAAATTTTTGCTTATATATTGCTATATCACGCATGCTACCATACTACGTCACAAAGCTAAGCGAGAATGCGGCAAAATACAGCTGTGCTATTTACATTGGTGATAGCTTACCAGGTTTACACAGTAAAAAGGTTTATTTCGTGAGCTTTACTCCTATATTTTGTAATTTTGCGGTTTGATTTTCCCCTTCTTATTTCGTTTGTGAACTGTTTTACTGTAGGCTTAAAAACCGAGGACACCGCCCACCCGGACTACATTCCCTCACTGTTCCCAAAAAGAAAGGCCAATTCTCCAGATAAAGCATTGAAGAGGTTTGAGAGAAGGAGGAAGCGTGAGGATGCTAAGTCTGAGGCTCATCCAGCCTGTATCCAACCAGAAGCCCCATCACCAGAAGCCCCATCACCAGAAGCCCCATCACCAGAGGCCCAATCACCAGAAGCCCAATCACCAGAAGCCCAATCACCAGAAGCCCAATCACCAGAAGCCCAATCACTAGAAGCCCCATCACCTCTTCAGAATTTAGAAAGAGAACAACTTTATGACGAAATAACTAATTTAAGGAGAGAAAGAGACCAGGCCTTGAAAGAGCGGGATGATGTCATCAGACAACTTGAGGCGTCTAAATTTTCAGCAGACACTGTGAGAGGCAATGATTCCAAATGTAAACTAATGACAGGACTGTCATGGACAGTATTTGACACTCTTCACCAGTATCTAGTACAGTTTGTTAAGTCCCAGGAAAATTCAAAGTTATCATCACAAGACCAGCTCTTTATTACATTATTGAAACTGCGACAGAACCCTTCAACTGATTTGATATGTGGAATATTTGACCTGCCCCATAGCACCTTCCTGGATATTTTCTCCCGGTGGTTGGATTTGATGTATGCCAAAATCTCCTTCTTAATTAAGTGGCCTGATAGAGAGTGCATCAGAAGCACAGTACCAGCAGAAGTTCTCTTCAAGTACCCCAGACTGACTGCAATCATTGACTGCTTTGAGATCAGAATTGAACACTCAAAGAAGCTGAAAACTAGGTGAGGCATTTTTCTATCTCATACCATGGGATAAGTGTCAGATGTTTTTTGTAATTCTTACCTTGCTGTCTGTGTATATGCACAAAGTTTATTAAGCAGTTTCACTGAAAACTTTCTCAACCCACAGAGCTATCACCTACTCAAAGTACAAAAACTGGACAACAGTGAAGTACTTCATTGCATGCCATCCTTCTGGCTCAGTCACATATCTCTCCAAAGGCTGGGGAGGGAGGGCTTCGGATGTACATATCGTAAGGAACTCTGACTTCCTGTCTCCAAAGTTCCACCAGGCAGGAGATCAGGTAACAGTTTCATTTTATGAAATGTTTGATTTTGCTAATTTAAGTCTTACTTTTGTATTTATTTATCCATAGTTAACATTTTTGAGTTGCTGTTGGAGTAAAGTAGTAACAAATATTCATGTGCATTTCAGATTTTAGCTGACAGGGGCTTCACTTTGAGGGATGACTTTGCTGTTTTGGGCGTACAGCTTATTACACCATCTTTCACACAAGGCCGAAAACAACTGTCAGCAGAAGATGTTGCAGATTCTCGTGTGACTTCAAACATCAGAATTCACATTGGTAAGTATACAGAGTCAGCTGTCAGATTATTACAGTAAATATATTTATTTATTATTTTCATGGATAAAAGTTAGTTAAAGGGACTATGAGGAGTTTCTAAGTAATTACAAAACAATCTCACTTTTAGATACATTTATGTCTGATCAAAATACACACTAAGATGAGTTTTACAGCATCAAAATATGTTATCTACAAATGCTATTCCTTAGCTAAGTGGTCGGGTTGGACAGAGCTGGACTGGTCTGGATACTCAACTTCGGGAACAAGACAAGTAAAACTGGAACAAATTTATATTTTTTGTCTTAGAGCACGGGGCTGCAAGTAGAGCTATATAGCCGGCTACAAAACTACGATACTAAGCTTTCCAAAAGTTGCTTGTTGATGTCTCATATCTTTTTGTCGCCGGTAATAGATTCTCCTCATAGCACCTTTAATCAAGTTGCTAAATAACATTGTACGTTAGAAACACACTTTTCTATTAGGCTAACTAAAGAACTGAGGAACAACAAATAAACAGATGTTATATGTGGCCTGCAGAGAGGGTTATTGGTGCCCTGAAGAGCCGGTACCACATTCTTGACGGCCCACTTCCTCTGCGCCTGGTGAAGAGACTGAAGGATGAAAGACAGAAGAGAGAAGAAGCCATGATTGACAGAATTGTACACGTCTCAGCAGCGCTAATGAACATGTCTAGCAGTATTATGTACAACAGTTCTCAGAGTAAGAACTTAACCTGTGTGCTGTGATTTAACATTGAGCATTAGAAAAAAAATTTCTGCAAACTTATTTATACAACAAATTAGTCATTATTGTACCAGGTGTGCCTTTTAACAGGCTTCAGTGAAGATATAATGAACATCTGTAATCAAAGGCACCTGCTGTTTGTCTTTCTACAGATCCCTAAAAATATCTCAGTGCTGCTCTGCTGCTGTACATCCTGACGCTCTGCCTCTGATGCCTGACGCTCTGCCTCTGATGCCTGACGCTCTGCCTCTGATGCCTGACGCTCTGCCTCTGATGCCTGACGCTCTGCCTCCGATGCCTGACGCTCTGCCTCTGATGCCTGACGCTCTGCTGACCGTTGTGTTGCCTGGTGCGTTACTGAACTGAATTGAGAAGGAATACATCTGTGTTAATTCTCATTCATCCAGGTCATGGTTATCATGGTTATTAGATACTCTATATTAGCTAAAGTATTCGCTCACCTGCCTTGACTCTCATATGAACTTAAGTGCCATCCCATTCCTAATCCATAGGGTTCAATCTGACGTGGGTCCACCCTTTGCAGCTATAACAGCTTCAACTCTTCTGTGAAGGCTGTCCACAAGGTTTAGGAGTGTTGATGAGAATTGTTGACCATTCTTCCAGAAGAGCATTTGTGAGCTCACACACTGATGTTGGACCAGAAGGCCTGGCTCTCAGTTTCTGCTCTAATTCATCCCAAGGTGTTCTCTGGGGTTGAGGTCAGGACTCAATGCAGGCCAGTCTACAGCAGACTCTGTCCTCCATGTCTTTATGGAGCTGCTTTGTGCTCTGGTGCTCAGTCATGTTGGAAGAGGAAGGGGCCAGCTCCAAACTGTTCCCACAAAGTTGGAGCATGGAATTGTCCAAAATGTCTTGATGTGTTCTTCTGGAAGAATGGTCAGAAATTCGCATAAACACTCCTAAACCTTGTGGACAGCCTTCCCAGAAGAGTTGAAGCTGTTACAGCTGCAAAGAGTGGACCGATGTCAGATTGAACCCTGTGGATTAGGAATGGGATGGCACTGAAGTCCATATGTGAGTCAAGACAGGTGAGCGAATACTTTTGGACATATTGTGCAATCTGGAAAGAAGGTCTTTAGGGTTCACTGCACCTTCTGCATAGAATTATCTCCAGACTGAATTTCAGATACAAAATTTCGTGTCTCTGCATGTCTTTGAATCTTTAATGAAAATTCTGGAATAGAGATTTCCTGAATGTAACTGTTTTTGTCGATGACTTGTATTGTTTTCCTTACTCGTTTTTTTACTGTATTAAGTCTGTGACTTTTTGTTGAAACTTTTTTGCTGCCATTCTTGGTAATGTCTCCCTTGGAAAAAAGATCTCAGTGGGACTAACCTGGTTACATAAAAAATAAATAAATAACTACCTGTGCTCCATATATCTGACCTGTGTGCTGCCTGCTAAGAACAAACATGTTCAATACTTAGCATGATAGATACTTTTGTTTCTTAGGTGACTTATGTTATGACATTTTAACACATTGATAGGGAATTCAATGACCTACCTGCGCATCTCTCAGCTCAAGAAGTCTGTGGGAGATGTGTTGTGACCAGAATTTTTGCAAAACATTTGTTAAAGAACTAATAAAATCCTCATCTCTTTGGACTCGGAATATCAGGCAGGTCTGGGGAGTCCAAGTGATGAAGTCCGCATACAATCGCTTGGTCACAAACATCTGCATTTGGACCTATCAAATAAAGCAAATATACATGTTTATATATATATATATTTATTTATAGAGAGATTGATAGAGAGAGCGAGAGCACAGTTCTTTCAGGAGGTACTTGTTTATTCAACTTCTGCTATTTTTTCTATAATTTTTGTAATATAGCAGTTTTAATAATGTAATGTAATAAAATAAAGTCCTACTAAATGCTATAATTAGTAGAAGTGTACAGGTATATGCAGCTGAAATATTATAATACCTGAGTGAAGTATGCATGATCTTTCTTCAAGCTCATCAGGCTTTCCAGGTGTCCTTTTTTGTCCTCAAGCCACCTTTGGTACCCACTCAAAGGGTCTTGCCCCCATCTGTAAGGACACTTTGCCTCCACAACACCCTCACCACAGCACTCACATGACACATAGCTGTCACAAGAAACCCCCAGGTATGGCATGGATTGGCAAACACGGAAGCCAGCCTGCTGTATTACCAGGTTTCTGTGTGGGGAATCTACTGGGGCACAGATATATATTTTTGAAGACAGGTTGGCTGTTGCACTCCCAACTCCAAGAGCATATTTATATGTATCAATGGCATCTTGCTCATGGTGTCTCCCCCACTGGATCCAGGGCCTCATTATTGGCTTGTGAGTTTGCTGACAGATTGTGTTGAGCAGTGACTCGCTTGGACTTTCCGCAGCTGCTAGGACACGGTGGGCTATGGAGCCTGTGATGCGACCAACCCGCTCTTGGTGCCATTGCACACAGGATGCCTGCTGGATGGTTGCCCTCTCCACATTTTGAACCTCCTCCTCAGTCACCTGGTGCAAGCTAAAACACCATGGCTTTCTAGGTGGTCTGGCAAAATCTTTGAAACTGTTTAAAACCACAGCATCAGGTGATCTGTCAGCTAGCATTGTGAGGAACTGCTGCTGCTGTGAAAAAGAAGCCTTTGGTATGGGGGGCCGAATTTTCCTTTTGCGAGATTTTGTATCTTCTGTGTAAAAAGTTGTCTCCTTAACAAGGGCTGGCTCAATCTTTTTAACACATGTCTTATTCCACTCACAGGCTTTGCTTGTGCATGCCACTTTGTTGATGCCCATGCGAACACAAGCCTCTATTTTAAAGAGGACAGCTGCTGCATGGGAACAGCTTTCTCCAAGACTGAAAAGAAGGGGGGAAAATACCCTTTAACTCGAGCTTACTATTGATATTGGGTCCAAGATTTTATATACAGGGCATCAGGTGGTGACAGTTCGTTAGGGCACATGTTGATGGCACTCACTCAAACAAACTGAAGAATATAAGAAACGTACCCGGCCATGCAGTTGCAGTGGACAGTGAGGACAGAGCCGTCACCCTTGACTGCAACCCATGTCTGATGTGGCTTCTCTGTTACTCTCCAGGATGGCTTCACATCAGACCGAAACAGGTAAGTATCAGAGGCAGGTATTCTGAAGTGCAGCACAACTCCAACAAAGCCACTCGTAAAAAATTTATGTGCCTCCAGGGACCGAAAATTTTTCAGGCTGTGATGACTGTAAATCCCTGCATGAGATACAGGGTTATCAATAATACTTTTGCAGCTCATATCTATTGTGCATCAACAACCATAGTGTGGTGAACATATTCACAAAAACCTGCTAAATTTCTCGTTAGAAATGAAAATGATATCAGGTTTAATTCATCAGTAAATGTAATTTTGCCTCTTACCGGGTGATTCAACCAGGTAACAAAAGATGTCAGGGAATGACACATCAGGCCATTGAGTTGGATCATTGATCCATTCGTTTATAACGTAAGGACAACAATCCGATCCTACAAGGGTAATTTTGTTTAGGTATCTTTCCCTGTCAAGGGGCTGTAATGAATCGAAGTACGACATTTTAGCTGTAAGTATCAATGTAAAGATTTGAAATCCGCGGGCTGTCAGTGCTGCAGCCGAGGGGGAAAGGATTGTTTTCCCCCTCAAAATGCCCCGCCCCCAGCCGTGACGTAACTATGACACGACGCCGACTGTATCTATACCTACCACAGTACTGATATTTAACTGCAGTTCCAAAACCCCTAGGCAAAATTTAAGATTTTATGATGAAGAAATATGCAGATTTCTGTTCTTAATACAGACCTAATGTGCAAAGAATTACAACATAAGTCTGTTGGTCCACCCTACAACTATATTAACTTTTTTGCTTATATGACCAAAATATACAGCTCATCAATGCAGATTTTTCTAGACAACATATTAGTTGTAAATACTGACATAAGCATCCAATACTGATATCATCCAATATAATTGTGTATCCCTAATGCCACTTAACCAAACCTGAGCTTCTTTAAGCATAAAAATATGGCCAATCTGTAACTTTTTTTCAGCTCTACTGCAGTACTACAAGATGACTATCCTAAGATGTGTTGTGACTGCTTGTCTAATGAACCGCTACTTTAATTATACAATATATGTCATATTTCCAGGTGGTCAGTGCGAAAGAAGACCAATGACAATTCCCCCTGATTCTAGTGGTGTCAAGGGGTGCTTCTCAATGCGCTAATTTCGTGCCTCCTCCATCCTATCTCCTCCGCAGCACCGGGGGGGGGATGGAGGAGACTGATCGGAGGAGCTTTGATCGAGGAAACGCGAGAGCTGGCTTTGCGGAAGTCTTGCCATTGACTGACACGCCCCCATATGGGATATCACTCTCTGATTGCAGCGGCCCAGCCTTCTCTCAATGAAACTTCACAAACACAACAGAGTTTAATGAGAGAGAAAAGGCGAGCTGAGGACAGGCACAGAGGCTTGTTCAGAAACTGATCATAAATCAGATAATAAAGTGTTTGTTGTGAGTTTAAATCACAATACACTGAACACAACCATCATCAAATCAATATAATGGAGGATTTATACTGAAATCTAATTAATAATATCTTCCTGAAACACAATAAACTGGGTTAAATTAATAAGTGTCAGAGTTCACGATCTTGATAAAGGCTAAATTACTCATGAATAATCTAACAATTACGCATTTTACCGGTTAAGTGATCGTCGAGCTTCTTAACTGCACACAGAATAAACAGAGAGCAGGTTTTTTTCATGGCAACGTGTTTCTTAAACTGGTTTAAGGAACAGACAAAGCTCTGTTACCGTTAATGTTTTATCAGAGTTGTTATAGCGCACATGTGCAGACTAGGGATGCAACGATTATAGATTTTGATTTCACGATTATAGTCTGAGGAAAAATCTCGGTTTCACGATTATAACGATTATCTTACATTAATTTCACAACACGGATAATAAACAAATATATATAATCACATAAACGTTCTTTAGAGATTTCAATGAGCTTTGTATTCCTGTCAGAAATAACAGATTCATCAAATAACACAGTACAAAATAATAAATAAAGATAAACATAAATTATAGTTCTTCCATTTGGAATGAAATAAAGTGACCTGTGCTCTGAAAACATCTACGTCAGTATTTCCCTTTTGAAAAAAATACAGTGTCTGTGTCTGTCAGTATTAGTTTTGTTGAACTCTTAGGCTAAAAATGAATAAGAAAAATGAAAAAAATAATCCATGCCATGATGAACTTTGATTGGATTTGCAGTAATGATTTAAATTGTACTTTTTTAAATATCTGAAATAAAGTTTTTTAAGTATTATTATTAATATAAGACTAAACTTAACTTCATTGATCCCCCAGAGGAAAATGTTATTTGTGTGTAAGTAACTTAAGTTTTATTGTCATCCATGCTGATTATTAAATTCATTTTTAATAATCTAATCTATTCTTTGGATAATCTTCATACATTTATCTAATTTTAAATGTGGTCTGATTAAATTCTGTCTATTATGATCATTGTTATTGTTTGGTTGAAGATTAATCATGATAATGATACTGGATTACATTTATATAGCGTTTTATCCTTGACTGACACTCAAAGTGCTTTACAAGTTTTAGTAAAAAAAATAGTTTGAAAAAAATCTCTTATGATGTGTTCATAGCAACTGAAATGCAATTAATGTGTTCCCATGGTACAGTGCTGGAAGTCTACCAGCTCCCGATGTTACGTTAGTGTTTTGAACCTGATATATTAAAGGATAAGTTTGGTTTATACAGCTTTTACATTGTTTATAGAATGAAGTAGAACAAAATACTCACCCAGAAGGCTTTCCTTATCCAAGCAGTGCTCGGGGAGATATTTAGAGCCAAAATCGTGCAGCGGACGTCCGTATAATGGGATCCATAGGGCATAATCAGCGCCGCTCCTAAAACTGCATTAATCGTTACGTCTGCCTCTCAGAGAAAGGAGTCAGCGCTCCAGAAAGTACTGCGCATGCGGGACAAATGTAAACAAAGTCTTTGTGAGTTCAGAGGTCTTTATAGCCACACACCGCTGTCTGGAGAGACACAGACTGCATCAGAGGACTAACTTGGAGCGGACCATGATGGAATATTGGTGAAAATCACGAGTTTTTGGACGATTAATGCCGTTTTAGGAGCGGCGCTGTCTATGCCCCGATGGATCCCATTATACGGACGTCCGCTGCACGATTTTGGATCTAAATATCTCCTGAAGCACTGCTTGGATCAGGAAAGCCTTCTGGGTGAGTCTTTTGTTCTACTTCATTCTATAAACAATGTAAAAGCTGTAAAAACCGAACTTATCCTTTAACCTACAACCTGGTGTGTTAACCTACAATGCCCAGAGTTTATTCAACACAGAGGGGAAGAAGCAGACTGTAACGTTAAATGGTCACTGACAGAAGCCTTGAGAGGAGGTATTTTGTCCTCCGTAGGCAGACACGCTGCTCTGCTGCTGTTTGTTTACACTGAGCTGAAAGCTCTCCACCCACTGCAACGCCACTGACAGTAGGCGACACGTTTATATTTAACTCCTATCAACTCAGTATCTATGTAAGTAAAATGCTGTAAACGTTTAACTTTGAACAGTAGACAAAAAAATTAAAGAAATCACATTTATTACAGCCCTGCAGGTCAGGGGCTGATAAACCAGGTTGAAAGAGTGCCCGCCCATATGTGAGGCTCCGTGAACAACAGCAAACACACCCATAAACAAACAGAGATAATCTGATTGGTCAATACTAGTCGCCCTTCTATTGGTTGATCCACAAAAAATTCGAGCGCCGAGATCTGTGAGCAAAAATTCCCTCAGTGCGAGAGGAAGAACCGGAGTGTGAAAATCTGCGCGTGCAGCATTTTATCTGAGCGCAAGGACACAGTTTGAGCACGCGCAGCATTATAACTGAGCACAAAGACACAGTTTGAGCGCGCGCAGCATTATAACTGAGCACAAAGACACAGTTTGAGCGCGCGCAGCATTATAACTGAGCACAAGGAGACAGTTTGAGCACGCGCAGCATTATAACTGAGCACAAAGACACAGTTTGAGCACGCGCAGCATTATAACTGAGCACAAAGACACAGTTTGAGCACGCGCAGCATTATAACTGAGCACAAGGAGACAGTTTGAGCACGCGCAGAGCAAATTTGAGTGCAAGGGCAGAGTTTTGAGAGACAATATCACAAAATCTGAGCGTGAAATCAACAAAATACTGCTCTCAAATCAATTTAAAATGCTCTTGATTTAAGATAGGATTTTCATTCCATATAGAGCTGACTGACAGATGATCCAGAGGTGATCAGCTGATGCCGTCATCAATGAAACATGTTGCTTCATGTGACGCTCTGGAGGAGAGGATGTCCCATTGCTCTAAAAACGAATCTCCTCCATCCCCTCTCCTCTCTTCATTTCTTCGAGTCTCTCCCACTCATCTCTGGTGGGAGGAACTAAGACTTAAGTGAACGACGCAAGTGGAGGAAGGGAGGATGGAACTTTATCGCTTTGAGATGCACCCAGGGCCTCCAGCTCTGCTTAGTGGCAGCCTCTCCCTTCCCCCCTCCTTCCCTCTTTTCCTTTTCCCAGGTGAGCATGAGTGAGGTGTGTGGAGTGCAGGCAGGTGCAGGCGATGTAATCACCAGACTGGTTCACCAGCAGTCACCTTCCTCTGCCATTAAACCAGACCGCAGCCGCTACTGTGAGCTGGATCTTTGCATACCACAGTCAGTAGTAAGCTTAAACTCAGTCTTTTCTTTCATAATGCTCTGGATTTTAACACCCTGTTTCCTGTACCTCAGATCCTGGACCCACTCTGCCTAACTCACCTGTATTTTCTTGATTATTATCCACTCTCAAGCCTCTCCTGCCTCGCTTGCACACCTCCTCAGCCTGCCTTCCTTAAAGCTCTCCCCTCTCTTAGGCTGTCTACCAAGGTTTCCCCTCCCTCTCTGGGTCTGCTAACGCTCTAGTGCGAGCTCTGTACTGTGGTTGGGTCTGTTTAGTTTTTTAGTCCGTTTAGTTGTGTCCTTTGTCATGCAGGTTGTGTGGTTCCTAGCTCAGCCTCATTTAGTCTGAGATAGTGTTTTCTGTTTATCTTGAGTTAATTAAGTATTTCTCAATTCCGGTCCTGGGGCAGGGGGGCCCTGCATGTTTTAGATGTTACCCGAATCCATCACACCTGATTCAAATGATCAGCTCGTCATCAAGCTCTGCTCGAGCCTGATAACGAGCGATTCATTTGAATCAGGTGTGCTGGAGGAGGGTAACATCTGAGGCCCTCCTCACACGAGGACGGCCCCGTATCGTCTTGGCGTCAGCATCAGAACATGTATCGCTGTTTACTCATCGTATTGTGCATAGGCTTGTGCATGACGATGCAAAACTGTCGTCGGGTTGCCCGTCTGGTTCTGCTCCGAGGCGGATCCCACGTCAACAAGTGCTCATGCATGCGTAACATGCATGAGCAATTGATGTTGTTGCCGTAGCTGGTGTTGTTCATGCTCTCTGAGAAAATGTTGATATAATAGTCGAAGTAATATTTGTAGCTGCTGGAACAATATCAGAACAGTCTGCCTGTCACCATTGTTGTTGTTGTTGTTGTTGTGTGACAACGTGGGTGGGGGGCGGGGAGTAGGAGGGGTACTATGAGGTCACCGTCTTTTCCGGACTTTAATGTTTATACCAAGTAAGGCATGAAGACGAATACGTAGATATCCACCTGCAGACCCGTTTTCAGAAAAGATGCGGAGTCATGGACAAATATGCGTCTCCGTGTGTCAATAACACCGGATCGATAGTTTATTTTACCGGAGTCGGAGAAATTCGTACTCTTGTAAAGCCCACTTAAAACATGCAGGGCAGGGGGCCCCAGGACCGGAATTGAGAAACACTGAGTTAATTTCAGCATAGCCTTAGTTTTGTAGCCTCCTGTGTAGCTCCTTGTTTTGCCCGACTTCTTTGGTTAGTATTCTTCTCCAGCCACTGTTTATTTACCGTGTGTTCTTTTTTTCTTTCTCTACTATTTATTGTGTCTTTTACCTTCCAGCTGTTTTAAATTATTCTTATTAACGATTGTTTTAATTGATTGTGTTTTTATCCATTGTGTTTTTATTGATCTTGATTTTAAGCCTGTACAGCACTTTGGCCAACTGTGGTTGTTTTAAAATGTGCTATATAAATAAAGTTTGACTTGACTTGACTTGACTTGACTTGACTTGACTTTGGTTGTTTAATAAACTCTTAACCGCAAATTTTCTGGGCTGCTGTGTCTCTCTGTTGTCCTGCATTTGAGTCTCTGTGTCACAGTGTCAGGGAAGAACACTCTCTTTATTGTGCATTGTGCATTCAACATGAGTTTGACCTTACTCCACTACCACTAGATGCCATTGAATTTCGAAGCATGCCAATAGCGGAATGCCCATTATGCAAAGTAAGTCTTCCTTTGCAGATTTTGGCTCTTCATGTTCAGGAGTGCATGGAGTCTCAGTCTGCAGCAGAAGATAATGTGGTAAATGTAGCTCTGGTATACTTGATTTTGCTTTGTGAATGTGACACTAATTTTATACTCTGTTCGTCAGTTTTGTTGTAACACAGATATTTGTGGGTCATATTATAGACTTGTCAAAGTGAGGTCCAGATGGTTCCTGCACATGGACAGCCCCTCCTCTGCAGCATGACACAGAGACATTAATTGAAGAGTTACAGTACTTAAAGTTAATTACTGTACGACCTTTTGAGATGCTTGCATTGTATAGGATGAGGGGCAGTATTTAACCCTTAGGATCCCAAGCAAGAAATTAAAATTGAGTTTTTCTGATTTTAAAAATTCTAGAAGTAAGTTGGGAGTATACACAACACACTTTTAGGTTTCCTCAAGTATAAAGAACACAAGAAAAAAGTGGTGTGGCTCTACCCTTACAGAAAATACAAATTCTGAGACCTAAGATAAGTTGATTGGAATATTTTGGCCGTTTTTGCTTCTGTCACATTTTTACTCACTGTGGACTAATTTTTCACTGCAATAATAATTCATACACTTCTATGAGGTCAAAAGAACTAGGGTAACTCAACAACCACTCACCAATATAGCATAACCAGAATGCAAGAAACTGTTCAATAAAGAAAAGCGGACATTGAAGTTTTCTGAATATTTACTTTAAATCAATGAAAACTGTGAATACCTATGTACGGAACACTTCATTCAAGTCTTGGATCAAAGAAAAAACAAGTTGTTAAGTATCTACAAGCTCTGAAAACACAAACTGTTGCTGATTGGTGCAGAGCAGCCCCAAGCTGAAACATGACACCGAGCAGATGGAAGGCAGTTCTCAAGAATTATTTAGATGTAAATACAGGACATATATCCAGGCCTTGTACAGAGTGTAGAATTACTTGTTTTTGTACAGAATTGAGATAGGGCAAACGGTTCATTTTCTGCAGATTTACAAAAAGGGCGTGTGAATAAACACTGCAGACGATGTCGAAGGCAGTTTCACAAAACCATCGTTCTTTCCGGCATTTCCTCGGCATGTTGCTGACATCGTGTGTAATACATCAAGGTACCCTCTGAAACTTGAGAATCTGAGGATAACGCCACTTTTTACAGCTTATGAATAGGACAAACGGTTTGTACATGCCAGTCGGCCCGCGATCTTTCAGGGTTAATCTTTTATTAATCTCTATCGGAAGTGCCAATGCCATATCTGTTTCATCAAATTCACCCCAGAGTTCTTACAACTTCATGCAAGCACGTGTGGCGAAAGGTAATAGATAATTGTGGTGTATTAACCACACAGTTATATTGTGTTTTGTATGAGTTCGGCATACCTTCAGGTAACGCCCAGTTGAGTTGATGTAGTGCGCATGCGCCGTGTTAGTGTGTGTCAAAATGGCTAAGTAAACATCACATGAATGTGAACGCTGCTTCGTCTCCTGATTCAAGATACTACAACTGGGGACGAGGAAGGCGAGACACTTGGTGTCGGTACTAGTGAGTACGATGGCCCCGTTCGGAAGAATTGATGAGTTTAAGCCAGAAAGTGAACCGTGGTCAGCGTATATTGAACGGTTGGAGCAGTTCTTCGAAGCTAACGGTATAGCCGAAGACAAACGAGTAGCCACGTTGCTAAGTGTGATGGGCGCAGCAACATATGGACTTTTGAGAAACTTGGTACAACCCAATAAGCCGAAAGACAAGACATTTGACAAGATTGTGTCTATTCTGAAGAGACACTTTGAGCCAAAACCAATATTGGTAGCAGAAAGGTTCCATTTTTAACCGTTGTAACCAGAAATCTGGCCAACCAGTAGCACAGTATGTCGCTGAATTGAAGCAGTGCGCAGCGAACTGTGAGTTTGGCGCCAACCTGGATCCTGCACTACGTGATCGTTTTGTCAGCGGAATAAAAAATGAGTCATGTCAGAGGAGACTACTTTCGGAGAATGATCTCACTTTTGCCAAAGCTGTTGAGATCGCCTTGAACATGGAGACGGCTGACAGAGATGCACGTCAGTTGAGAGGGATTGAGAATGACAGAGCCGGGACGTCCAGTGTGCACAAGATGGAGATGCAAAGAGGGAATCGAAGTTGCTACAGATGCAAAGGAAAAAATCATCAAGCAAATGAGTGTCATTTTAGAGAGGCTAAATGCCATAATTGTGGCAAAACAGGACACATTAAGAAGGCATGTCGTGGCAAAGCACAGAATCCCAGTGGAGGAAAGTCACCAAGCAGACCACAGCAAAAGAGAAACACAAAGTATGTAGAAGCTGAAGAAGACTCTGAGCTGGGGATGTTTAGCATTCTGACAGTTACAGAGGATGATGATGATCTGTACAAAGAAACTTTCAGAGTTGCTAACACTGACTTAGAGATGGAAATAGATACTGGAGCTGCTAGAAGTGTCATGCCACATGCAGCTTACAGAGAGAAATTCCCTCATCTGCCTCTACAGCCAAGTAAGGTTAGACTTAAAGCTTACAATGGAGGTAAGATCCCTGTGCTAGGACAAATTACAGTACAGGTTACTTATGAAAGCCAAACAGTAGAACTACCACTCTTAATAGTGAAAGGGTATGGATCAACACTGTGTGGCAGAAACTGGTTAAAGAAACTCAGGCTTAACTGGCAGCAGATCAAAAATCTTCATGCACCCAGGGGTAAGTCACTGGATGAAGTGCTGGAGAAGCACTCAGAGGTTTTTAAGGAAGAGTTGGGGACTCTTAAAGACATTAAAGCCTCTATCTTAGTCAAACCTGATGCACTGCCAAGATTTTGCAAACACAGACCCCTTCCATTTGCCATGAAAGATAGGGTAGAGAAGGAGTTAAGAAGACTGGAGGAAGCTAACATCATCTCCCCTGTTAAGCACAGTGAATGGGCGGCTCCCATAGTGCCAGTGCAGAAACGAGACGCGTCTTTGCGATTGTGTGGAGATTATAAA
This sequence comes from Halichoeres trimaculatus, assembly GCF_033239565.1. NCBI lineage: Eukaryota > Metazoa > Chordata > Actinopteri > Labriformes > Labridae > Halichoeres > Halichoeres trimaculatus. The sequence goes on along the minus strand of NW_027437183.1, from coordinate 40,022,905 downwards.
GTATCAGTGAACCAGGCAGTTGAGACAGAGACTTACCCCTTACCCCGTTTAGAGGAGCTGTTAGCAACCCTAAGTGGAAGGAAGGTTTTCTCTCAGATAGACTTGGCTGCAGCTTACCAACAGGTCTTACTGGATGAGGACTCCAAGAAGTACACAACCATCAACACTCACAGAGGACTGTTTGTGTACAACAGACTTCCTTTTGGCATTAGCTCCGCCCCATCCATCTTCCAGCAGATTATGGAAAACCTGATGAAGGACTTGCCAGTGGTAGTTTTCCTCGATGACCTGCTGGTCACTGGGAGCTCAGAGGAAGCTCACCTGAACAATCTGCAGAGAGTCCTGCAGCGACTGCAGGAAAATGGACTACGTGTGAAACGCTCCAAGTGTGAATTTGGCAAGACCAGGATTGAGTACTTGGGCCATGTCCTGGATGAAAATGGCGTGCATCCTGCTAAGGACAAGGTGAGAGCCATACAGGAGGCCCCAGCTCCCAGTAATGTCAGCGAGCTACAGGCTTTTTTGGGACTGTTTAACTATTATGGAAGGTTTGTACCACAGCAAAGCACAGTGTTAGCACCACTGTACCAACTGCTCAGAGCCAAAACACCATGGAAATGGAAAGAGACACAACAAACTGCTTTTGTAAAGTGTAAAGAACTGCTGACTAGTGAGCAGGTGTTAGCCCACTATGACCTCAGCCTGCCACTCACCTTGGCGTGTGATGCCTCTGCATATGGTATTGGTGCAGTTATCCAACACACAATGCCAAATGGTGAAGAGCGACCTATCGCTTATGCTTCTCGCACTCTAAGCCCTGCAGAGGAAAACTATTCTCAGGTAGAGAAGGAAGCGTTGGGACTGATTTACGGAGTTAAAAAGTTCCATCAGTACTCATGGGGCAGACATTTCACTTTAGTGACTGACCATCACCCTCTTGTGACACTGTTTAGAGAACACAAAGGTCTACCAACACTAGCTGCTGCACGGATTCAGAGGTGGGCAATTATATTGTCAGCTTATGACTATCACATTGTTTATCGCAAGTCACAGGAGCATTGCAATGCAGATGGACTTTCTCGATGCCCCCTGCCAGAAACCAGTGACACAGGGACAGCTGGAACTACAGCACAAGTGCATGCACTGTTAGAAGAGCACCTACAAGAGGCACCCCTTAGTGCTGCACAAGTTGCCAAGGCAACACGCACAGACAACGAGCTGGCCAGAGTGTACAAGTATGTCATGGAAGGCTGGCCCACACATGTTGATGAACACTTAAAAGTGTTTTTCACTAAGAAAAATGAGCTGTCAACAGAGCAAGGCTGTGTTCTGTGGGGGACCAGGGTCATTGTACCTTCTAAGCTGAGAAGTGAAGTGTTGAAGGAGGTCCACTCAGGGCACCAAGGTATAGTGAAAACCAAAGCCTTAGCTCGAAAACACATTTGGTGGCCAAATCTTGACTCTGAGGTGGAGAAGGTCTGCAAAGAATGTGAGACTTGCCAGCTGGATCAAAAAATGCCACGACATGTCCCACTACATCCATGGGAGTTTCCAGGGTAACCCTGGAAACGACTGCACATCGACTTTGCTGGACCTTTCACGAATAACATGTTCATGATAGTGGTGGACGCGCATTCCAAATGGTTGGAAGTTTTTCGCATGTCACGAATCACCTCACAGGCTACCATCACAAGACTGAGGAGACTGTTTGCTGCCTACGGCCTGCCAGGGCAAATTGTGACTGATAATGCAACCACATTCACATCTGAGGAATTCCAGGAGTTTACAAAGAAAAATGGAATTCAGCATACCACAAGTGCCCCGGGACATCCAGCATCAAACGGTCTGGCAGAGAGATATGTCTAGACAATGTCAAAACAAGCATGAAAAAGTATGCCAACACCCCTCTGAACATTGACGACAAGATTTTGCTGTTGCTTTTTGCAGTACAGATCTACACCTAACTGCACCACAGGACAGTCTCCAGCTGAGCCTTTTCTGCACAGACACATACGGACTAGGCTAGATTTCCTTAAGCCTAGCATCAAAGAGACGGTGAGGAAGAGACAGTATGAACAGAAAGTTTGTCATGATCGCAGTGCTGCAGACCGCACCTTTGATGTAAATGACACTGTGTATCTGCGAAGCACTGTGGGAGGAGACCACAAGTGGATTCCAGGAATGGTGGTGAGACAGACTGGCCCTGTGTCATATGAAGTCCAGGAGAGGGACACAGAAACAGTGCATCGACAACACAGAGATCAGCTGCGGGCTCGAGCCATTGCTGAGCCAGACTCTGATGTCTCAAAAACCGGATCTGAGCCGGATGATGAAAAAGACTGCAGCGGGAAAAATCAAACTGATGACACGACCAAAGTGTTGCCAGAAAACATCGGACCTGAACCAGTTGCTTTGAGGCGCTCACAGCGTGAGATTAAACCACCCATTAGATACAGGAAATAGGGAAAGGACTGCATTGTGTATCTGCTTGTTCAATCTTAGTTAGGTTCATTACAGCCAAATACATCTAAGCAGATCAAATCTACTTTGCACTACTTTTCTACAGCGTTGTATGGATAGGAAATATTTTGTGTTTAAAAAAAAAAAAAAAGAAAAGAAAAGAAATGAGAGAAAGACTTTTGGGTTCTGCTTTAAGGAAAAGGTTGAGTTAAAATAGGTTGTATTATTTTGTTACAGAATTATTCTAAGACTGTGTTAAACTTAGTTACTCCAAGTTATGAAAGTATTTTGGGTTCAAAGCTTTAAGTTGTTAAGTCTTATCTAAAAGGGAAGGTGATGTGGTGTATTAACCACACAGTTATATTGTGTTTTGTATGAGTTCGGCATACCTTCAGGTAACGCCCAGTTGAGTTGATGTAGTGCGCATGCGCCGTGTTAGTGTGTGTCAAAATGGCTAAGTAAACATCACATGAATGTGAACGCTGCTTCATCTCCTGACTCAAGATACTACAATAATGTTATATAGTGAGATGCTATTACGGCCTACTACCAATAGAGGTTGCTAGTGAGTTGTTTATACAGGGGTATAGCCAGAAGAAGAGTGTGAGTTGCTATGATGGAAAACCTGTTGTAAGTTCCCCCCAAAGTAAAAGTCAAGTCGAATAATAAGTAAATGTGTGCTTCTCTTCATAAATATCTGAAGATATTACATATAATATGGGATTATTTTACTTGAAGATGCAACTTACATTACCCATTTGTGCTATTCTTTTCAACCAAGATTCTTATTGTACTTTTGTAGAGGAATAGACGATCTTGAGACGGGTAAGGCAAATGCCTTGAGCCAGGAAAATAGAGAAGAAGTCATCAAAAAGTAAATCTAGTGTGTAAATACATGAAGTTATCCTTGTGCATTTGTTTTCAACAGAAGTAGTTTACATCTATTGATTATGCTTACTATTTGACAATGTTGATGATATCTTGGAAACCATTTGTCGAAGAGTTGGTGTTGAAAAGCAGTGCCGTATCCAGATCTCAACAAACATCCTTGAGAGAGGCCTTCTGCAGTGGTAATGCCAGCAGAAAAATTTTCCCACTGCTACATTGGCAGTCACCTTCTTTGGAGACACAGGGGTGGACACAGGTGCTCCCGAAAAAAAGTCTCACTGGTCCATCACCAGCAACACTTTTTCAGTCTTACACAGACTCTTACAGAGCAAGCAGAAAATTAGATCAAGACTTAGATGTTGATTTAATTATTTAGTCATATTGTTCTGGCTTTTCTCTGAAGGCCAGAGAAAGAAAACTTTTACCAAAACTTCAAGGTCTCAAACCAACAAATTCTGTAAAAAATCTGGGCGTGATTTTTGACTCTGAGCTTTCTTATATGCCACACATTAAAGGTGCCGTAGGCAAGATTGGCCAGGATTACCCTGGTAAGATGGCGATCTGACAAACCAGCACAGCCCCTCCCGTGCTGTGGTCTCTGACACAACGTCCTTACGCAAGTCTAGCCCCTTCCGCAAGAACGCGCGCGCGAACGCGACACAATATCTGCCGGTATCTAAACACTCCGCACTCAATGGCTTCACCCCGACAAGCGACACAACTTCTGCGATGATGTCTGATGCTGAGGTTAGTTTCTAAAGCAATTTCTTAACCACAAGTTGTGCGTTTATCCAGCTTTTACTTATCACTGTTTTGTGAGATACTTGATAGTATAGCGTGTATTAGCGTTATCAACCGGACAATCGATCATGCACTTGCACATCGATAGCATGTAGCTTGCTAGTCAACCGATAAATAAACTAAGTTCATTTCATGTTTTTGTAGTATGTGCCAGAAGAAAGCTCTGGTAATGACTATGCGCCAGGGACATCGACTGGTGCGAGGCGAAGCAAAGCGGGACCAAGTACAGGCGGTCAGCCGGAACAAAGGCCGCGTGGCCGAGGTGTTGGTCGGAGAGGTGGCCGCGGACGTGGAAGAGGCCGTGGCCGAGGCCGAGGAACTGCTGTCGGGTCCGAAAGCCTAAAGGCTGAGGACGTCGCACGGATGGAGCAGTTACGGGCTCAGATACTGGCAGTAAATCAGGTATGTCTTTAGCGAGAAACTGTCATGCTATTCATTATCATTATTTCTCCAAAATTAATAAGCCCTTTTTCTGCTCTATCAGGCCAGAATCAGGACTCTATCGCTCGAGCAGCTGCAGGGGGGTCTTGGAGAGATGCCTGGAGAGAGACCCGAGCTTGGTTTTCGATGTTCTAGCAGCGTCTACACCACTACTACAGGGGGCCAGACCGTAATCTCAAGACCCAGCTGGCCAGCCTGGCCCTTCTTCGCCAGTGTAAAAAAAAACAGGGAAGATATTTGCACAGTGTTGTCATTTGCACTATTATACTGTTGTATTTGATACATTTAGTACTTATTAGATTTAACAGCCATTGCTCATTTTTGTACAACTGCACTGACTTTGATTGTTTGTTGTTTTTACTTGAACGTAAGAAATAGATAAGCTGCACTGTATTTCTTCCTGAGTTTATTTCTGCTATTTGCACATTGTTATGCTGGTTTCAAGCCTAACACTGAACATGGTCTTTATCCTATTGATTTTACATTCTTCCCCAATTTCTTTTCTAAATGCAACAACTTGTCAGCTGTACTCAGATGTGAATTACTTTCTCCTCAACACTTCTTTGAAGATGGTGTTTTACATCTTAGCAGATTTAAAAACAGGTACAATTCTATTTTTTTGGAGGACCCAAGAAAAGCATGCAAACCTTTATACACGTTTTCAACATCTTACATTTTAGTTTTATGATAAATATCCTGTAAATATTTCACTTTGTGTGTGCTATTACTTTCAACATAACTTTGATTTGTTCTAAAACTGTGGTGCAAAAGTTGCAAATTTCTTCCTAAGCTATAAAAATCTGTTTGTTACAGGTAAAAAAAAACCAGAGCCTTTTTAGTGTAATCTCAAATTTCTGTGGTAATCAGAGATAGATATTTGCAGTGTTGCCTATCATTTGTACTATCATACTGTTATACTTGATACATTTAGAAATTATTAGATCTAACAGCCATTGCTCGTTTATGGACAACCGCACTGACTGATTGTTTACATTTTTTACTTCAAAATAATTAATACACTGCACTATATTTCTTTCTGTGTAAATCTGCTATTTGCACATTGTTTTCCACATTTTCACACTTTAATCTTATTGTAGATATGATTGTAAATATTTTAATCTGTGTTAGCTAATACTATATACATAACATCTTAGGATTTGTTCTAAAACTGTGGTGCTAAATTTCTAAATATCTACTAATCTAAGTTATAAATTTACCCCGCAAGAAATTTAGATACTTGGTACATACTGTAAAAAAAGGTAAAACATTCTAAACATAAATTCTTATCCCACATCAGTCATATTTTATGAGACAAAGTCAAATGCAATGCTTCATTGTAGACAAAAAATATTTATTAAAAAAATAAAGCCATTATGTACATTTTCTATTTACACAAAAGGGACAGGTCCATCAGCATCACTATACAGTATAGCATTTGGAAATATCAGATGATCAAAATAGAACAGTATTACTCGGAGCCTTTCAGCTATATATCAGTGCAGAGGAGAAAGCATATTACAACCAGGAAAAAGTTTTTGCCCTCCAGTGTGACCACTAAGTGGAAGATTTCACTCTTTCTGCAGATCTTGTCCTGATGAGAGAAAGCCCTAGTTATTGTTTGGTGTAATATTGATACAATAAAAACTTAAAAGGTATATTTACAATAAAACCTATTTACCTATTCCTCGGCTGACTTGTGTCCTAAGGAGATCCTGGGTCGTAGGAGGGGGAATGCTTGCAAGCACACCTAACTGCCTTGGATCATTGGGCCGCATGGTACTCTTCCTATGCAAGCCCTGGTCAGCATCTAGTCTATTTTGCAAAACGGCAGTCTGCAAATCAGGAATGTATCCATAGTCCTTAGGAACTTTTTTTGTGTACAACCTCCATGTTCTGGATTTCTTGTTGTACAGCTTCTTGTACCTTACAACAGAGACAAGTATAAGTAAGTTATCACACTGTGAAGACTGTCTACGTCTACATGCACTGTAGTTATTACACAATATTCCCTCATCAAGTCAAGGATTAATTTGTTAAACCTACATCAAAGATCCGTCTGCCTTTCGCATTTTTGGCCAGTGGATATGGTGATTGTAGTCCAGAGCAGCAAGAAGAATACGGGCTTCATAAACTGGAGGACTGAAACTGAAACTGAAACGCTTGCTGGCATACATTAAAATATGATTATGGAATGACTCCAGCTCAGCAGTTGACCTAAAAAAAAATAAAGTACATGGACATTATTTTCATGTGTTAAAGACACATTTTGTAAGCAATGAGTACTTTTGGATTCATTTTGTTTTATATACCTGAAACTGAGGTACTTCTCAACCTTCTTGAGAAAACGCTCATCAAGCACAACTTCTGAAAGTGCCTGAAAGGCCTCAGAGTCAGAATCGATCCACTGCTTCTCCTGGTCTCCTAAGGGGCCATTTTTGAAGCAGTCAAGGGCCCATTCATGCACTCCAGTGACATGATGAAGAAGACCAGTCCATTTATCCTGAATAAGTATACTAAGTTTTTTAAGATTTCTAGAAATTCTAAGCACATGCTGAATGACACCTTTTGGAAAACATTGAGTGGAAAAACAGGAGATAACACATGGACATGTCAATACATGACATGAACATGATAGTGAAGGTAAAACTAAAAGTGGAGATATATCAGACTCACAGTGAACTTATCTATCATTTCTGCTGTCTTGCAGCAGTACCAAAAGTGGTTGCAGATGTCTTTATGCCAGCTCAGAAGAATTGAACAACCTCTTCTCTGCCCCACCTGCACAATGACAATTCACAAAATAAAACAATATTAGAACAGGATTATTCCGAGGTACAAGATTTTCTTTGCATGAAGGCAAGAAACTTACAGCAAGGAGTTTCTTCCCCAAACTCTTTGAGCCATGCCAGATATCGAGGGTGTGTTTCACTCCACTGTCCTTGTACTTTCCTGTAGCTGGGTCTGCATGAAAGGAGGACATAGAAAACTCAGTATGGGCCGCTAGTGTCATGGTGAGTAATAACGAAAAAAGGTTAAAGTTTTGCAATTTCCCCTTGCACAGCATGCACCTAAAAGTACTTACTGAAAAGTGCTGAAATCTGCCCATGTGCATCTGTACAAAATTCCTTCAGAGGAATTTTTGCTGCTAGGCTGTCAAAAGTCTGCACAAAGGCCTCCTTCTCCATGATGACAGATTTTTTTCCTGTCTCCCTCTTGTCCAAGTTGATGACAGAGATAATCTCTTTGCTGTCATTCTCCATTGTTGTGTATGTGCAGTACTGCGCAGAAAATCCTGGGCTGTCCATCTGGGCATCCTGTCCATCCACCTTGAATTACAAACAAAATTTGAGCACAAATAGATACACAACTTACAATTTCTCGAAAGCTATTAGACTGAACTAGCAATGTTGGCAAACTGTTGAGATGAAAAGAGGTGTAAGGGTGTAAAACTAACCCAGGGCCACCACATGGTCTACTGATTGCAGCCTGTTGATGACTTTGTCACTCTTCTCAATCCAGAAGCCTCTGATGGTGTCAACACAGTAAGTGTTTTGAATTTTAAAGAAGGACGACCGCTGTATCATCCCCATGTTCATGAACTTGAACAACAGAGCAATCTTCTCAAAGTTGTTTCCAGAGAGAAGGATATTGGAAGCCAGCATGAAGTCCCCAGCCTGCATTCCATATTTCAGTGCAGGCTGGGAGTTCCACCTCCATACGATGTGACCCTGGGAACATATCTGTGAAAGAAAGATAACATAAAACAATATTTGTCATTTATAAGTATTGTAAAATACAATACAGTACTATATATATATATGTCATGTGTGAGTGTATTTTGCAGAAACATTTAATAATGTTTGCAATACAATCGTGATGTAATATCTACATCACTGTATAGCTAGTCAAGCCCTCACCCATTGAAGGACCTCTGATGTGCCTCTGGAATGCACCTTGACCTCAAATGGTCTTGCAGCACCGCACTTCGCTTCGGACACCTGATCATTGGACTCACAACAGGGAATGGGAATTAGCAGGAAGTCCACAAGCTGTGTGAGACCCTGGTATGAAGCGACTCCACGTGCAAAGTTTAGACCCCCATGACAGTCAATTTGCGGAATATCTTGAACATGACACGAACGGATTTCACCGTATTAGGACCACGGAGGCTGGTCGGGGGGGGCTTTCTACGACATTACATGCCGATATCTTACTGTTTTAGTCTCTTACAGTGAATCTAAACACATTTGTTTATTTTATATTAGAAAACCGAGTCAAAAACATAACAGAAACAACAAACACCTACCTGTCCAACAGAAATGTAGCTAGCTCTGCATCGGATTTGAAGCCCTTCAGATCCTGAAGGATGCTCCATCTCTTGAACGCAGCGCCGACATTGATTCTTGTTCTGTTTCGTGCGCGGTCCACCTCTTTCTGGTACGCTTTCTTTTTAGTTAGTGTTTTTATGCTCCGTGACTTCTTGCTGGAAGCTGCCGGGGGTAAACGGGGTATCGGCACCTTTCCTCCGCCCGCTGGATGGTCGCTGTCCACCATTGTTGGAGTTTATGTTTCTGGGTTTTATTGCTCTTCTTCTTTTCCTTCTCCATCTTCTTCGTGCTGCCCTCGTTTAACTCCTGTGTGTTTTAGGGCTTGGAAGTCTGACAAGGCAGGTATATGTGTGAGGCAGGTACATATGAGGGCCAGGACTTCCTCACGCGCGTTCACAAGAACAAAGAGCTTTACAACCAATCTGCATAAAGGACGAAGCACCGCCCCTCGACCAATCAGGATAGGAGCCTCAGGGGCTCCTCTGATTCAAAGATACAGGGAGCGGTAGGAAATCTTTGTCAGCTCATAACAGAGACAGATGGAAATACTGTGACTTCAGGGTAGTGCAATTATACTACACTCATAAAGGGTTATCAATGGATACTCTAATATTCAATCCAAAGAAAACACAAAAAAAGTAGCATTGACTAGCTAAATCCTGCCTACGGCACCTTTAAGAATGTAACTAAGATTGGTTTTTATCATCTCAAAAATATATCCAGAGTCCGCCCGTTTCTCTCTCAGGCCAGCACGGAGGTGTTAATGCATGCTTTTATCTCTTCTCGTTTAGATTATTGTAATGCCCTGCGCTCTGGTCTTCCCAAAAAGACAATTTCCAACCTCCAATTATTATAGAATTCAGACGTATGAGTGCTGACGAGGACCAGAGGGCGGGAACATATCGATTTTAAGGTTCTTTTAGTAGTTTATAAATGTCTAAACGGCCTTGGGCCTTCTTATTTATCGGACCTGTTTTTACCGTATCAGCCCTCGTGGACCCTGAGGTCCTCTGGCACTGGCCTTGTAACCGTACCAAAAGTTAGAACTAAGACACACGGGGAGGCGGCTATTACTTATTATGGCCCCAGATTGTGGAACAGCCTGCCAGAGAATCTCAGGGCTGCAGAGTCTGTTGATATTTTTAAAAATGGCTTAAAACTCACCTTTTTAATCAAGCTTTTACTTGATTTAACCAAGTTAATTTATTCTTTTATTACTTATTGTTTTATTGTATATCTTCTTCATTCTTTTAGTCAAACTCTTATCATTTTATTCTTAATTCTCTATGTCATTTCAATTATCTATTTTATGTTACTTTATCTTTCTTCTTACATTTTTATTATTGTTTTAGTATGATGGTTTTTAGCTCCAGTGTTTCCTTGTGGGGGCTCTCCACACTGGGGGCTGCTCCTGGTCCACTTCTGGAGCTGCTGCCAGGGGACGGCTTCGCCTGCATGGCTATAGGCCACTGCACTGTGTTGTGGGGCCTCGTGTCTGTGCGGGGCGGGGAAGTCTCTGGCTGCGCTCCTTGTGGGCCGGGAGCCCTCCTCAGTGTGGATAGCCCCCAAAGGTAGCTTATTCTTTACCTCAGTCCTCGGTGCCCAGCCATGTCTCTCTCTCCCTTCTCTTTACAATTAGTATGAATGTGTATGGGAGTAGGTGTGTATGTGTGTTTGCCTGCGAATGTGTGTCTGGATTTGTCTTTTTCTTATGTTGTTTTTAGCCTCTGTGAGGCACTTTGTGTTGCTTTTAAAGCATGAAAAGTGCCCTATTAATAAATAAAGTTTGAAGTTTGAAGTTTGAAAACTGTGTCCCTGACCCCTGTCCATGATTCTCTTAAGAACCATGCATCTTAAAGGGATAGTTCAGTTTTTTTGAAGTGGGGTTGTATGAGCTCTATGTGACCACTAAGGAAATTAGATACAGTAGAAAGTTGTCTCCTCTCCCTCAGTAAGACACAAACTGTAATCGATGGTGATGAGGAAATAGGCGCTAACAGGGAGAGACCGTACCAAATTCAAAGGCTATTTTCTCTGCCTACAAGAACTACAATCAAAAAGTAATACCACAGTTTAAGAGTACGCTACATAATATATATTTTAATGCATTAAGTCTTCGGAAATATAAACATTTATCTGGACCTAACTAACTGGTCATGTGTCCTTCTGCGCAGCGCTACTGCGCTCCGTCCCCCCTCCTCCTTTCAGCTGTAGGGAATGTAAACATGCTATGCTTTGGGCGCCAAATGTAGCCTCGTGTAAGTTTGATCAAGTATCATAATTCTTTTGTTTGTACTCTAAGAATTTAGAGGCAGCGTAGGAAATTCAAAATGAGTGACTATGACAGCGACGATGAAGTTCCATTCACTTTGGAACCAAAAGGATACCTGTATGAACCGGAGCACACTTACTGAAGGATTTCCTGAGAAGTATGTTATACTGCAAACTTTGTTTCTCTTCTCTTCCTGTCTTTTCCTGTCTAAAGTCTTATTTACTGCTGTTACAAATTAGAAGAATTGTAAAAAAAAAACATGCAAATTATTTTGTTTGAGCACCACAGTAAATGCTTTGTTTTGTTTTGTTTTGTTTTGTTTTGTTTTGTTTTGTTTTGTTTTTATGTTGAAATGTTGACTGGAATTAAAGGTCGATTCTTTGAGGGACCTCGACATCACAAAAGCCCACAATATTCTCTGACTGATTTTGATTGTGGTCTCTTCATGTGTGTTTATATTTTTATTCTGATCATTTTTGTAAGGTATTCTAACTTAAGTGATACAACTGTGCAATTATTTTGTGAATAGGACCATAGGAGAGATTTTAGCTGCAAGTTTGGCTCAAGGTGCCCCGACCCCAGCCTTTTTCAGCCCTGGGACCGACAGTTACCTCGGTAGTGGCCATATAAATCCAATAATTCTCAACAGTGATGCAGTAGCAGATGACCAGTTTGAGGGTTAACTGACCAGGTATAACCTTGATTTGCTAGAAATGATGAGCTATAAGAGGATATAGAGCATATGGTGTCAGGAAATACTGTTAATATATATATATATATATATATATATATATATATATATATATATATATATATATATATATATTTTTTTTTTTTTTTTTTTTTTTTTTTTTTTTTTTTGCCATGGTCATTTTATTTTCAGGTTGAGCTTTGAACTGCCTCGTCTAGCTGATGAAATCCTTAACTGTGGATATACTGGAGTCTATCTCCAACAGGGAGTCCATTGTTGGGTATGCAATTTTTCTGTATGCACAAAATGTACATACAGAATGGAGGGTGCCATTAACTGTCATCTAGACATTGTCAAGTTTGCAGTTTTAACCATGGTTGTGGCCCAGTCTGAAAGACCATTTACAGGCTCAGCAAACCTTTGCAGGAGTTTGGAGTTTATTAGCTGATTTGGGTGTGACATCATAACTTTACAATAATCAACTTTTCCCAGAATATTCTAACCTTTGAGACACTGAATTTTGGGGTTTCATCATCTGTGAGCCATAATAATCAACTTTTAAAAAATAAATGATTCAAAAATTTCACCCTATGTGCCATAAATAGATTTACAATTTAGAAATGAGTGACCAAACAATCTAATGATTCATGATATTCTCTTTTTTCGAGATATACCTGGAGCAATTCTACTCAGAACTACAACACACAGTACAAGGTGCTCCTGGAAATTGTACTTACTTAGTACCAGTGCCAAGTTCAGTGTATCTGTGAGATTCTGGAGGAGTCCCACTGTCCACAGTTGTTGTTCTGTTCTTAGGGAGTGATTATCCCAACCCACCCTGGAGACATCAAGGTCCCTTTGCAGATGCGGAAGGAAAACATGCTGGACACAGAAGAGGTGGATGCTATGGGAGGGATCTAGAAGACCTTCATCTTCAAGGCTGTGAAGAGTCTCATAGTGCACATTTGTTACAGCCATCCTTGCGTCTCGCCACAGACGTTCTATTCTATTAGAGAAAAAGTACAATTAACTTCAGATTCTCACAGTGCTTTTGTTTTTTGTTTTTGATTTTTTACCAGAGATTTTTTTTTTACTGGAAATTATATATAAATGCATAAATACCATTGATTGTGCACCCTCTTTCCTGACAGGAAACTGCCCCTGCCACACCCCCTGATAGTGAACATTCATCGTGCTATGTCAGCATTTTCAACTCCTTGGTCTCACTGATCACACTTTGTGCAGCGCTAACAGCTCGGTAACAGCATGGGTGATATTCTCCGGCATCTCAACCTGGCTGGACAATGTTCTAAAAAGTTGCATCCCCTGGTTGACGACAAACTGGAAATAGTCGACATCGAGGGGCAATTTTTGTGTGACTTGAGAAAGTTTGATTAGAAGCCTCTGAAGAAATTCCCGTTTTTAGTTCCTCCTAGAAAAAAATAGCTCCATGCTTCTTTTTCTTTCATCAAATTAACTCTAGAACTTAAAAGAAGCAAAAAGAGGACAACTTTATGTTGAAACAAAACATGCACACCGCAGTTTATCTGTAATCTATCCCGGTAGTTTACCTTCATTTAAACTTGCAAACACTTGCCACAAGGGATGAATGGAGCACTAAAATGTTTTGAAGGTCTGTGAAATGTGTGATGATTGGCACATGGAGGGAGCTGACATATTCCAGCATTTATTCACTGTAAGAAGACAGTAAAACACATGAATTGTCTTCTAAAATTTCCCTTGTACCTCTGTTCCTTCAGCGGTGCTACACGGCACAACTGTGACATCTAGTGGACGAAATACACAGTTACATGCAGCTAGACGTCTGAACGGTGCTGCACTGAAATCTGTGACCATCTGAAAATGTGACTGCAGGGGGCGATGACGGGCATTGACTATGTGTGCGTTGGCCAAAAAAGAGGAGAAGAAGTTGAGTCACGTAAATGGCGTACTCAAAGATTCATCTGAGGTAAACGTTTGTAAAATCTTTAGAAATTGTGTGTAATTTATACAAAGCAGTCGATTGATGTTGCTTTATCTGCTACCCATGAGTAAGCACCGCTTGTTATGGCTTCCTACTGATAAAGGAGAAACCATCGTATATACAGCTTCATAACCCACGAACTGAAAAACCTACATTAGATCAGGCGACTTTTTAATCTACGTTTGCTAAGAGCTACATTTTATGTAAAAGTCTATATGAACTGTTTTAAATATTTAGTTCACTTTGCCTGCTCTCATGAGATACATGTACAAAACCTTTTAAATTAACGTTTTAGTTTATCTATACTTCATGATTGTTATATAATGTAATCCCTCTAAACATGTTCAATAAATAAGCAAAAATTTAAAACGAGTGTTGTGTCTATAATTAAAAAATACTATCTAAGAACATGCTGTAAGGAGACAACAGCGTAGCCAGCAGATAATGTGACCCTGCTTTACTCACATAATAACTGATTAAATCACCCACATAACTTTAATGTGGGCATTTGTCATCCTCTCACATTGATTTAGACTCAGGTATTCCATGGATCATCATACAGTCAGAAACACAGAGCGAGGCACCGCCCTGTTGGCTATGGCTGCCTTTTGCAGCAGCTCTCTCTTTTTTTGTCCATTTCTTGTCATTTTTTTTCGTCTCTTTTTCGTAATTTTTGTAATTGGAGTAGATCATTTCTTTGTATGGCTCATTTGTTGGTCATGGACACCAAACTTTTTGTGGCTTCAGTGATATTTGTACTATTTTTGCTCCTGTGTTTGTCTGGAGATCCTACAATGGCCACATTGTTTATATGTGAACTCAGCTGTTAGCAGTCTGTAGCATGTCAATGCTAACTGGTGTAAGGCCTGATGTCTTCCCACAAGGTGAGGAGAAGGAGGTGAGGACGACATGCTGGTTCTCAGGTGTGAGCTTAGGAGAAGTAACAACATGGACCTGTCCTTCCATCCATTGTTATTGGGGACGTAAGATCTATCTCCAATAAGATGGACGAGCTAGCTGTGCTAACTCAGCAACAGAGGGAAAACCAGAGGCTATTCACAAACATGGCTAACGAAGCTAACATCAGACACCAACGCCATGTTGGAAGAGCTTCACCTGCTGTGAGCAGACAGGATACAGGAGACAGAGATGGAGCATGACGGATGGAGCAAGCTGAAGAAGCTCAGTCCTGGACCCTGCGAAGGTGGAGGCTGGCTGAACTGGAGTATGATGGACGAGCTGTCATCATCTATTTTCTTATGGACCTTTCTGCACTTTCTTACTTTTGTTTTCTTGATTGCTGCTATGACTTCAATTTTGTTGTACTTGTTACAATGACAAAAAAGTTCTGTTCTGTTCTATTCTATTCTGTTCTATTCTCTCCCACCCAATCAACACAATCCCCCGAACTTGTATACAGGCACAGCACAGATGAACATGACAAAACTTACACACAATAAACATAGATAAATACGGGGAATGAATTGATACAGACAACAGAGCCTCTCCTTCTCTTTTAGCGAACCCTCTTCAGTCTAGGATGCATCTGCCAGAATACCTTACACATTCTCGGTCCCACATAATCAAGAAACAGAGTCCATATATGATGAAATGTTCCAATTTTCCTTTTGGACCAATATGTCAAATACTCTATGGAAAGCAGGGCAAATATAACTTTGTGCCATTCTGAGAGGGTTGGTGGCTTTTCTGAAATCCATTTAAGTAACAAACTTTTTTGCAGCATAGATAGATAGATAAATAGATAGATAAAATACTTTATTAATCCCCGAAGGGAAATTCATAGGTCAACATTCCACAGTTTTTCATTATAGGTGTTCTTGATTTTAACCCCAACAGAAGGCATACAAGGGTCCATTCTCAAATCCTTGTTAAAAAGCACACTTTGAAACAATTTTCCCAAAAAATTCCTGTATATACACACAAGACCACACAGTATGTATAAAGCTACTGATCTCTGTGTTACACTTGGTACACACTGCTGACTTCTGAAGGTTCATTCTATTTCTAAGCTGAGGCGATATCTTTATTCCTGTTTGAAATGCTTTTTTCTTCCTTCACATCTATCTGAATCACACCTTTAGCTAAGCATGAGTAGTAGATCTGCACAATATTGGGGCCATATTTTTGGTTCCATGATATCAGTTTCCCTTTGCGACCAAATAATACAACAAATAATACAACAGGGCCCAAGTGACTATGAGGCCCTAAGCAAATTTCATTTGGGGGCCCCCTTACAAAGCACATACTTCGGTAAATGAATGCTGTATCATTCGCACATGGTTATCATTCACCAACACTTAATCTCTCACGTCCACTTTAAATTACACTATATCTCTTCAACATAATGCGAAGCACTCATAATGTTTATGTCTTTGTTAGAGATGTGGTCTTGTATTAATTTACACCTTAGGATTAAATGCTCTGCATGCAGTCACTGCTGTTTACTGAACGAGTATCATTGGAATACCTGAAAGGATGAGACTGTTTACCATTTCAAACATCATTAAAGCTGAGTGAAACATTGCCAGTTTCAACATGCCAACTCTTCAGTAAAGAAAGTCACTATTGACTGTCCAAGAAGTCACTAAAAGTCACTAAATGACGCTGCTGTCTAATCTGCAGAATAATTCATGTGCATGTAATTGTCATGGACTTTGTAGGGCAGTCTTCCGTCCATTTTTGTTTGTTTTTTTATCAATATCAACCCTCTTCCTTAATCTGGACCAGGGATGACAGAAGTGGCCATAATGAGACACACACTTGCGTGATTCATGTGAATGCAGGAGGAGACTACTGTGAGTGAGGAGTAGAGGTGGGCGGATCAATACAAATATTGATAATATTGTGCAAAAGGTCCATACTGTTGTTCAATTTTTTTTTCTCCTGCATGCACTGAGTGCTGCAGTTTTATAAAAGTGGAGACCTGACTATGTCTGTGTCAAAGCGCCCCACCCCCACCCCCACATTCTCCTGATTTTTGATGATGCACCGTCACGTGGCTCAGCCGCACCAGGAAAACAAAAAAGCAGACTCCAAAGAAAGGGGTTTGGTCCAAATTTTTTCATAACATTTATTCTGGTGTGGTATTTCTTCATACTTTACTCTTTTAAAAAATGAGTGCAATAATGGGGGAACATATTATTTATTTACTTGTTTTTTTGTATTGTAGTCTTTAACTCTGTATCCTAAAGAATATTTTGTTTTAATTTTACCTTCAAGTGACAATTTTTTGCACTTTACCCCCCCCCCCCCCCCCCCCCCCCAAAAAAAAATGAAAAAAATAAAATAAATAAATAAATAAATTAATTAATTAATTAATTAATTAATTAAAAAATCCCAGTGTTTTGGGTAAAATTTGTTTTATTACTGTTGTATTGTTTCTGAACATATAATTTATGACACTAAATTAATTTGTAGTCACCTTCAAACTTTGCCAAAATTCTGTCCTAGGTTTTAACAACATAATCAAAAGAAAAAATCACAAAAATACCTTAAGGTCTGCAGCTTGATGATACATCAACCCTTAATATTAAAAAGTATCTGTATCTGCCATACTGGCCCTGTATTTACTTGGTATGGGATCAATACCAAAAGTCCTAGTATCGCCCACCTCTAGTGAGGAGGACTGTCTGTCTGTGTTTTAGATTGGGGAGGGACTCACACACGCTGACCATTAAGACTCAAATCCACGTTATTTTCATAGTTTGTATTAACTACGTTTGCTTTTGTGGAAATTCTTTTCTATTCTATTCTATTCTATTCTATTCTATTCTATTCTATTCTATTCTATTCTATACTTACAGTTGTTTAAAGTATTTTTTCAGTAACTGTCGTTGTATTTCTATAGCAGCCAAGGTGAAGAGGATTTAAATGACATGGAGCTCAAGAAAACAGGTCAGTCAAGTCCAGCAAGGAAGGATGTGGTGTGGAGTTACCATGGAGACAAGGCTTCCTGCAGGTAAATGAGAGATAGGGAACTCAGAAAATCCTCAGAAAAGGTTTGAGGGGCTTGAAGAGAAAACCAAAGGCTGCTGCTGTGCCACCGTTCGAACAATAAAGCATAGGTGAACACTTGAGATCCTGTGCAGCGTGCACATCAGACAAAACATAGTAAAATGACCATTTATTTCTTAACTGGGTTTGGTGGGTGGGTGTATCTTTAATTCAATATTGTTCAGCCTGAATACTGAAGCTGAAATTGTTTTTGCTGTGATTTCACTTGTAGTCAAATGCTGCCATCTTGTGGTCACAATGTAGAGTGACATCAGCTAAATTGGGCCCTGCTCCAAGGGCCTGTACGGATTGGATCTCTGCGGTCACGTGAGTGTGTGGTATCATTTCCAGTTTTCCTTTACTCTGTGTACAGCACGGTCGTGTCGTTCGCTCTCAATCTATCTATGTTGTTTTCCCTGTTACAGACTTTCACTCTTTTCAAACTTACCATCTTATCGATCTATAGTAGCTTACACCAAGCACTCTGCCTTTTTTCCCACAAGGGTGTACACTTTTCGGTGTTCTGACGACTGGTTTTCCTGTTAGCCTTTTAGCTCCCCAGCACTAGTGATGTCTTCTCACTCTAGCTCCAGCTCTCACTCTGACTCTCCTTCTGAGGCTCGTTTCTGCCCGATGTGTCAGATGTTTAGTTATTCCTCTTCCTCCTTTACGGATAATGATATTTGTATTAAATGTAGCTTATTTGTAGCTCTGGAGGCGAGGGTTTCTGAACTGGAGACGCGGCCCCGCACCGAAGCTAGGCCACATTTAGCTAATGCTAGCCAGCCCCCTGTAGCCGGTGCGGGCCGTCTTAGCTTAGCCTCCCCCCCGGGAGATCCCGAGCAGCCGGGATGTAGTGGCTGGGTGACCATGAGAGGGAAACATAGCCGCAAGCATAAAAATCGCACGCCGGATAACCGTAACGTTCACATTTCCAATAATAAGCCCCTCTTAGCAACACACCTGCTAAGAAACTCAACACTCTGGTGATTGGTGACTCGGTAGTAAGGAATGTGAAATTAGTGACGCCAGACACCATAGTTCAGTGCCTCCCGGGAGCCAGAGCGGGCGACATTGAGGGCAACTTAAAACTGCTGACGAAGGATAAACGTAGATTTCGTATTATAGTTATACATGTCGGCGTTAATGATTCCCGACGTCGCCAGTCGGAAGTCACAAAGATTAATGTGGAGTCGGTGTGTGCTTTGGCCAAAACTATGTCGGACTCCGTAATTTTCTCTGGCCCCCTGCCAAATAGGGCAAATGATGAGATGTTTAGCCGCATCTCCTCATTCAACCGCTGGCTGTCGAACTGGTGTCCAGATAATGGCGTGGGTTTTTATTGACAACTGGCGATCCTTCTGGGGCAAGCCTGGTCTAATTAGCCGAGATGGCGTTCATCCCACTCTGGATGGCGCAGCTCGTTTAACTAGAAATCTGGCTGATTTTATTAGTTTACCCATCTGACAACTCAGAGTGGAGACCAGGCAGCAGAGCAGCAGTCCTACACGCTCCTCTGCTGTAACAGTTGAGGTGTTGTGTGATGTACCTTTAAGAAACACGGTGCAACGTCACCGGAGGGCGCGGTTGTCATCTTTGTTTTCAGTCTGAGTGGCACTCTCGTTATGGACACATCCCTGACTCCGAGAGCCCGTACTCCTTTTTCTACCACTGGACTCACAAGTGATGTATGGATATGCACTTGCTATTTTGTTTGTATGATGGAATAGTAGCCGTATAACCGGGCTTGGTAAGGTTATGCCGTTTGTTAATAAACGAGAGCACTGTGAAGACCCGAGACCTGTGTGGCTGTGCACTTTTGACTACATCTACTCACTTCCAACGCTCTCAAAACCTCACTAAATACAGAAGTATGTATCCAGAACCATCACAATTGGCGCCCGAACATCTTTTCCTTGGACCTTCCTAAATCATCCGGAGTCTACGAGCCATTTCCAGTACTCAGAAAGAGAGTAAACACCGTTAGCCGTTAGCGCTAGCTCACCGCGTGCGTCGGCAACATCAAGGATTCAGACGGACCTGCTGCACGGAGGAGGACGTCCAGTTGAGGTTGGAGCTGGATCTTTTTCTCTGCCACCGGATCTGTCCCTCACCTTTTGCCTGGCGGCTACGTGTGTGGATTCCCGTTCTGCATTTCTACCGGCTTTGGATGAACTATGAAACTTTAAGGATTCTTGGAGCTGAACTGAACTGTGGATTGATGCCTGCCGCGATCGTGGGATAAACGGACAAGAGAGTGATTTGAGTACTGTGAGTAATGAACATAAGGACTCTGACTGCGTTGTTAAACTCATAAATATTTGAGAGTTGAGAGTGGTCAATATAGTTGCTTTATTAATAAGAAATAATCTATTGGGGTTATACTCGGTTGAAGTAACTTTTTGAGTCTGTTTCTCTTATATTGTGGCAATATTCTTACTTCATATTGCACTTGCAAAGCCTTAATTGATAATTTGCTGGTGTTTTTTCTATATATCTCTGCAAGTGATTGAAAAGGTTGCAGTTTGCTTAAAAAAAAAAAAAAAAAAAAAAATCCTTTTGGTTTTGCATGTTTAAGTACATTTGTGTACAGATTGCAGTTTTCAATTTTCTGCAGTGGCTTAAGTGTTTTTTTGAAAAAAGGGAAAAACTTTAGAGACTATAGACGACATTGATCGTTAACATCATGGCTAAGTTTCCTCAGTTTATTGACTTTGAAGACCCCCAAGATGACACTGACTTTGCAGCTCTCCCGAGACTGCCTGTTACAAGACATGTAAGCTCAGACCTTGAACACAAAGTGAAAAGCTTACAGGCCTCAGTCGACATGCTTCAGCAGTGCCTACATGAGTCTCTTGATCTACAGGGGAAACTTCTGGAACACTGGGACAGAAATGACAAGTTAGCTGCTACTAAGCCCCCTGATGACCCCCCCAACCCCATCCCATTGGCTACCTCAACCCCTCAATGTCCTGCTTCTCTTACTGAGGTACCTCCATACTCCAATGTGGCATCGCAATCTCATGCTAAAGTCTCAGAGTATGCAGACCACCAACAGTCAAACTCTCTCGACATTGCTAATACGACCAGGGTCCTAGCAGCTGCTTTACACCAAGCTAAACTGGAGCCTCCTGTGTTTGCTGGAAACAGTGTGATCCACCCAGAAGACTGGCTGCAATCTGTTAGTACTTACAGGTCCTCTCTTGAACTGTCAGACGCTCAAATCCTTAGGGAGCTGCCACGCTTCCTGTCTGGAGAAGCAAAAAAATGGTTCAGTGTGCTCAATAACCATGTTGTCAAATGGACAGATTTTTGTGTGCTATTCAGAACTGTCTTCCTCCCCTCTGATAACCAAGAGCGTGTGATGAGAGGCATCCTTGACCGCGTCCAGGGTCCTGAGGAGCCCCTACCCACATTTGTAGCCCACATGCTCAGTGAGTTCAAGAAACTGAGGAACCCCCCATCTGATATAGAGCAAATAGAACTGATCTGTAAGCACGCTCAGGAGAAATACAGAGTTGCTCTTTTTGGCACACACGTTGACTCAATCATTGACCTGATGTTGAGAGCACATGAACTCCACTCTGTTCTTGGCCCCAGTACCATGCAGCTTCCTCGTTCTCAGGTAAAGAGGATTAATGATGGTGGCACCCACTGCTTCAAATGCTCCATGCCAGGTTTTACATCTCGCACCTGCCCTAACTGCTCCATTACCCAAAAGGGTCCCCAGAGTCCTCCCAAGTCCACACCTGAACCTCCACAGACTGAGCCTCAAGGCCTGAACTCCAACACTAATGGAGCGGGTACTGCTGAGGGTGGCTCAGCATCAGATCTGGGACCCTCTAGTAGGAGGCAGGGAAACTTCCAAGGGGGGAGGTCATTTCGCAGAGGCAACCCTCCCCCCAGGCACTAACCCCGCCTCCCCTACCTCCTGTTTCAGATGAGCAGCCTGCGCTCAATCACGTTGAGGATGAAACATCTCAGTCTCCATGGAACACCCCATTGAGAGTCAAAGTGAACTTTAAAGGTGCAGCAATGGATGCCACACTTGACACGGGAGCCTCACTTTCAGCTGTGAGGGCGGACTTGATTTCAGAAAGCAATCAAAGCAAAATAGTTACTACAGCCTGGTCAGGTTTGCCCATTCTCCTGGCAAATAACACGTACTGTGACCCACTAGGAATCACCTGGCTTACCATTGGATTTATGGGAAAGCGTTTCTACCAGAGATTTGTGGTGATCCCTGAACTATCCTCCCCCATTGTTTTGGGAATGGACTTTGCGATACGTGCCTCACTGATCATACATGTGCCTACCAGAACAGTGTTCATGGACTACAAACAACCTTTCCCTGATGATCTTGAGGATGACAGGTCAGACACTTGTGACTTTGAATCAGGGACTATGATGTTTCTTGATATTTCGCCATCAGCCCTAAATGACAAAGTTGATGAAGCTAGCTTGGTGAAAGAGCAGAAAGCTGAACTGTTGAGGTTGCTTGAAAACTACGCTGATCTATTTGATGGTCACTTGGGCCACACATCACTAGCTGAACATGTTATTGATACAGGAGATGCAAAGCCTGTCAACCTTCCTCCTTATCGAACTTCACCTGTAAAAAAGAAAGTAATCGAAGAACAGGTTCAGAAGATGTTACAGGAAGGCATCATTGAGCCAGCATCAGGGCCATGGTCTGCCCCTGTTGTCATCGTGAACAGACCCCAACATGAGCCAAGGTTTTGTGTTGATTTTCGAGGTCTCAACCAACTGACTGTGAAAGACTCATATCCACTGCCACGTGTGGATGAATCCCTTGACTTCCTGTCCAGAGGAAAGTTCATTTCCACTCTAGATCTTGCTCGAGGTTATTGGCAAGTGGCTGTTGCTGAGGAGTCAAGACCAAAAACAGCTTTTGTCACACACTGCGGACTGTTCCAGTTCAGAGTTCTACCCTTCGGCCTCTGTAATGCTCCGGCGACTTTTCAGAGGCTTATGAACACAGTCCTGGCTGGCCTCATTTACAAGTCCTGCGCAGTTTACCTCGATGACATTGTTGTTGCCTCTCCAACCTTTGAACAGCACCTAGCAGATCTGGAAGAGGTCTTGGCAAGGTTAAAATCAGCTGGCCTGTCCCTGAAACCAAGCAAATGCCAGTTCTGCCTCAGTGAACTCACCTTCCTTGGTTATCGTGTCACTCCATCTGGCATATACCCTGATCCTGACAAAGTCAAGGCTGTGATGGACTTAAAAGTGCCTACCTCTGCAAAGCATGTGCGACAGTTCCTTGGCCTGTCAGGTTACTATCGACGCTTTGTGGAGGGTTACGCTCGTCATGCAGAGCCACTCTTTGCACTTACAAAAAAGGATGCACCTTTCAGTTGGGACAGCACATGTCAGGCAGCCTTGGACCTGTTGAAAAAATGCATCACTTCTGCACCTGTTCTAAGGTTCCCCAACTTTGAGCATCCCTTCTTCATTCACACTGATGCGTGTGATGCTGGACTTGGTGCTGCACTAATGCAGAAAGATGATGAAGGCAAAGATGTTGCTGTAGCATATGCTAGCCGTGCGCTACACAAGGCCGAAAAACCATACTCCACCCCAGAAAAGGAGTGTTTGGCTGTCATTTGGGCCTTGGAACACTTCAGGCCGTACATAGAGGGGTTACATGTCACCATTTACTCTGATCACAGTAGCCTGAGGTGGCTGATGTCTCGCCCAAATCCATCTGGCAGGCTTGCCAGATGGTCCCTTCGCCTCCAAGACTTTGACTTCAACATTGTTCACAAACCTGGTGAACGTAACAAAGTGCCTGATGCACTCTCACGGAATCCTCTCCCAGCTACAGATGCTCCGATGGATCTCTTACCTGCTCATGCTGTCATTGGAAGCCTTGACCTTCGCACCTTGCCTTTGGTAGTGTTGGCAGATCGCTCACATGTACGACAGCTGCAGCTGGATGACCCCGTAACAGGGGATTTGCTCCGTAAATTGGAAGAAAGCAGCCAGAAAGTGGACAATAATGATCTCTCTCATTATGCTGTTTTGGATGGGCTGCTCTACTTTCATGACCCAAAAACTAAATGTGGTCTGCATCCACTCAAACAAATGAAGCTCTATGCCTCCACTGCCATCCGTGGTACTCTGCTGAAGTATTACCACGACCACCCAACAGCTGGACACCTGGGTGCTTCAAAAACCCTGGCTCGCCTGAGACTCAGGTTCTTCTGGCCAAACATGGCCTCTGATGTCAAGAGATGTGTGGTCTCTTGTTCAGTGTGCCAGACCACTAAGCCAAGTCAAAGAAAGCCAGCTGGCCTCATGGTCCCCATTCAACCTCAGAGACCATGGGAGTACACCGGTGTGGACTATGTTGGACCCCTGCCACGCACATCAAGTGGTAATGCCTACATCATTGTCTTTGTGGATTACTTTTCAAAATGGATCGAAGTCAGTGCAGTGAGAGAGGCTACAGCACAAGTTGCAGCCAACAAGTTCATCAGTGATGTCTTTGCTCGACATGGGGCCCCCTCATTTCTCATCTCTGACAGAGGGACACCATTTGTGAGTGAACTGTTTGAGCATGTTGTTTCAACACTAGGGACTGAGCACAGACTTACAACAGCTTATCATCCACAAACAAACGCCACTGAACGAGTGAATCGAACTCTCAAAACAGCCATTCGTGCCTATGTGGGAGACAAACATACTGCATGGGACAGGTACATTCCCCAGATTTGTTTTGCACTGCGCACGGCACATCATGAAAGCACAGGTCTAAGCCCCTCCATGATGTTGTATGGGCGAGAATTAAACACCCCCCTTGACCTGGTCACTCAACCCTCCAGTGATGGTGTTGATGACCCCGGTGTTCCCTATCCTGAAAGCCTGAAAGCCTCACTTCAGGAAGCACATGACCATGCTCGAGCTGTGCTGAATGAGAGCCACAAACGTCAAAAACACTACTACAACCTGAGACGCCGTCATGCCTCCTACAACATTGGAGACCTTGTCAGAGTTAAATCTCACCCCAGATCAGATGCGCTGACCAATTTTACTGCAAAGTTGGCCCCACTTTACACTGGCCCTTACCGCATCTCCCAGAAGCTGTCTGATGTGAACTACAGACTCTCCAGGAATGACACAGGAACAGATGCAGGAGTTTTCCATGTGGTGAATCTACTGCCATTTCATACATGGGACACAGCCTCTCCCCATGGACGTACAAGTCATGTGCGTGCGAATTACCAGAGCCCTGAGTTTGTGGACAGTGACCTGCCTTCTGACCTGAATGTCCCAGAGCCAAACAGTTCGGGCATCCCCGTCCCTGAAACCTCAGACACCCCCTTGTCTCTCCCTGATGACGAAAATGACTGGAACACTGACCCTAATGGAACTCACTCTACACCGACTTCAGCGGCTGACGCTGCCTCAGTGACTCATGACTCCAAAACCCAAAACTCACCTTTGACTGACATGGTTCCTGTACCTGCTGAACCCTACAACTTAAGACCAAGACATGCCCCCAGAGTGACCTCTGGATGGTCAGACACCAGGTGGACTAATGTTTTTCACACCGACAGACTTGACCTGAGGTAATGCTTTTGAAGTTATTAAGTGTGTGTTTTCATGTTCAACAACAGCATTACTGATATTGTTGTTTATTCAACGTACTAAAGAGTTGGTGAATGTTGTTTTGTTTTCAACCTGTTTCATTGTATTGAAATAGTTAAGGACTTGTTTCATTTAAGAGTCACTAGTCAAAAAAAAAAAAAAAACATGGGGAATTCACTGTGCTGTTTGTTTAAGTTAATTTTCATTTTGCTGATAACACTTTTATGGACTTACACATTATTCAGTTCTGACATGTATGTCGGTTACTGTGTTGCTTCACAGATTGCAACCCTGTTTGGTTTGGACATCTTAAATACTTTAGCATGTATGGGAGTATTTTAAGTTCGGACTGTCTCAGAGCGTACGGCTGAGGTCAGCCTTTGTCTTACCAGGGGGGAATATGTAACAGTTGAGGTGTTGTGTGATGTACCTTTAAGAAACACGGTGCAACGTCACCGGAGGGCGCGGTTGTCATCTTTGTTTTCAGTCTGAGTGGCACTCTCGTTATGGACGCATCCCTGACTCCGAGAGCCCGTACTCCTTTTTCTACCACTGGACTCACAAGTGATGTATGGATATGCACTTGCTATTTTGTTTGTATGATGGAATAGTAGCCGTATAACCGGGCTTGGTAAGGTTATGCCGTTTGTTAATAAACGAGAGCACTGTGAAGACCCGAGACCTGTGTGGCTGTGCACTTTTGACTACATCTACTAACTTCCAACGCTCTCAAAACCTCACTAAATACAGAAGTATGTATCCAGAACCATCACACTGCGTTTCCCTTAGTGCAGTTTCCCAGCTACTCCTGTTGTAACTTTAGCTGCGTTTCCACCAAGCAGTACGGGTCGGTTCAGTACGGTTTGGGACGGTTTGGGACAGTTAAGTCTGATCCCGTTTGCGTTTCCACAGCAAACTGTACCCTCTCGTGGTGGGCGGCGTGTAAGCCGCATGCCGGAAGCCGCAGCTGGTAAACAATAGCGCGACGCCGTAGCAGCTTACCCCGCTATTACATCCAACAAAGTAGAAAACGCGACACAGTAAACAAAGAGCACGGATGGAAGACATGCAGCATTTCGTCCTCTCTGTGATTTTCATGTAACTCTCTGTTACAAAGTGCAATCAAGCTTCGTTTCAGAGAAGTCTGTGTGCCGCCAGGAGAAATGCAGCTGCTGTCGGGGTGAGTGACGATTCTTTTGACCAATCAACCGTCTGCAGTGTGTTGCTCCACCTCCCGAGAGCGGATCGGTTCAGTCTGGCACCCATACCAAAGGGTCCCAAAAAAGTGGGACGGCTCGTCTCGGTTTTTAGGGATCCGTCCCGGGATGAGTGTGTGGAAACGCCGCTAAAAGCGCACCGTACCGAGACGAACCGATCCGGACTGCTTGGTGGAAACACGGCTATAGAGACTGTGTCGGTTCCCCGACCGAGACCCTTTTTCTATAACAATAAAAATAACAATAACAACAATAATTATTATAACAACAACAACAACATCAAAAATAATAATAATAATAATAATAATAATAATAATAATAAAGGAGTGAATTATGATAATCTTATAAAAATTAAAACTTCCGGTGCGGATGAACCACATGACGTTAAAGTCAAATGTGGTTTGTTAAATATTAGATCTTTATCATCTAAAGCTGTGCTAGTTAATGAACTTATATCAGATTATCACATTGATTTACTTGCTCTGACTGAAACCTGGCTGTGTGAGGGTGAATATGTTAGTTTAAACGAGTCCACTCCTCCCAGTCACCTTAATACTCATAACCCTCGAGACACAGGCCGTGGGGGGGGGGAGTGGCAGCTATCTTTAACTCTAGCTTTAATATTAGCACTAGACCTAAACTAGGCTTTTTCTCAGTTTCTTGCATCCAGCTGTAAAAACCGCGCAACCGTTTTTGTTTATTATCGTCTACCGGCCTCCTGGCGCGTACTCTTAATTTCTCTCCGACTTTTCAGAGTTTCTTTCTAATATCGTTCTTCTTTCGGATAAAATTATCAATGTTGGTGACTTTAATATTCATGTGGACGTCGTTGACAATAGTCTTTGTATTGGCTTCATGTCTTTACTGGATTCTTTTGGTTTCACACAGTATGTGAACCATCCTACTCATCGCTTTAACCACACCTTGGATCTTGTTCTTGCTTATGGCGTGGAACCTGTCAACTTGGCTGTCTTACCGCAGAATCCTCTTCTGTCGGATCATTTCTTCATTACTTTTGAATTCTTGCTGTCGGATTTCTCACCTGTGAACAAAATCATCTTGTCCAGGAACTTGTCTGACAGAGCTGTAGACATTTTCAAGGAAGCTATTCCTGCTGCCTTGAATTCTTGCTCTACTTTTGCAGAGAGCTCTTGTGCTCTCTCTCAGCTTGATCAACTTGTTGCGGATACCACGGGTTCTCTTCAAGCCGTCCTCGATTCAATTGCTCCGCTCAGACAGAGGACTCTCAGACGACATCGTTCCGCTCCGTGGTACAACGCTCAAACTCGTGAGCTCAAACAAAAATCGAGGAAATTAGAAAGAATATGGCGTTCGACTAAAACAAACGAATCCTGCTCGCGTTGGAAAAATAGACTAAATGAATATAGAAAGGCTTTGCGACTGGGGCGTGCAACTTACTACTTGACTCCTATAGAAGAGAATAAAAACAATCCTAGATTCCTTTTAAGCACTGTAGTCAGGCTGACAAACAGTCATAGCTCTACTGAGCCATGCGTTCCTCTATCGCTTAGCAGTGAGGGCTTTATGAGCTTTTTTAACAATAAGATATTAAAAATTAGAGATAAAATTAGTAGCGTGTTACATGCAACCGCGATAGAACCTTCGATCGATGGTGAATTTGTGGAAACGTCGCTTAGAGCTAATACACTCCTGGACTGCTTCTCGCCTGTGGACCTGTCAGAGCTGGATTCAACAGTCTCTTCAGCCAAACCATCAACTTGTCTTCTGGATCCCATCCCAGCTTGGCTGTTAAAGGAAGTCTTTCCCTTGGTCGGATCTTCTTTACTAAGGATGATTAATGCGTCTTTACTGTCAGGCTACGTGCCCCAACTTTTTAAAGTTGCTGTTATTAAGCCTCTTCTTAAAAAGCCTACACTTGATTCAGGCTCTTTGGTCAACTACAGACCGATATCTAACCTCTCTTTCGTTTCTAAGATCTTGGAGAAAGTTGTTGCGAATCAGCTCTGTGATTTTCTTCATAGCAAAAGTCTCTTTGAGGTCTTTCAGTCTGGGTTCAGAGCCCACCACAGCACTGAGACTGCGCTGCTGAAAGTAACCAACGATCTACTTTTGGCTTCGGACAGTGGTCTTCTTTCTGTGCTTGTCTTGCTTGATCTTAGTGCCACCTTCGACACTATTGATCATTGTATCATCTGCTGAGATTAGAGGGTCTTCTTGGTATCTCAGGAACCGCTTTAGCCTGGCTTCGATCGTATCTTTCGGATCGACATCAGTTTGTTCATGTGAACGTCTCTTCTTCGCACACCAGGGTGCAATATGGAGTTCCTCAAGGTTCAGTGCTCGGACCGATTCTTTTCATCTTGTATATGCTTCCTCTCAGGAAATATATTGAGGAAACACTCCATAAACTTTCACTGCTATGCAGTTGACACTCAGCTTTACTTGTCAATGAAGCCTGAAGAAACCAACCGCTTATCTAAACTTGAAGCATGCCTCAAAGACGTAAGGTCCTGGATGAGCAGAAACTTCTTACTGCTGAACTCAGAGAAGACTGAAGTCATTGTTCTTGGACCCAAACATCTCAGAGAAGCTTTCTTGAACAACATCGCCGCCTCTGACGACATCAGCTTGGCTTCCAGCACCACTGTCAGGAACCTGGGAGTTCTTTTGGATCAGGACCTGTCCTTTAACTCTCACATCCAACAGGTCTCAAGGACAGCATTTTTTCATCTTCGCAATATTAAGAGAATTAGACACATCTTGTCTCGGAGTGATGCTGAGAAACTAGTCCATGCTTTCGTTTCTTCTAGGCTGGACTACTGTAACTCTCTTTTATCCGGCTGTCCTAATAAGTCTATTAGGACTCTTCAGCTGGTTCAGAATGCTGCCGCTCGGGTACTGACTTGGACTGGGAGGAGAGAGCACATCTCTCCAGTGTTAGCGTCTCTACACTGGTTACCTATAAAATCTAGGATAGAGTTTAAAATTCTTCTTTTGACTTACAAAGCGCTTAATGGCATCGGGCCATCATATCTTAAAGACTTAATCGTTCCGTATAATCCGTCTAGGTCTTTGCGTTCTCAACATGCTGGTCTGCTCGTTGTACCTAGGGTCTCTAAAAGTAGTATGGGAGGCCGAGCCTTTAGTTATCAGGCTCCTCTTCTTTGGAATAACTTACCGGTTGAGGTCCGGGGAGCAGACACGGTCTCAACCTTTAAGAGTAGACTTCAAACTTTCCTTTTTGATAAAGCTTACAGTTAGAGCTGGATCAGGTCTGAACCAGCTCTTAGTCATACTGCTATAGGTTTAGACTGCTGGGGGGAACTGACACACAGGGCTCCTGTTTCCCTCTTTTTCTGTCAGTCTAACCTCTAGTCTTAATGTCCTGTTATAGTTACTGACCATACACATCTCTGGGAGGATCTGAGTTTGTCTTGTAGGTTCCTGGGGATCGGTGAAGTAGATGGCCTGCTGCTGTGCTCCTGTCTGACACCAGCTGCTACGGCTTTGGATTGTTGCCGGGAATGGCCTGCTGGTTTCACCTTAACTGTCGCCACAGCGCCAAACTTCAGACTGCGTCTGTTTCTCTCTCTCCCTTTCTGTGTGTGTGTGTGTGTGTGTGTGTGTGTGTGTGTGTGTGTGTGTGTGTGTGTGTGTGTGTGTGTATGTGTGTGTGTGTGTGTGTGTGTGCGTGTGTGTGTATCCCTACCCCCCCCCCCCATTCTCTCTCCCACTCTCTCTCCTCTATCTGTCTCTCTCTAACCTCAACACAATAGAGACAGTTGTCTGTCTAACATGAGTCTGGTTCTGTCCGAGGTTTCTGCCTGTTTAAGGGAAGTTTTTCCTTGCCATTGTAACTTGCTAAATGCTGCAAAGTCCTTTACTCATGGTGGATTAAGATAGGGTAAGACTCCTTGTCTTGATATTGGGTTTCTGCTAATAAAATTTTATTAACATTTACGGGTCTAGACCTGTAAATGTTTTTGTAAAGTGTCTTGAAATATCATTTGTTATGATTTGGAGCTATATAAATAAAGATTGTTTGATTGATTGATTGACTTTTTGGTAAATAGCTTCAGGCAAGTGCCAAAAAACAATGCATTCTATTAAAATGTGTTTTTATGGCTAATAACGGTTGTTGTCTTTACATTTTGTGTTGGAATTATGCAGTAAATTAATTTTTTTAAGCCCTACAGGTCTTGATAGGTCAGCTGTGCCAACTTTTTTACACAAGCAGAGTTCAGTTAAAATGAGCCAGCCGATCAGGTAAAATGGGACGCTTACCAGGTAAGTTGGGCCAGTCCAGCTGCGAAGGGATAGTCATTAATTTTTATTGTAAAACAACTATCAATGTGGCAACATAATTTATTAGAACAATTTCATATCATCAGGACAATTAATTACATAATAAATGATGAATAAATGAATGAATAAATATCACCAACTGATATGCTCATCGCAAATGGCAATGTGGACTTTGGCATAAAACACATTGATAAAAACAATAAAAACTGCAACCTACTAGGCCCTAAAAATGGGATTTATGCAAAAACTGTTACTTAAAACACGAATTTAGACACATTCCTAACAGGTGAAGCCGTAATCGCCACAGATGCCGTTCTTTTCACCTGTTTTCCTGTTGACCTTTTTGCCCTTTTGATTTTTTGATTGCTTTGGTTTGGTTTTAATTTTTGTGGCAATGTAGCTAAGGTGTTCCTCACTTGTGAGGTTGTAGCTTGATGGTTTAGATCTTTTTTCTTGTGGCCCTCTCTCTTGTGAAGGGATGGGGATCAGGTCGCTGAATCAGATAGCTCCAACAGACTAAAATGAGACAACAATAGACTACACATAAACTCAAATGTTTTTAATTCAAGCCTTTCATGTGTGTGTGTGCGCGTGTGTGTGTGTGTGTGTGTGTGTGTGTGTGTGTGTGTGTGTGTGTGTGTGTGTGTGTGTGTATGGTGTGTGTGTGTGTGTGTATGTGTGTGTGTGAGTGTGGATACATGGTATGTCCGGACTTTGGACCTGACTACTCACCTGGGCTCTTGGAACCGTGGGGTAACATGAGGACTCTGCCAAAGTCCTCATAATTCCGAGAGTGTATCTGTATTTGTTAGTGTCTAAATAACATATTTTCTAATTTTCTTCAAAAGTCCTTTTTTACCATTTGACCTGATTTTTTTGTGTATTCCTGTGTATCGAACAGCGCCGCCTGGAATTGGCCCCAGAACTGCATTTTTATACACATTTCTCATACACACGGTCAAATTCGGCAGGCTTTTTTATGATTGGTTGGTGAGCGTGGCCTTCATGTAGTCGCTTCCGGGATCCATCTGAGTCGCCGAGGATTTAAAGTGGAAATGAAGCAGTCAACCAAACTAACATTTTTTACTAGATTGAGTCCTGTCCTTAGCAATGATTATATAAGAAATGTGTCAAATACAGACAATTGAAAGAAAAACGCAGCGCCGTTTTCTCTTTTATCTTTCCTGGCAAGACCGCAGCCATCTTGCTGTAATTTTAACTGTGACGTCATGCGGTTGTTTCGTTTCGCGGTCCTGATGAGAGTCCCCTTGTCCACATCACGGTGAGAGAGACAACGGGAGTGAACAATGGAGACTGGCGAGCCAAAAGAGACGAAAAGACAAAAGGGGGGCCACTACTGTGTTGCTCCTGGGTGCAAGAACGAGTTCTACAGACTTAAGGCCGAGGACAAAACAGTCAGTTTATAGACTGCCCCTGAAGCGGAGACCGGTACTGCTGCGATGGCTAGCAGCGCTGAAGAGGAAGAATCCTCCGATGGGCCCTGACTCCAGGGTCTGCAGTGATCATTTTCTGGAGGAGGATTACATAGAGGGGAAGACTTTTGAGTCTGACAGGCTAGTGGTCCGCAGGACCAACAGACTAAAACCTGAAGCTGCCCCAAGTATTTTTAATTTCAGCGCCTACAACGTTAGCTCTACTGACCGGCCAACACATTCTAGTGGGTCAGAGGCATCAGTCCACTATAATGACCTGACTTTGTTTTGAAAGCCTGACTTTAGGTCACATGCAATGCCCTTTGAACCAGTGATCCACAAAGACCCGCCCTATGCTGCATCAGATTGGCTATTGCTCTGACCTCTGACCCCCTGACAGCTCTCATTAACATATATTAATGGATATGACGAATTTTCAGCATTTGAGCCAAGGCCATCTTTTATATTTGTCATAGTATCACTCAGTATCTATCAGTAGTACCTATTACATCGCCTAGTTAAAAATAAAAATAATAATAAGAAATAAAAAATAAAAAAGGGAAGAACAACCTAGAAACTAATCATACAACATATACAAGATGTAGTATTTGACCAATTTCAAAAGCAAAATGTTATTTAAAAAAATAATTGAGTAGAGATACAGGGGTGTAACCATAACTATGTTATATGTACTGTGTATACAGTGCACAAAGATATTTATGTGTTATACTTTGTACATGAGGGCAGGTCAGGTGGTTAGTGCCAGTACAGTAAGGTGTATGATTATCTGTGGATGTTAAAACTGAACATTGATACTTTTGATCGTCACTGAAGAATAATACCCTGGCTTCCAAAATAAATGTGATATTCACACCATGATCTTCAACATTCCTCAGAAGCACTGAAAGCCTGAAATCAGTCAGGTGTCTGCACCCCGACAGTCAGCACCCAAACTGATTTCAACACAGACAGAGAAGAGGGCAACAATAAACAGTACAAATGCACGAGTACGTTGACAGGTGACTTATATACTCACTATGTAGTAAAAAATGACCATTCATACTGTATGCCTGTGGAAGACCTCTGCCCAGCTACAGAACCATCGTCTCAGCAGGACCCCGACTTTAGCAGTGAGGGCTGGGGAGAGTCTGAGGTAGAAAGTTTAATGGAAGAGATTGCAGATGGTGAGAATGATGATGAGTTTGAGTTGAGCAGTGAGGGAAGCATCAGTGATGAGGATCAAAGTGCCAGTGATGTTGAGGACGAAGAAACAACTGTCTCACAAGAAAGAAAAAGTATTGTGTCAACAGGAGAATTGCTGAAGCTCTATCATGTCTGCCATTGAGAAGGTTGTGGCAAATGCTTGGTGAGACCACCAACAGTTTCCAAAATTGGATTTGGCCTTTGGATCACCACAGAATGTATTAATGGTCATGATTATGTGTGGAATTCTCAGCCTCTAGTTAGAGGAATAACGGAGTGCAACGTGTCTGTTCCTGCAGCTGTTTTTGTCACTGGAAATGAGTGCAGTCCATTTATGGAGGTGTGTGATGCCACTGGTCTAGAAACTATCTCAAAAAGACAGTGGTTCAACATACAGAAGGCCTATGTTGTCCCAGAGGTCAACAATGCCTGGACAGCATACAATGAGGCTGTACTGAGCGCCTTATGTGAAGAGCCGCTGATTGTGTCAGGAGACTCCAGTCATAATAGCCCAGGTCACAATGCCACATATGGAACCTACTCACTCCTGGACATCAAGTCGAAGTTGGTTGTGGCACAGGAAACTGTAAAAGTCACAGAGGTGAAGAACAGTTATTGGCTCGAGGTGGAAGGTCTGGAGAGATGCCTTTTTTAAGTTAGAAGAGCATAATGTGACCATATCCGCTCTGGCAACTGACTGCCATCCATCAGTTCAGAAAATCATGCGTCAAGAATACAAAAGCATACAGCATGAGTATGACCTGTGGTATATTGTGAAAAATGTCAAGAAACGCCTGCTGAAGTGCCACAATGAGGAGCTGTTTGAGTGGATCAGAATGATCACAAATCATCTCTGGTTTTGTGCCACAACATGTGAGAGAAGCGTGACAAAGCTAAAGTCCTGCACTACATACACCATGTACCTTCGGCCACAGGTCACTGTTGACGTTAAAACAGACAGCTAATGTGAGGTTAGTTTAGCTATGACCTACTGAATCTTAGTTCATATTGATTCATCAACTGAGATAAAATCACACGTAGTCCTAGCTAACTCATACTCAGCTCATATCGGCAAACAATAACATGGCGTTAACTTACCGGACACCAAGTGTGCGCTGCATATGCTCTCGCCGCCTTTTGGACCTCCGGGACCCTAATCTGCCCTTTTTATGGCCAGAAGCCACAATCTTCTCCGGTTCTTCGCAAAAGGATGAGATCCTCTTGGAATATTGAACCATCCTTTTGCCAGTTGGTGCAGTTAACCGCGCAGCAACTCCTTGTCATTTTTGCTCCTCTAATGCTACTGTCAACCAAGTGCCTCACTTTCTGCCCCCTGGCTTCGCGAGCACATCGGTGATGATGTTGCACAGAAACCCGTTGATTGTTTAGTAACTCTCTGTTCCAGGACACATGAAAGTCTCTGTATGAGCATCTGTTTCATATCATCTATGCCTCATGAAGCAAGACATGAATGAATGCTTTATCTCTGTTTACAAAAAAAAAAAATAATGTTTATATAAAAAAACAAAAACAAACAGAGAGCAACCGAAAAAGGGATAGGCTGTCGCAAGTTATGCTACACCACATTAGTTTTGCTGTTCTGTGCTCTATCTCATAATTTGTATGAGGCATCTAGAGGATTTGTGCAAAGTCAGTAACAGCCATTAGAGGTGGATATGTGTTTTTGTGAGTGTGCAGGTTCCCTCCTGAGCTTAGCCTTGCACAGCGTGTCGGTTTTATTTTTTGTCAGATCACCAGTCAACTGCTTTAGACTTTTTTAAAAAATTTTTTTGAAGGTAAAGATCTGGCTGACAGATATGAGCTTTCCTCTTTTTAACAAATCTGACCTACAGTCAAGTGAATTTTCCATCCATATAGAGTAACAGAAGAAACAGATGTTCTGTATAAAACTGAATAAGTTAAAAGTATAAAAACATCAATAAAGTTAGGGGGTCTATGGCAATGTTCCCCAAAGGAAAAAAGCCAGCTATTCTAATGTTAAAATGAATCTTTTGTAGAAATTTGAGTTCAGATTATGATAAATGAGGACCTGTTTTTTAATACTAATTAGGGCTGTGGAATGAGAAGCCTCTTCTGTTCTTCACTTAAGCAGCCCAAAGTTGCAACGACAGACAAACCCTCAAACTAGTTACTGAAGGTGGAGTAAAAACACATCAGATGGAGGAACAAATGAACAATAACTTCTTTGTTAAAATAAACCTGTGACAGATTATTAACTTTTAATATATTTCAAATTTAACTTCACTTAATCACGGGGCAGGGATAATGTAGCCTGTCTGGGAACAAGTTGCAGAATAACAGGGGGGGTTGGTGGTATAGGGTTAGTCATGGGCATAGGCTTGGTGCTCCGGTAGCTGCGGGTGGGGTTCTGGCATGGGCCCTGGGGGGCGGGTAGGCCCGGCTGGCTCCCATACCCCTTGGTGGGCTGCGGTGCGTGATCCTTCGGTCTGTTACTCACTGGTGACCTCGGCATGGCGGGCTCCCTGTGGGGTGCTGTCCTGTGCAGGTTGCCAGGGGGGGCTATCCTGTTGCTTGGGCAGCAGTCTCAAAGGCCTCCCATGGCCTCGGATTTTCTGGGGGACAGGCCATGACCTCCATCCCACCGCTACATGCCCACATCTCGCCCCACCTGGCCTGGCTGTGGTTCGTGGCCTCCCCTCTGGGGAGGGGTCTGGTCCTGGGGGAGCTGGCTCTTGGGTGGCTTGGGGCCTCCGGCCTGCCGCGGGGGGCGTGGGGGTGGCTGGGTGCTGAGGGTGGGGGTGGCTTGGGGCCAGGCGGACGGGTGGTCGGGGAGGGTGGGTGCTATCTGCAGGGGGGGCCGCTGCTCTGGGCCCTGGGTGCTGTCTTTTGTATCGGCGGGGAGGCAGGTCTGTGCCCCCTTGAGTCCTGGGGTTGTCCCTGGGCCTGGCGGTTTGGGGACTGTGTGGGGGGGGGCCTGGGTGCCCTGGTGGCCCGGGGAGTGCCCGTGGCTGTGTTTTACTTACTTGGGTATTTAGTGACCACCTCACACGCATGCAGATACTCAAGCTTCTGTAGAGATTAACTAAAAGACATGATAGATCCCGTCAGAGCATGCTGAGTTGGGTACTCTTACACATCGTCTCACATCCTGTGATGCATGCCACTTCATCTCCTATCCACGTAGGCCCACACTCCCCACACTATCAAGACCCCACATTTCTGGTGTCCCTGGTTTCGTACAGCCTTTACTTCCTGTATTTACCTGAATTAGCCAGCACTTGAATTGCTAT
Organism: Halichoeres trimaculatus; assembly: GCF_033239565.1. Classification (NCBI taxonomy): domain Eukaryota; kingdom Metazoa; phylum Chordata; class Actinopteri; order Labriformes; family Labridae; genus Halichoeres; species Halichoeres trimaculatus. The sequence goes on along the minus strand of NW_027437183.1, from coordinate 39,986,000 downwards.
CTTAAATCAACAATAGTAGACGTTTGTCCTCCCTTCTGTTTGTCTTGTCTCGTCCTGCCTGTCATTATTTCCCCTTCTTTTACACTGTGGTGTGGCATGGCCCTCCCCTTCAGCTCACATCAGGGGTTAAATAAAGTTTAGAATGATGGAATACCCTACAGGGAAGGCTGGTGATGGTCACTATAGCAGTTAATCATATTCATATATCTCAGACTGCTAGAAAAAAAATGCATTGGTCTTTACAACGCAGTCATATGACACAGTGCTCAGCAGAAAAGATAATGCAGACAAGGGGAAAAAAAAAAAAAAAAATAAATTTAGTAGTTTAAGAGGTATATTTTTATTTTGTACAAGAAGAACTTTTAATATGTGAATATAACTTATACAGTACTGTGTTTATAACTTTGACACACTCAGCCATTAAACAGTTTGAAGCTGTTTCATGTGGCGCGGTGCTCTGTGGGTAATGTGACGTATCACCTGTTGTCTTGATGTGTGTTCCTAACAGTGTGTGTCTGGCTGGATGTCTGCTCTGCCTCAGACTCAAACAGTAAACTCTGTCATGTTTTGGACTGTTATTCTCTGGTCTTTCCTTCTTAAGTCGGGTAAATGAATTTCACACTAGAGCCCAAAGTGAAATTACGTGACAAACTGCAAGCTAATGCTTGCTACCACCATAAAAGCCCTGAACACAGAGCAGACTTCATGAAGCACAGTAAAGTTCTGATGGCAGCCTACAAAAAAACTATATAACATCAACTAGTCCTGCCCTGAAAAATTGAAGACCTCTAAGTGATGTATTTAGGATCAGTGTATGTCATTTACACAAATTTAAGACATTTAAATGCCTTCTAGATACATGATTTTTTTACTTTTCAAGGACATGGACATCCTGCATTCAAAAGACTCACAGTCAAACACAGACACAAGTGAGCAAGCTTTGTAAACTACAAGTTTTATCTCATTTTGACAATCCACACTACACTTCAGGACTTCCTTCATTCAGGGTTTTCACAAGTATGACATTGACTACAGCACAGCTTAGTGAGGCATTTTTCCATGTCACTGTTTGTTTACTTAACACTTCAAATAGCTAGAGTTAAAAGCAGCTATTTAACATATAAATCAAAAAATATTAACCTGAAAATAAGGATTCCAGTTTTAAACACATCTCACGGCAAAATCTGAAATCTAAGTCTTGATTTCAGTTGGGGAAAAAACAGTCTTTTAGTCGTAATATGAGCTACATTTAGCTAACAAGTCCAGAAGAATCTCTTATTTCAAGAAAATAAAAGACAAAAATGATGCCCATTAAGAGTAGAAAAATCTACCAACCCTTAGGGAATTTGACTTGTTTAGTTGCTTGTTTTAAGAGATTATTTGTAGCTGTAGAAACTGAGCAAGTAAATTTTTTTAAGAATAAGATACTTGCTTAGATTTCAGTTTTTGCAGTGCTTAGAGTGCACAGACACACATAATGGTTCTCCCTGTAATACAAAATCAAGTCAAAATTAAAAACATCAGATGAAAATGAATACTTTAAAATAAGAACACTTCCCCTTTTTAGACACCGAAATAATGAGGCACCACAAGTTCCTGCCACAGGAGATGCATAACCATAAAACAGAGCACTGGTATGACAGCTCAGCTCAATGGTGCTGCACACTCCATTACCCCCACTGCTACCTTCAAGCTGGTGAGGGCTTGATATGAGTCTGTTCTGATGCCAAGAAATCAAGGTCCTGCTTCAGAGTTAGTAATACTTCAGATATTTATGTGAACAGCCTGCACATGAATAAACTGCATTATATAAAGAACTTGACTGAGCAGGCAGATTCTCTGTCCTGGGATGTCAAGAGACACAAAATGTCACACTTACAATGCTGTTATGGCTCAGCATTTATTGAAAAAAAATCAAATCAAATCACAGTTAACATTCTCACGCCTCTGGTGTGCAGAAATCCCTTCATCACAGACAGACGCAGCACTTCTCAGTCATTGTGCATACACATATTCATGTCCATTTTATGGGTGTATCCATAAAATGGTGCTCCTGACGGAGCCTACAGGTTAGTCTCGTGTGTCTGACTCTGTGTGGGTTATGATCTTAAAGTCTCCTGTCCTATATTGAACAGACACAGTTGTGCACACGGTTTTCACTATAAGTGTAAGCTAATATGTCAGTGTACCTGAGATTGTTATTGTGGGAATCAGGAAAGAGCTGTTTGAGCCCTGCGTTGTCAAAAGTTTGACTGTTGGGTTTCCTTTCTCTACTGAAACACTCCTGGGATTTTCCCCGACTGACTAACGGAACAAAACCAGGTTATGTAGCTTAGATGTTAAAACCACTGAAATGTGCTTAATGCAGGAGGATAGAAGACACAGAGGAGCTCCTTGCTCCTGTTTTGCTTGAGCTTTTGAGTCCAGATATCTCTCAATCCACACACAGTCTCTTGTCCTGCTGAACTGTCTTTGACTCAGAACTTCTTGCATTCGTTTTTCAGGGACAGCACGAGAACTTCACTGAGAACTTTCTTCAGCAGCCCTGTATGGTCATGGATGTCACAGCTGGGAACTTTTAGAGAAGTTCTTAGGTCGGCGTTGTACTCTGACTTGAATTTCTTCATCCTGTTAAAATCACAGAGGAAGAAATGGAGCTAACATTTTCTGAAGACTTCAGGATGATACGTCCCTCCGTTTTGGCAATGGTAACATTGTTTTTAACAATATTGTGGTTTAGTACATACAGTTTCTGCTGTGTCTGCAGTCTCCTCTCCTTCGGTGTATTCACCTCCGGCAGTGAATGCCTCAAAGTCAGACAGAGCACTTTCCACAGCCTCCTCATCATAGTCTGTCTGGTATTCATCGGAATGTTCATCTGAAAGAAGAAGAGACAAATACATGATTAACTAGAAATACAGCAGCCGCTGTCGCAGGGGAAGAGATGATTCTTTAAACATTCCATATGCTTTTGACTACCAAATATTATCGCAGATTGGGGTGAGGAGTGCGAACATTTGTCCAAAGAACGGAGAACATTGTGGCTCCATTGCAGCTAAGCTCCAGCAGAATTTTCAAGACAATAATTTGTCATTGATCTCAACATTTAAATCTGTTCACAGCATTTCCTGTCAGGTAGCTCATGTTCTCTGTCCATAGCATCTTACAGTCACACTTTAGTAAAGTAAATATATTATGATAGAGTATAACACTGGCTGAGAGGTAATTCATGGCCATGAATAGTACATAAGTAAAACTGTATTTCTCAGGGGCTTTTTTTAAAGTGAGCCTCTCCCAAGAGAACATCATTTATTCTGTGGCCCTCCTCTCCAATGAAAATTATTGTGGTAAAATCTATGTTTTCATCCCTTTGGGTAGATGATGATAAAGATGCTATCCTTGCATGGCTCTCATCCGCTCATTAGGCGTAGTTTTTCAAAATCTCTCTGTTTCTTGCTGGCTAAGTGCTTCACTATAGGTCTCAGTGTGCTCCATGCATTTCCCCACAATTGCTGGCGGATAGGACATCATCAAATCACATTTTACAGCACACTTATTTCTCCATCCATTCAATGTTAGCATTCGTGTACCTCCACTGTGGCCTCACATCCGTCTGCACCCAAAATTGTGAGGTCAGTGCAAACACTCTATCAACAGTTTGCAGTGTTTTTAGCTCCACCTTCCAGGATCAGATCAGTTTAGTCTGGCACCACAATGGAAGGGTCCCAAAAATGTGTGACGACTCATCTTGGTTATTTGGGGAATTGTCCAGGGATTAGTCAGTGGAAACGCAATGAAATGCATGGCGTGCCAAGACAGACCAAACAGAACTGCTTGGCTGAAGTTTCCCAACGGGAAGTAAGCAACAGATCCAACCATCTGAATTTAGAAGACTCTTTGCTAAATTTTCTTTAAGTTACTTATTACTTGATTATTTTTTTGAATACATGATTTTTCTTACTTAAAGCTGATTTCATGTGGGATCAAAAATAAATGTTTAAGAAAAATAAAAAAAATCTTCTCCAGCAATCAACATTGAAAGATCACTTTAAAGCGTTTATTTTAAAGTCTGTCATGATGATAGTCTTATGTTACTTAAGGGACATTCATTTGATTCAAAGAAAATTTAGGACGCGGTCTATGGAATGAATTTCCTATCTTAAATAAAGAGCATTTTAAATTGATTTGAGAGCATCAATTAAGAGCAGAATTTTATTGATTTCATGCTCAGATTTTGTGATATTTTCGCTCAAAACTCTGCTCTTGCGCTCAAATTTGCTCTGCACCTGCTCAAACTGTGTCCTCATGCTCAGTTATAATGCTGCGCGCGCTCAAACTGTGTCCTTGTGCTCGGATATAATGCTGCTCGGGCAGATTTCCTGCGCTCACACTCCGGTTCCTCCTCTTGCGCTGAGGGATTTTTTGCTCTGTCTGCGCTCGAATTTTTTGTGGAACAACCAATAGAAGGCCGACTAGTATTGACCAATCAGATTATCCCTGTTTGTTTATGGGTGTGTTTGCTGTTGTTCATGGAGCGTCACATACGGGCGGGCACTCTTTCAACCTGGTTTATCACCCCTTTGTATTGTTCTGTTTCATATAACAAGAACTTGATAAGCTCATTTTTGATTCAAGAGCTTTATTGCCTAACATGACATCTGACCACATGCTCCAACATCAAGCTGATCTGCCCGTATTGTTCGTGTGACCTTTAACCTCCATACCAATCCACCACATCTGATTCATAACTCCACAGCAACACCATGTGGTAGGAGTATTTACATCTAATCATTACACCCTTGACCTGCAGGGCTGTAATAAATGTGATTTCTTAAATTTTTTTGTCTACTGTTAAAATCAAATATCATTCAATAAATACACGCGCACCCGTGTTTTTAACTGAAATAGCTATGTTGTATACTCATAGCTGCATGACACAGTGCTCTTTGCGGTGTACTGGTGGAGAAAACAGTGTCACCATCATGAAGCTAGGAGACAACAGCTCTCATAAAAAAATGGACCGACAGAGTCAAGAAAATCAGGCAAATTGTTTTAAATTCATTTCAATGAAAACTATATTGGGCTGTGTACTGAATATTTAATCATATACCTAACATTATGCCTGAACAATACTACACCTGTATGACATGATATAGTTTTCATTAAAATGATTTTAAAACAACTTGCCTGATTTCTTATTGTTGAATTATATTTTATTTTAACAGTGGACAAAAAAATTTAAGAAATAACATTTATTACAGCCCTGGAGGTCAGGGGCTGATAAACCAGGTTGAAAGAGTGCCCGCCCGTATGTGACGCTCCGTGAACAACAGCAAACACACTCATAAACAAACAGGGATAATCTGATTGGTCAATACTAGTCGGCCTTCTATTGGTTGATTCACAAAAAATTTGAGCGCAGACAGAGATCTGTGAGCAAAAATTCCCTCAGCGCAAGAGGAGGAACCGGAGTGTGAGTGCAGGAAATCTATGCGAGCAGCATTATAACCGAGCACGAGGAGACAGTTTGAGCACACGCAGCATTATAACTGAGCACGAGGACACAGTTTGAGCAGGCGCAGAGCAAATTTGAGCGCAAGAGCAGAGTTTTGAGCGAAAAATCACAAAATCTAAGCGTGAAATCAATAAAATACTGCTCTCAAATCAATTTAAAATGCTCTTGATTTAAGATAGGATTTTCATTCCATAGTGGTCACACTGGAAAACTGTGCCATGCTTAAGCACGCTTCAGCCCTAAAGCACGTTTCTTTATGGCCTGTGTGACCACAAGTGTGCCGTGCTTGAGCACGATTCACTTCTCTGCTTTGGCACCTTCAGAGAGGTGGGCTTCACAGCGCGTATGATCCATGACGTATGAGCGCATCTCTCCACAATCATTTTCAACAGTAGCAGGGTGTTAGAGGGCTGTATGGGACCAAAACAACTTACCATCAGTCTAAAAGTCTCTAAAGTTGTAGCAGCGCTCTCTGTGTCTCATTGGACTGACTCTGATGAGATCACGCTTCATGTAAACAGACGCTTCACGATGGCGTAGGCGGGTCATGCATATGTGTGATACACGCTAAAGTCTGGTTCATATAGGAGTAGTGTGACAGCTGGCCATACTCTCCAGCTGGGGAAACGGCCCTGCGGGGGGGCAATCTTGCTTTAGCATGGCATGGTTTGGATGGCCAGTTTGATAGCGCCCTAAGAGAAGAAAACCAGCTACCATCGGTTACTCACCGTCAAGCATGGCAGTCTTTACAGGTTCGATTCTCGACACTATCTCTGCCAGGTCAGTGAAAGAGGCGTTGGGACAAGTGACCACCTGAAACACACAGAGAGATTCTCACCAAAGAGGGCATTAAATCAGCTTTAGTTGCAGTTTGTTAACGGTTTGACTGGTACATTCACAACAGATATCATTTGGCATCAGCAAAACATGTTGAATTTAACTAACCAGGGCCTTGTTTTGGTTTATGCCCGTGCAAAATACAGCAGGCACAAACTGAAGTAAGCAGAAAAGGAAAAAAGTGTTACATTTGCAATTTATGAGTAATGTTTGACAACAAAGCTGGGGCCTGGTGGAACAGAGGTCTCTTTTCCATAAGTCCCCAAAATGCAGTTTTACACATTCACTGTTGCAATTGTATATTTATAAGATATCTAAAAGCAGATGCAGTTTTTTTAAGGTTTGGCTAAACTGAAGGTTTAAAATACTGAAATCTGTGAGTTTGTCTTATTTTTGTTTTTAGAATGTCTTAATTTTAGAAAAAACTGTATTATTACAATAAATATTACTACTATTACTACATTCAACTGACAAGTCCAGAAAAAATGTCTTAATCCAAGGTTTAAAAGGCAAAAATAACATCCAAATTGCAAGGAAAGAGTTAAAAAAAAGTGTTGTATTTAGATATTTTCTTATTTCAAGAAACCTGGCAATTTTTTTTTGGCCAGGTTTCCGTGCCCCCTCGCTGTTGTGGGTGGTTGGGCCTGGCCCTCACTAGCCCTACCTCTTGATTGCACTTCACCACTCACACATTGCACTTTTTAATATATTTTCACTTTCGGGCACATTCATAACACTTAGGGTTCTGGGGGTTGGGGGTTAGAGGGGGAGCAACCAGCTCGACCCCTCTGTCTCTCCCGTCCTCCTGTTTTAACTGCACTACATCCATTACTTGGAGTAGGGAAGGGGGGGGGGTGGGTGCAATCTGTTTTAGGCTGTGGCCGCTCTCTGTCCCCCTCCCGCCTGCCTCACCTATCATTTGTTTTTGATGCAACACAACATCCACTTTTTTGGGCCAGGCAGGGAGAGGAGGGGTTGGTGGACCCCCACTTGACCCGTTCTTCCCCAGTTTTAATGCACCACATTACACTTAGCGGCACTTATCACTGTGTAGGGATAATGTAGCCTGTCTGGGAACAAGTTGCAGAATAACAGGGGTGGGGGGTGGGGGGTGGGGGTGGGGGGTTGTTGGTATAGGGTTAGTCGCGGGCATAGGCTTGGTGCGGCTGTGGGGGTTGGGCCTCGCTGGTATTGACTTTGTGGGGGGCGGGTGGCGCCAGCAGCTTCCGAGGTGCGGTTGGGCTCCAGGAGCTGTGGGTGGGGGTCTGGCGCGGGCCTGGGGTGCGGGTGGGCCAGGCTGTCTCCTGTACCCCTTGGTGGGCTGCAGTGCATGATCCTTTGGTCTGTTACTCGCTGGGGACCTCGGCATGGCGGGCTCCCTGTGGGGTGCTGTCCTGTGCAGGTTGCTGGGTGGGGCTCTCCTGTTTCTTGGACAGTGGTCTCAAAGGCCTCTCATGGCCTCGGATTTTCTGGGGGACAGGCCATGACCTCCATCCCACCGCTACATGCCCACATCTCGCCCCACCTGGCCTGGCTGTGGTTCGTGGCCTCCCCTCTGGGGAGGGGTCTGGTCCTGGGGGAGCTGGCTCTTGGGTGGCTTGGGGCCTCCGGCCTGCCGCGGGGGGCGTGGGGGTGGCTGGGTGCTGAGGGTGGGGGTGGCTTGGGGCCAGGCGGACGGGTGGTCGGGGAGGGTGGGTGCTATCTGCAGGGGGGGCCGCTGCTCTGGGCCCTGGGTGCTGTCTTTTGTATCGGTGGGGAGGCAGGTCTGTGCCCCCTTGAGTCCTGGGGTTGTCCCTGGGCCTGGCGGTTTGGGGACTGTGTGGGGGGGCCAAGGTGCCCTGGTGGCCCGGGGAGTGCCCGTGGCTGTGTTTTACTTACTTGGGTATTTAGTGACCACCTCACACGCATGCAGATACTCAAGCTTCTGTAGAGATTAACTAAAAGACATGATAGATCCCGTCAGAGCATGCTGAGTTGGGTACTCTTACACATCGTCTCACATCCTGTGATGCATGCCACTTCATCTCCTATCCACGTAGGCCCACACTCCCCACACTATCAAGACCCCACATTTCTGGTGTCCCTGGTTTCGTACAGCCTTTACTTCCTGTATTTACCTGAATTAGCCCAGCACTGCTATCTTACATCAACAATAGTAGAAGTTTGTCCTCCCTTCCGCTTGTCTTGTCTCGTCCTGTCTGTCATTATTTCCCCTTCTTTCACACTGTGGTGTGGCACAGCCCTCCCCTTCATGGTAAATGGTAAATGGACTTGAGCTTATATAGCGCTTTTCTAGTCATGGACTACTCAAAGCTGCTTTACACCACAGGTCACGCTTACTCATCCACACCCATTCGCGCCCACATTCACAAACTGATGGATCCAATGTTTTCTATGATAGCTATCCATCAGTATGTCTAACACAGTCACGCCCTTTCATACCCATTCACACACCACTGACGCAGCAGTGGGAGCAACTTGGGGTTAAGTGTCTTGCCCAAGGACACATCGCCATGTGGTTGGCTTGAACCTGCAACCTTGAACCGATCACCGACCAAGCGCATTCTCCAACTGCGCCACCGACACCCCCCCTTCAGCTCACATCAGGGGTTAAATAAAGTTTAATAAAGTTCATTCTAAATAAAGTTTAGAATGATGGAGTAGCCCCCTTCAGCTCACATCAGGGGTTAAATAAAGTTTAATAAAGTTCATTCTAAATAAAGTTTAGAATGATGGAGTAGCCCTAAGGGAGGGCTGGTGATGATCACTATAGCAGTTATTGATCATATTCACATCTCTCTGACTGCTAGAAAAAAAATGCATTGGTCTTTACAACGCTGTCATATGACACAGTGCTCAGCAGAAAAGATAATGCAGACAAGGGGAAAAAGAAAAAAAAAAAGAAAGAAACCTGGCAATTTTTTTTTTTTTTTAACAATTTACACAAACTATTACCCACCCAACTACTTTCTATACCACTTATCCTGTTTAGGGAAGCGGGTGGCTGGAGCCTATCCCAGCTATCATTGTGTGACTATTTGCCAGTCAATAACAGGGCTGACACACTCAGACAGACAGACAACCATTCTCACACACTCACACCTAGGACAAATGTAGAATCACCAATTCACTTGATGGGCGTGATTTGGACTGTGGGGGGAAGCCGGAGGTCCAATGCATGCACTGGGGGAACATGGACACTCGACACAGAAACGGCCACCATGTCAGGACCGGGATTGGCACTGGTATTATCACACAGTATAACGCTGACTGAGAGGTAATTCAGAGCATTAAATCTTGTGAGCACACAAGAGCACGGTCACATGATCAGGTACTTCACAAAAACATGCATCCACACAATTCAAAATTAACACCAGTGAAAAACCTTGTAGCACAGAAATACTTCCAAAATGTAACTCAAGTACCTCTGTGGTACAAGGTTTTTCTGGTCATGTGACTGTGGCAACATGTATTCAAGATACTAATTTTTCAACACATACTGTTTTGTGTCCACATTAAGGGCCGATCCCGATCTAACCCTTAATACCGTGGCTAACCAAAATGACTAAGTTTAAACGCTTTTACAATGAAAAAAAAATTAGATTTATATTTTGGAAAAAAGTTTTATGAGAAAACAACAAATTTACAAATGAAAAAACATTTTGAAAAACACTTTTTCTAGTCCTGAAACAAATCAACAAATGACCCAATGTGAATGGAAAGGGAATGTACTAAATGCTGACACTACATAGTATATGACCATGCGTACTCAGATTAGCTTACCGTACATGTGGTAAGCCAAAGTTATAGAATTCAGGAGCTACATAATATAGCTTCTGAGTACTGTAACATTAGTCTCATTTTGTTTTTCTTATAGCCTAGCTGTCTCATTGATGCTGTGCATCATGGTAGTGAAGTCTGTTTGCTGTGTTTGTGTCGCTGTAATCTGACATCAATTTATTATCACTTTGAAAAAATGTGTTCATGTTGGAACAGAAGGAACACTCGCTCCTGACTCCGACAGCCAGAAAGAGACTAGGGACGTTGACATAACGGAGATCAAGTGGCGTTTTGTGTCTAAGAGATGTTTTTTTACCCCTTCCCTTGGTCCTCTGTTTTAATGGGAAGGGGTAGATGAAGGGGTAAGGCGTAGGGGAAAGGGAAAGAATGACAATTGATTGACCTACAAGATGAAAAGGACCGATTCTTTTCATCTTGTATATGCTTCCTCTCGGCACTATATTGAGGAAACACTCCATAAACTTTCACTGCTATACAGATGACACTCAGCTTTACTTGTCAATGAAGCCTGAAGAAACCAACCACTTATCTAAACTTGAAGCATGCCTCAAAGACGTAAGGTCCTGGATGAGCAGAAACTTTTTACTGCTGAACTCAGAGAAGACTGAAGTCATTGTTCTTGGACCTAAACATCTCAGAGAAGCTTTCTTGAACAACATCGCCGCCTCTGACGACATCAGCTTGGCTTCCAGCACCACTGTCAGGAACCTGGGAGTTCTTTTGGATCAGGACCTGTCCTTTAACTCTCACGTCCAACAGGTCTCAAGGACGGCATTTTTTCATCTTCGCAATATCAAGAGAATTAGACACATCTTGTCTCGGAGCGATGCTGAGAAACTGGTCCATGCTTTCGTTTCTTCTAGGCTGGACTACTGTAACTCTCTTTTATCGGGCTGTCCTAATAAGTCTATTAGGACTCTTCAGCTGGTTCAGAATGCTGCCGCTCGGGTACTGACTTGGACTGGGAGGAGAGAGCACATCTCTCCAGTGTTAGCGTCTCTACACTGGTTACCTATAAAATCTAGGATAGAGTTTAAAATTCTTCTTTTGACTTACAAAGCACTTAATGGCATCGGGCCATCGTATCTTAAAGACTTAATCGTTCCGTATAATCCGTCTAGGTCTTTGCGTTCTCAACATGCTGGTCTGCTCGTTGTACCTAGGGTCTCTAAAAGTAGTATGGGAGGTCGAGCCTTTAGTTATCAGGCTCCTCTTCTTTGGAATAACTTACCGGTTGAGGTCCGGGGAGCAGACACGGTCTCTACCTTTAAGAGTAGACTTAAAACTTTCCTTTTTGATAAAGCTTACAGTTGGAGCTGGATCAGATCTGAACCAGCTCTTAGTTATGCTGCTATAGGTTTAGACTGCTGGGGGGAACTGACACACAGGGCTCCTGTTTCCCTCTTTTTCTGTCAGTCTAACTTCTAGTCTTAATGTCCTGTTATAGTTACTGACCATACACCTCTCTGGGAGGCTCTGAGTTTGTCTTGTAGGTTCCTGGGGATCGGTGAAGTAGACGGCCTGCTGCTGTGCTCCTGTCGGACACCAGCTGCTACGGCTTTGGATTTGGCCTGCTGGTTTCTCCTTAACTGTCGCCACAGCGCCAAACTTCAGACTGCGTCTGTTTCTCTCTCTCTCCCTTTCTGTGTGTGTGTGTGTGTCTGTCTCTATGTGTGTGTCTGTGTGCGTGTGTGTGTATCCCTATTCCCCCCCCCCCCCCCATTCTTTCTCCCACTCTCTCTCCTCTATCTGTCTCTCTCTAACCCCAACACAATAGAGACAGTTGTCTGTCTAACATGAGTCTAGTTCTGTCCGAGGTTTCTGCCTGTTAAAGGGAAGTTTTTCCTTGCCTTTGTAACTTGCTAAATGCTGCAAAGTCCTGTACTCATGGTGGATTAAGATAAGATAAGACTCCTTATCTTGTCTTGATGTTGGGTTTCTGCTAATAAAATTTTATTAACATTTACGGGTCTAGACCTGTAAATGTTTTTGTAAAGTGTCTTGAAATAACATTTGTTATGATTTGGCGCTATATAAATAAAGATTGATTGATTGATTGAAATAGCTGTGAAACCTACATGGTACCAACTACTCTACACAACACACACACAGAGACTCTTGGGGGTGGGCCAAGTGGTTTATGTTGGGCATGTTTTAGCTTTTCTTTTTAACTGCATTAGGATCACAAACATCCACACACTACAGAGCGGGGGAGGTGGGGTAGGGGGCTCTTCTCACACCCCTGTTTCTACGGTGCCCCCTGGGGCACGGGGTAAAAGGGGATCGGCTGCCTTGGGTTCTGGGCGAGTGGCACAGCGGGGGTCCTGCAGCACCCCAGGGGATGCCCATGGCTTTATATTTACTTATTTACTTATTTATTTATTTACTTAATCCTTTTTTTAAAATTATTTTTATTTTTTTATTTTTGGTGAGTGAGGAGGAAAAGGAGGGTTATTTCACCACCTGAGTGGCTGGAGGCTCCGAGTGTGTTGTGATATGGTGCTGCCGTGTTGTGATATTGTTGTGTGGTCGTCTTGTGGTGCTGTGGTGTCGTTGTGCTGTTGTGTCAACGTATGGGTATGGATGGACAGAATGTTTATGTGCGGGTGTCAGGGTCCACGGTGGAGGGCTGGTGAGCTGGGGTACAGATGAGAGGGGGATAGGGGTGAGTTGGGCCAGGGGGTTGTGTACGGGGGACACTGGGTTTTTGGCGAGAGGACTTCTGTGGTCTCCGGTGTCTGGCCGGGTGCGCTGGGGGCTGGCACCGACTCGTGATGGGTAGTGGCCTGGGCTGGGTCCGTCCTCCCTCTCCAGGCGTCGGTGGCGCAGTTGGAGAATGCGCTTGGCCGGTGATCGGAAGGTTGCAGGTTCAAGCCCAGCTCTGGGCGACACATGGCGATGTGTCCTTGGGCAAGACACTTAACCCCTAGTTGCTCCCACTGCTGCGTCAGTGGTGAGTGAATGGGTATGAAAGGGCGTGTCTGTGATAGATGTACTGATGGATAGCAGTCATAGTAAAGATTGGATCCATCAGTGTGTGAATGTGAGTGCGAATGGGTGTGGATGGGTAAGTGTGACCTGTGGTGTACAGCAGCTTTGAGTGGTCCATGACTAGAAAAGCGCTATATAAGCTCAAGTCCATTTACCATTCATCTCTCCACAGGTGCTTCTTGTGATTATGATGTCAAAGACCTCAGGTCTGTAGCTGGTTGTTTATTTCTCCTGTCTGTAGTCATTTGTTCAGTTGTTGTGGTTGCTCTCTACTGTTGTTTTGTTGTCTCTCTCTCCCCCTCTGTCTAGTCTCTTCTCTACACTCTTTCCCTTTATCACTGTTTCTTTCCTGATATCACCTTGTTCTGGTTAAGCAGTAATCTTCAAACTTGGCAATATACGGGAGGGAAACTATATGGATACATGTATGCGTATGTTTATATATATATGTGCATATATATGTATGTGTGTGTGTATGTATATATATGTGTGTGTATTTATGTATAAAATATATATCAAAAAACACTAATAAAGAGTACAATTTTCACACTCAAGGGGAGCCTTATACACTAACGGCTCCCTTTGTAAAAGCAAATGTGTTCTGCACAATACGGCAGCCAGACCATAATTCTGTTGTCGTGACGCTGAACAGGACAAGGGGAAAAAAAAAAAAAAAAAGAAATAGCTGTGAAAAGCTGTGTAGATTTCACTCACGTGACCATTTTTTGTTTTGTGAAACTCCTCCTGATGTCTGTCCTTCATCATGCTGTCCACCACACCACTACGCTGCCATACATCAAACAGGGTCTTCCCGTGCTGGTACCCCACCTCCTGCAGCCACAGTGAAGAAGAGAAAGAGTGACATTCAAATCCTTTGTAGAGATGAGGTCAACGGCATGAAGAGAAAACGAGCTACCGCACAGCGATCTCATCAAATTTTCCAAACTCCAGAGTGCCGTAGTGGTCGATGGGGGGCCGGATGTACTCGCAGTATTCGCTGTCTTTGACCACTTCTAACTGACGCACACAGCAGACGTAAGCAAGCCGGGTTTGGATCTCTGCCATGTTCAGGACCTGGGCAAAAGATCAGTTCACGTGGCTGTTATTAGTATTAAGTATCTATGGGTTTTATGGTTCTCTTCTAGATCAGTGTATAATCAGTTCAGCAGGATTGATGAAAAAGACATTGTCATTTTTCCCTTCTATATTGTTCACCCAGTTTTTGCTCAGTGCCATGAGGTGAAAGCTCACCTTGACTCTCTCCGCCAGAGGATTGAAGCGCTTCCATAGCAGCCACCAGCCGTTCAGAGAGTCCCCATAGTTCGTCAGGTTGGTTTCATCTCGACTTCCAACATCAATAGCGATCACTACTTTCGCCCCCATGGAGCGAGCCACATCAGCTGTGAATTAAAAAGAGGAAACATCTGTTCCAGGTCTTAGGTTTAACTCTTTATGCCCAGTGTGTGGGTGTCGCTGTGAGCGCTGTGAAGTGAAACTTGCAGTACTATTGTCTGTCTTACTTTAAAAGGAGAAAAGGTCCTCAGGTTTAAGACCTTTCTTTATGTGGAAGGTCAGATTTTCTTAAGAAGAAGAAAAAAAGAGCAGCTTGATAGATACTACAGCACAGAAAGTGTGAAGCCCAGGTTTTGCAGAGTGCATAGAGCACAGCAGTGTGATAAGGCACCAGGTTTAGTTCCTTTGTTTGGAAGGTAAACTTGTAGTATCAAATCAAATCAAATAAAAACTTGATTTATTTTGGACTTTTCAAACATATTAAAATGCATCTTAAAGTGTTTTACACAAATACATAAAATAACGAAAAAGAAAACAATAAAAAATGAAAGCCGTCCCTCCCAACCCCCCAAATATAAACCTAAGGACCCCTGCCCCACACACACACGTGCACACACGTGCACACACGTGCACACACCCAAACTCACACCGACAAACACAGTAAATAGACTGGTAACATGGCATGGCACTGAGGATCCAGATGCGGAGAAGCCACCCATAGGTGGCCATCCACACAGAGAGACACCGTAGGTCGCAGCCACAGAGACCACCCCCCACAGCCCGGACAGACCAGGGCAGACTCGACACGTAGTGCAGAGCCTCCTCCAGTCCCCCAGGTCTGAGGGATCTCCAGGACGGCACCCCCATGGGCAGACCAGACACAACTCCCAGTGTAGAGGGCCCCCATGAGGAAACAATGGAGCTAAAAACTAAAAGATTAAGACAGGCAGTATTGATGAAATGTCTGGAAATGTGAGGGTTTGGGTAGCGTAAAAGTAATAATATGCACAAGACTTAAAATACTATAAATAAAAATAAAATCAAATAAAAATCATTGTAGGCATGGGAATAGTGACATAGGAGAAATATGATAGAAAAAGAAATCAGTTAAAAGCCAAATTAAAAAGGTGAGTCTTAGGATGCCTTTTAAAAATATCAACATTCTCTGCGGTCCCGAGGGAGGCTGTTCCTGATAAGGGCCACAACGGCTCAAGACAGCCTCACTGTGGGTTTTTGTTTTAACTCGCTGTATGGTTAAAAGGCCTGTGCCAGAGGCCCTCAGGGACCGCCAGGGTTGATATGGTAAAAGCAGGTCAGATAGATAAGATGGTCCCAGACCATTAAGACATTTAAAAACTAATACGAGAACCTTAAAATCAATCCTGGAACAGACAGGGAGCCAATGCAGCGATTTAAGACTGGTGTAATGTGCCCCCA
The DNA here is from genome assembly GCF_033239565.1 of Halichoeres trimaculatus. Classification (NCBI taxonomy): domain Eukaryota; kingdom Metazoa; phylum Chordata; class Actinopteri; order Labriformes; family Labridae; genus Halichoeres; species Halichoeres trimaculatus. The sequence goes on along the minus strand of NW_027437183.1, from coordinate 39,970,126 downwards.
CTCTCTGGTCCTCGTCAGCACGTGTGCAGCTGAGTTTTGTAACATTTGGAGGGTATAAACACTCTTTTGGGAAGACCAGAGAGCAGGGCATCACAATAATCCAATCTACAGGAGATAAAAGCATGCAACTATCTTTGTTATGTTTTTTATGTGTGAAACAAAAGTAAGCTCAGAATCAAAAGTAACGCCCAGGTTCTTTACATATTGTGAGGGTTTAAATCTTGTAGTTTTTGAAAAAGTTTCTCTCTCTGGCCTTCGGGACCAATGACTAAAACCTCTGTTTTGTCCTGGTTGAGCAGTAGGAAGTTGGCTACCATCCATGACTTGATGTCTAAAATCCAGTTAAAAAGGGCATCAGTAGGCCCTGAGCCATCAGGAGACACGGCAATGTACAGCTGTGTGTCATAAGCGTGGCTATGGAAGCTGATGCCATGTCTCCTGATGACATCCCCCAGGAGAAGCATGTAGAGATTAAAGAGAACTGGACCTAAAATTGACCCTCGAGGCACCCCACACCTAGTTTTATGTGTTTTGGAGGAACATGTATCCATACTTACAAAGAAACATCGGTCTGTGAGATAAGAGTGAAACCAGTTAAAAACAGTACCAGAGACCCACCAGGTTTCTCAGTCTAGTCCATAAAATGTGGGGATCTACTGTATTAAAAGCAGAACTTAAATCCAGTAGTACCAAGACTGTGAGTTTTTGTGAGTCTGCGTTACGCCTGAAGTCATTTAAAATCTTTTAAAGGGCTGTCTTGGTATTGTGATTTATTCTAAAACCAGACTGATATTTCTCTAGAATATTGTTTGTATTTAAAAAATCAATGAATTGGTTAAAACACAGTTTTTCAAGATCTTACTTAAAAATGGTAAGTTGGATACAGGACAGTAGTTATTAAAAATGTCGAGGTCTAAATTGCTCATCTTCAGAAGGGGCCTCACTACCGCCTTTTTAAAGGCGGTGGTGGACGGTGCTCCACTGGAAGCGCCACCAGGAGCCCTCTTCTGACATGGGACAACAACTTCAGTCCAAGGAGTCCTGTTGCTCGGAGTAGTGCAGGAGGACCGCTGACAGGTGGAGGAGGAAAGCTCCCAGAGGACGGTGTCCGCCAGTGTAGCAGCAGCGCCATGTTGTTGTAGCTCCAGTGAGGTCTCCAGCCAGCCAGACAATGTCAGGAGCCGAGTTTTGAAAGTGGCCAGCAGTGAGTCCTTCCGCCTCAGCTCATCGGACAGCCGTCCAATATCATCCAGAAGATGGGCAATCTTTTTCGAAGCCTTAGTTAGCTGCTTTCCAACCTCTGCAGGCAAGGAAGTGCCCATAGTGATGGCATCCATGATTACCATGTAGCCCCGTCACTTAACAGCGAAAGATCTAAAAGCCCAATGACTAAAACCTTTTTTCCAGTAAAAGCAAAAGTTAAAACTGACCGTTTGCTCAGAGCACAACATATAAAAACATTCAAAACCTGTTAAAAAAAAAGAGGGTTCATGATCAACAGTGAGAAACACTGCTGGGGGAATCAGGAGTGTATGGACACAATTTTCAATAGACGGTTATGGAAATGTCAGAGGGAGTTTGAATGAATGGGTGGATATGGCCGAGGAGAAATATTACAATAAGAACAAGTGGACATGATGGACAGTCAGGGCTGGCCTGGGGAGGGATGGTTCTGAACTCCACAGCTACCTGCAGTGATTTCTTCACAGTCGTGTTTTTTTCTGGCTTTCTTTGGCAGCTCAACTGTAAGGGGTGTTAAATAAATAATGATCGTTTTCAGTTGCTACAATTATCAATAGCTGATCAGGCATACGCCGTGATTGGCCTGGGTACGCATGTTTCCTAAATCACACCAAAATGTCACCATAAGCTCGTTTTGACACCCAAATCTGCCCCAATTCAAAACTGATAAATGAGGGCCCTAGTGTTTCTCACCAGGTAGGTTGTTGATGTATCCTCCATCCATGAGCAGGTGTCCATCTTTAGGATCGCAGAGAGGCGGCAGGTAGCCAGACAGTGACATGCTGGCTCGTACGTACCGCCACAAAGAGCCTGGTGGAGAAAGGGGAGGGTAAATGAGTTAGTTTAAACAACAAAATGCATTAGTTAGCATCTGAATAACTATAACCACTGAGAAATAAATGACTGAGAGTGAAACGTATTGAGTAACTCTCCAAATGTGCAAAAAGTTTTTACAGAACATCAAACACTGCACTATGTTTGGTCAGTTGATGGTACAGTTTCTATTCCAACAGAGCTTCAAACTACATCATAAAGGTTGATTTTTGTTTAATCAGGGTCAACTGTTCCACAGAAAGCTGATTTTGGGACTGTGAAGCTCTCTTCGTCTTCTTTTACCCACTTCCGCTCCACAAAAACAAAACCTAACCCTGAACCTCTCAGCCTTCTGACCACAGAACCTTTAAACTTGTGACTACAAACTTGAGTGGAAACAAATTCTGTATTAAACAGAAAACAAGAAGCCATAAAACCAGAGAGGAGTTGCTTCTACCGTCAGTGTGAACCCTCATGGAGGAAGCTGTGATGTCAGTAGTAATGTTGAAGTATGGCAGCCACAGGTCCTGAAAAAGAGAAGAGTTCAAACAAAAAAAAAGCATTACAGAGTCAAACACATGCTCAGGGTGACAGTAGGCTCCTATTACAGAGCAAGAAGAGACTGGGAGAAGTCCTGCTTCTCCCAGGGCTCAAAACTTTCTGATATGTGCAACATTTCTACTTGATTCTGCTGATGCTCTGTACGTGATGGCTTCAGCCACGTTTGCACTCTTTGAATGTGGTTTATCACTGTACTCTGAGGTTTGTGACTATTTGTACTCCTTCACTCAGCTCTGTGAGCTCTATGCTATGTCTGTCTGGCCTTCTCTTGTACTCGCAGGTACACTCACTGGCTGACTCCAATTTACATGGCTCCTCTTGGCTTGGTTCCTGACTGAACTGATGACCTTTTTGCCTAGCACCCTAGGTACATCGTTCCTTTGCCAGTTCCTTGTTTCAGGACTGGAATGGGAATAAAAAGCTATGCGGCCCCTTCTGCATGGAATGCTCTCCTAAATGATCTTTTCTGTCTGAACTCATTTCTCCAGGAGCCTTTCTTCCATGCTAAATGACAGACACCAGACAATGGACCAGTGCCTGTTTGTGATTCACTTTCAGCACTTTGTAATTTACTTGTGCATTCTCCAAATTGTAGTTAAACTCATTTTTGTGATCTATCACTGCACCATACTGTTTATTACGATGTGTGCTGCTGACCTCTTGGCCAGGTCACCCTTGTAAGAGATCAAGATGTTTTTTTTTTGTTTTTTTTTTTGAGTTATTTTTTTGGGGATCTTATTATCTTAATTAGATAGTAGAGAGGACAGTCTATTGTGGAGGAAACAGGGTCAGAGTTGGGAGTGGCATGCAGGAAAGAGGCCACAGGCTGGACTCGAACTCGGGGCATCTGCATGTTTGATTGATTGATTGGTTGATAGATAGATAAGAACTTTATTGATCCCTTGGGGAGGCTCCCTCAGGAAATTCAGATTCTAGCTGCAGATTACACCAAGGGATAGAACAGAACACAGGTACAAGAATAAGATAGATTAAAATGAATTCACACACCAATAAGAATCTCAGAATATGAGGGTAGGCAGATTAAATCTGAGTTAGCAGCAATAGTAAGAGTCTAGTAGCAGCAGTTCTGTCCTTATCTGTCCTTGGTCTTAATATATGTGAACACACAAAAATGTGCAATTTGCAATAGAGAAATGGAAGATGAAAGAAGAAACAGACAAGCTGTAGCTGTACATGAGGTATATATGTTGTTTTATGGCAGGTTAAGTGTTCATCAGTGTGACTGCCTGGGGGAAGAAACTGTTCCTGTGTCTGGACGTCTTGACGCACAGAGCTCTGTAACTCCGGCCAGAAGGGAGCAGTTTAAACAGTTTGTGTCCGGGGTGTGAAGGGTCTATAGAAATGTCACCAGCCCGCTTCCTGGTCCTGGACCGGTATAAGTCCTGGATGGACGGCAGGCTGGCTCCAATGATTTTTCCTGCAGCCCTGACAGTTCTCTGTAGTCTGTGCCTGTCGTGTTTGAAGGCTGAGGAAAACCAAACCGAGATGGAGGAGCACAGGACAGACTGGATGATGGAGGTGTAGAAAATGATGAGCAGGTCCTGGGGCAGGTTGAACTTCTTGAGCTGTCTAAGGCCCCGTTTACACGACGCCGAAAACGGTTGATTCCGCAAACATTTCGTTGCGTTTTGGCCTTCCGTTTAGACGAGACCACGTTGCGTTTTCAGTGAAAACGCAAACTTTTGAAAACGCTCCCCAGAGTGGAAAGATCTGAATCCGCTCCGCCATCCAGCTTCGTGTAAACACAGAGCGGAGCGTCTCAGGGTGAAACGCTGACGTCACCGCATGCGCACTCGCAGTTTCAGGTGAAGGCTCCGCGCTCAGCCACATTTCCAGTTGAGCCAGTAGTTGGCGGTAATGCGCGTCATGGTTGGATTGCCGACCGTCTCACACAACAAAACGGCAGAAAAAGAAAAAACAGAAGAGGAGACTTCTCCTCCTGGAGTCGTATGAACGCGGATCGTTTTCACGCCGTCCTCATGTAAACGCGGGTGGCTTTTGAAAACGCAAAGGAAGAATCGTTGCGGGAGTCTCCGTGTAAACGGGGCCTGAGGAAGTACACTGTCATCTCCACAGTCTTGAGCGGGTTCAGCTCCAGGTGGTTCTGACCACACCCGAGGACCAGCTGTTCCACCTCCTGTCTGTAAGTTTGCTTTTGAGGCCCTCCCTCTCTCCACTCATTACCTGAATTAACTGCACGGGTTTGAACTCATTACCTGTAGACAAGACACCTGTTCACACACACAGTCGGTCAGACTTCAACCTCTCCAAGGACAGCTCCTTGGTCTGTTACAAAGTAACAGAGATAATTATAATACACACACACACACACACATATATATATATATATATATATATATATATATATATATATATATATATATATATATGTGTGTGTGTGTGTGTATAACTTGAGCTCTCATTACAGTCTGTTTTCCACTGAACTCTGGAAGTTATCACAGAAGCAGATCTGCACACTTTTGAATTTTTTTTTTTTATAATTAATCATTTCCTAAAAAAAAAATCAAGCCCTGATGGAGCTCATCTGGCTTTTTTTCTGGCTTTTCTAGTCTTTCTGACCACTTAAAGCACTTTTACACCTTTGATCTCTTTTACCCTTTCACACCACAGTCACACAATAATGGCACTGATGAGAGGGAACCACCTATTTCTTTTTTGGCTAATACATACATATACATCCACTTTCTGCCCTTGGGGGTCCAGTGCCTTGCTCAAGGACACTTAAGAATGTGACTGCAGGAGATAGGATGGAACCCCCAACCTTCTGATTGGGAAATGACCATTGTACCACTGAGCCCCAGTTGCTTTGTATGCCTTCATTTAGAGAAGATGGGACGGAGGGCAGGGCAGGAGACAGGGTGAGAGAGAAAATGAGATTATCTCTCTTAAATACAAATATATCTACACCTATTTTCCACCTGTTAAAACTGTGTTTCTGCCTTTTGGTTATGAATAAGATGAAAAAAAGGAGGTTGTTGGACCTGCACTTCACTTCAAGTCACTTCACACACCTCTCTTCGGTGCAGTCTTGGAGTCACACAGTTTATTTCGGATGTTCAGTATTTCTCTTAAAGATGTTTGCTTGAGGAAGGTCTGGTAGTGAAATGTTGTTGATGATATATTTTTTAAGTTATAAAGTTTGTCACTCACTCCTCTACCTGCCTCATGAGAAAGACAAGCACAGCTCCACTACTGGAACTCTAAGATGTGCTCCATTAAAATGGAGCTGTCACAGCTGAAGTCAACTGATGCTGCATACAGATAGGTCATAACATTCTGTCAAAGGGTTCAGAGCTGATAGTTTAAAAGGTTTTCACCCTGTGAATTCATTGGTAATAACAACAATCTTCTCTTCAGTTAAGTAATCAGTTAAGTAATCCTCTTCTGTCTTACCTCTATCTGTTTCCCCTTGAAGACAGAGCTGATGCTGGAGTTGAAGGAAGCTCCAGAAAACATGGATGTAATAGGGTAGGTCAGATCCAGGATCTTCTTGAAATATGAGGTCATGTCCTGTGGAAAAAGAAGAGTTATGCGGGACAGCAAGGAAATAAAATCTTTACAACCAAAACATTCTCTGGGAACCTCTGGAGATATATCCAAATATCACACTATTTTTCTAATCTTCAGTTCAGTTTAACCTACCATAGCCCACTCTCGAGCCCGAACCCTCATGCGGCTGTTGCTCTTTTCTTCGGCATACAGAGCTCCCATAAAAGAGCCGATGGATGTTCCCCCCACCAAGTCCACAGGGATACCTGCATCGTTCAGCGCCCGCAAGATCCCGACCTGAGAGCAACCCCTGAAAAAGTCAACCCCCCATCAAATAACATCAGGAGTGACACATGACGTCCACTTGTCTTTATTACTGTTTTAACAAACACATATTTTTCTCCTAACAGCGATAGAAAACAGTGCTTTTGTGGAAACCTTGAGATGTGATTGCAGAACATCTCTAGAGCAGAGAAAATATCACTCGATGTGAACTACTTCCTTTAAGCTACTGTCTCTTTAAAGCTCTCTTGCTCCATAAACCCCCTTCTCTGTGATTGGTCAGCCTTCTGGAGGCCTGTCAAGAGCGAAGCTATGGGCAGACCTTGGTGTTGCCACCAGTTGGAAGATTCTTTATGCAATGACCTCATCATTTCAGTAAGTCTGGTGGAGAGCTCCAGCTGTATTTTAGGATGGAGCGTTTTGAGCTCTTCACAGACAGAAAGCTCTCAGTGGCTCTGTTAGCTTTGCTGACAGTGATTCAAAGGGGAAATGGTGTTACTAAAATAAAAATGCATCTTTTTCTGTTTTGATCCTTTGCTTAATGCAAACTGATAGTTTTAAAACAGTCAGAGCCTGGCACAGGTAACAAACACTTCTCCAAGACTTCACTTTCAATCGTTGCGTTTTCTCCTAAGGATCATGTTGCAGCTGTTTCAGCTTTTCTCTCTGAAGCAGGGTGATTATTCTATTGAAGACCTTTTGAAACTTTTGCACACATGCCTCAGTTTGATCTCAAAGTTTTTCAAAGTTGGCCCAGATTTAAAATCAGATGGCATTTTTGGTCACCTGTGTTTATGACACACTAGAAGACAAGAGTCTTGAAGAGGCCCAAACAGCTCTAACCACACAAACACTCAAATCATGGAAGCTAGGAGGAGATCAGATTATAACTGCTGTGGGTCTATCACGCCTGAAATACACCGGAGACTTCTGCAGCGTGACGCTGTTCTTTTGCATCTTGACTGCATTCATCAATTCACACCGGCTGTGTGTTCAGCCCAACAAGCAGTGTGACTGACAGACAGCCGGAGTCACAGACCGAGGAGTTCCTGCTCTTCCCACCCCATTGATCAGTCTCCATTCATGTTGGGCTGTAAAACCTCAAACCTGTTGGCTCCTGGTCTGGCTCTGCTCATTATGTCTGTTTATCATCAGAGTCAAGCTAAATACAAACTGATTCTGACACAGTCTGTTTTTATTTTGTAAGTCACTGGGTGTTTTCAGGTAGTTTCTGGTCACTACGTCCTGTCCCACTCGATCTTCCCTACGCTGAATTTATGCGTCACAGCTTCGCATCCGTCAAAACTAGGATGGCTGGGTACAACCCGCAACATGGCGGACCAGCCACACAGACGTACTGCAACAGACGGATCAAGTGTGAGTTCACACATTGATTCAAATGAAACCTATTTGATCTGTTTGCCGTAATGGAACCACTGCAGTCTACTGCATCCGGTGTATTTTAGCCGTCAGGGTATGCAGTCATAGCTAAGAAGAGTACAGCCCTACCTTGACTGTGCTCCATGTGAAGCCAGAGCAGTGAGAAAGAGGCAGATCATTTAGAGTGGAAACAGTCAGACATCAAATACATACAAGTTGTTCTTCAACTTGTATTAGTAAAATATTTGACTGTACACAATGAAAAATACCAACTTTCTGAAACTGTGCACTTGATTCAGGTCTTGACTGCCGGGTCCAACAAGTCTGGTTTTATTTGTTAGTGTAGAAAACTGAAATACCTGGCACCGCCTCCTCCCAGCACCAGGGCTATGCTGTTTCCAGTCAGAATCCTGGCCAGACGAGAGAAGTCTGAGTGACGATCTGGACACTTTTCAAACACACGTTGGTACAGCTCTCTCTGCAAACAAAAAACACACAGAGAGGGATGAAAGAAAGCCATGATCTAAAGAGAAAAAGACCTGTTTGAGTGGAGGGATACATTATACCAGTTTGGGTAAACTCCTCCTAGAGAAGACTCTGCGGGGACAGGACAGGTGATGGTGTCTGGAGATCCAGCTCCGCATGTTGAGCCACTCAGCCGTCCCTTTAGGAGGCGGGCCGTCCTCTCTGTGCAGCAGCACCAGCTGCTTCTGAGCTCGGACTGAGCTGCTCTCCAACATGCGCTCCAACTAGCCAGAGAAGCTACACTCAGTTCATCAACAACATTTAGCAACAGTGAAGGCTAGCCAACATGCTTTCTAACACGGGGGTAATGGTTTGTTTGTAAATATCAATCCTATTTGGAAAAGCCAACAGGGATAAACTTATTGTAAAAATCTAACCTGTCACAAAAACGTATTTCCCTCTTTTTCACAGATTTTTATGAAAGGAGTAAAATCTTCGAAATCTCCACAAGCTCATTAGAAACTTTATGCAAACTGAGTAAAACTTCTGTTAGAATCTGTTGATACTGACCTCGCCAACAGTTGGCTCTTGCTCGCCAAGTCCCACAATGATGATGCAGTCTGCCTGGCGAATACAGCGCTGCGTCCACGGTGTGAGACTGGAGTCAGACTGGTAGAGGACAATGCGATGGATGTCCTCCTGCTGCCCAAGCCAACTGGACAGACGGTACTCATGGACACTGAGAAAGACGGTACAAAAATCAGTGGAGGCAGGTTCACCGCACAGACTCTTTATATTCACTTTTCTTTGACTCCGTTCTGGTTTTCATCGGGGTCAAGTAAGAATGGAGGGGACTTCCAGTGGTGCTCTACACGGTATGGCAGCTCAGTTGCAGAGCTCCCGCACTAGCCTCAAATATCCCCAAACTCGACAGCCTAGGAGACGCAATAAGTGTAATCTTCGATTCAATAATGAACGGGGACAAATCCAAGAAAGGAGGATACGGCTTAAGAAACAATACAGAGTAAGAGTTAGATAAAAAAGCCTCGCCTACTGAAAACTCGACAAGACAAGATGGCGATGACACCACTAACAAAACTTTGGATTCAATCCCCAAAGTTGTGAGTGAAGCTGTGACAGCAGGGATTGCAGTGCTCCAGACCGAACTATAAAAGAGACTTCTCAGAATTCAGGGTCGTGTTTTTGGCAGGACATTAAAAAACAAATGGACAAATTTACAAAATAAATAAAAACTAAAGGACACACAATGTCAAATCGAAGGAGCAGTGAAATGCATCGCAGAAGTGGAGGGTAACATAGCCGAACGGGAGCGATGGGACATCGGGCTCTAATTTTGTAGACCAGGCGCAAGCACAAGAGCACCTGCCCAGCACTGGCCTTTGCCACACGGACAGGGTGTGACCGTCGCACTTTGCAAGTTTCCTGCAGTGCCAAGAGGGGCGCACTGAAGGCGCAGAGAGGCGCAGAGGAGCACGTCCACGCCTCCCTCCACGCAAATGACAGAGAGGGAGGAGAAAAGCCGTGAGTGGGCGCTGTTTTCACCAATCAAATGAGCGCCTCTCCTCGCCTTTAAATGCCCTGCGGCCGAGGCACAGTGTCTGATTGGTCTGACTGATCCCCGACACCGGAAAGTGTGCAGGAAAGACCCGGTAGCGGAGACGGTCAGAGCTGCTGTCCCTGCAGCAGGAGAATGGACAGCGGGGCACATTGGAGGACACGAAGCACGTCTCCGTGTGGGCCAGCTCCCGGGACAGATGTAATCTGTTCCTTCGTCATTAATAGGAGTACAAAATGAAGAGACAGTTACACAGCTGGCTTATCCATTCAGAATACTTTTGATCCTTTGACACTTTTGATACTTTTGTAGTGCAATAAGCAGTACTGTTTGTAATGCAGACACAAGCTGCAACGCTGTCCTCCTCATCAATTGAAAGGTCTTGCATCTGTGGCATGATGAGGTTCCATTCGTGGCAGCAGCAGCACTCCACCTCTGTCGGCATGACTTCACACTTCTGACAAATGCACCACCATATGAATGTCACCCTCTCTTTCACGGCTCCAGCTGTGGCTCCAGGAACGACATGACTGTGATCGTCTCTCTCTCTACCCGTTCTGACTCCATCTGACGAATTTCAGCATCAGTATATTCAGGTTCATAAAGATATCCCCTTTGCTCTGTGCTAAATGTAATGCCATCTTCATCAGTCTTGTAGTCAGACTGTGATAGTGTCACCAAAAAGGAAAGTTTGATTAAATGAGGGAAGTGTTGTTGTGAATGAAATGAATGAAAGTGCGATTGATGAAATTAAAGGAAGTTTTCAGTACAATGAAAATAAATTCCTGTTAGAGAAAAAATGTAAGATAGGACGGGGTACCTGTTTGTTTCCTGATTTGGTTTATGGTCAAAAAAGAAAAGAAAAGAAAGGACGAAATTATAAAAGGAGGACGTGGCATCAGGGAAGGGGCGGAGAGGAGATCGAGAGGGAAAAAGACAATGAAACAGGCGTGCCGGAGGAAAGGGCCAGGAAAATAGGAAAAGTAATAAACTGACTGGACAAAGATGAAATAATCTTAAAATAAACGTCCCAGAAGTGGTTACTTGAGTGTGCCGCTAAATCCCTACGGATCCCTCGGATTATTGCTTCCTAGGACCAGGAGTGCGCACAGACTGACGGCTTGGTGGTTTAAAGTTGTTCCAGGGGTGGTGAGAACATTTGGTTTTTGCATTTTTTCCTGGTATACCAGTGTTTTTCTGTTGATCAATCATGTTTATTTGGGGGGGTTGGTTTTTTTTCCGGTGTGGATTATTTTCGGGGCTTAAAGTGATTCTCCGGGATGGGACAAGATGGTCCTGTCTGAGTGCAGAGGAAACCGGCAGACGAGCAGGGAGGGGGTCTTTGGTGCATGCGCTCTGGGCTTCTGCTGCACAAAAACACTGCTGTAGGGGTAATTTCTGCCCTAAACCTTGTGATAGGACCCAACTTGTTCCATCCCGGAGTATCACTTTAAGATTTAATGCGGCTTTCGTTTGGAAAATGGACCCACAAACTGCATGAAAGACATTTCAAAAGGACTCGAAAAGGGACAGGCGGGATCATTTTTGTTAGAAGGGAATTTTTACTTTATTTAGAGAGGGAAAAGACTGTGTTTGGGGCTCTGTTTGAGAGAGTATTTAAGTTTGAGTTTTATTTTGCGCTGAGTGTGCAGGAGAGGCATTCTTTGATTTTGATTAAAGGGTAAACTTTTATTTGATTTAAACACCGTCTCGTGAGAGTTCATTGATTTCATTTGTTTAACCTCTATTATTTGGTCTGCTTAAATATGCCTTTTTTGGGAAGAATCTATCAATTTCCTAAAAGTTACCCCCTTGAGTGTTTTAACGCCGACTCGTGAAGGGTCGTGTCATTACAAGACATGTTATCGTTAACTTTTTAAAGTTGTTATGACGGTGATGGTGACACACCAGGCAGCTGGATGCACCGCGCGGCGCAGTGATACGCACCAGAAAGTAGAGCCAAGCAATAACAGAGTCTGACTTTTTTCCGGTTTGCAGTTTTGTGATGCAATGTATCACTCTTTTGAACACAAATTGTTTTGAGAGGAAAAACGCTTTATTTTCGTGAACCCAGCCATGTTGCCGGACTTCTTTAGTCTGAACCAAAACCGCACCAGATCTTGGGTCACAGGACGCTGACAGGGGTAAGTCAGTGCCGATGTACAGAATTATAGATGAGGATGCCATACAGGTTCATGTCAAAAAAACTGAACTATCCCTTTAGCCCTCATGAAGGCAAAATTGCTGCCGAGCGCCAACGCATCAGTAACACAGAGCGGCAAAAGTGCGCCCAACCTTATAAAGTTGATAAGAGAATGATAAAATAAGGAATGATAAAATAAGGTATGCTACTGTGACGTAGAACAGCAGCTTTGTTACAAAACACAGGTGCACAACCAGGTACGTTACACCAGTAACATCTGTTTTACAACACCCTACGGTAACTCTATGGGGACAAACGGCGAAAACAAACAAACACGGTATGTTAGCTTAGCACTCAGTGTCAGCAGTGTGGAAATACATCAAACTAAAAAGTGAAGACAGTCCAGCAGCCACATCTATGCTCTGTGATCTTTACAAGAAATGATAAATGGACTTGAGCTTGTATGGCGCTTTTCTAGTCATGGACTACTCAAAGCTGCTTCACACCACAGGTCACACCTACCCATCCACACCCATTCGCACTCACATTCACTCACTGATGGATCCAATGTTTTTACTATGATAGCTATCCATCAGTATCTCTAATACAGTCACACCCTTTCATACCCATTCACACACCACTGATGCAGCAGTGGGAGCAACTTGGGTTAGGTGTCTTGCCCAAGGACACATCGCCATGTGTCGCCCAGAGCTGGGCTTGAACCTGCAACCTTCCGATCACCGACCAAGCGCATTCTCCAACTGCACCACTGACGCCCCAAAAGAAGAGGCGTTCAGTTCAACCAGAACATCCTGAAACATAATGCAACGTCGTTCACTTAGAGAGGAAAGACTGCTCCGCTGTTTCTGGGCTTTATAAAAACTGATAAATATCCACGGGGAGAGGATGACAGCGCCCAAAAAGCTCTGAGAAGAAGGTGGGACGCAGGTTTATTCCATCTCAGTTATCCACGGTGTGTCCCTCCGTTCAGACTCGTGGTTTATTGGCTTCACTGCAGCTGTACAGCACAGTCCGTAGTAACGTGAGGATGTGATGGCGGTGAGATCAGTTTGACAACAGAAGTTTGTCCAGTGTTTCTGCTGAGCCTCGTAGCACGCTGGGTTGTTCTATTTCGTATAGGCTTCGCCCTTTAAGGCTATCGCTAGTGGGTTTACCCTCGCGCATCAGCGCAGCACTAAAAAAAAAAACGTAGTCCACGCTCACCCACGTGATGGGCCTCCCCCGCTACCTGCCCATAAATAGCCGCAAATTCATACAATCTGCTCCCTCTTTGTCTTCAGCCGTCATGAGCAGCACGAGGAGAACTTCAGTTTCTTCACTCATGGCGTCTTCGGAGACCGTCCGGCTCTGCCCGGAATGCCAGACCAGCTACATCATGAGTAACGACATGCATTCTCGGTGCGAGTCCTGCCTTGGCCCAGTTTCACCCCAGCTGGAGGATACTGATTTTGAAGACGAGCACGTGGGAGGTCGCTCAGGCTTTGCTGGGGTCCCCCTGTCCTCGACCACCTCTCTGCCGATGATAGGAGCACTAGTTCAGGAGCTTCCCGGCATCATCGAGAGGGCGGCGGCTTATAAAGGGCTCTCCGTGCCGGCAGCACCCACGTCGGCTGAACCTGATGAGATGGCGGGCTGTTTTGCAGCTGCACACACAGCCCGTCGCGAGCCCACCTGGCCACGCTTCCCCGCTATCATTCCATACCAGTCCGGGGCTGTGGCTGAGCCAGGGAAGCTTCGGGCACTGGTGGCAACGTATGCTCCCATCACCAGGGTCGAGGGACTCACAGATGAAGGCTTCACGCCCGTCCCTCCTCTGGACCCGGGTCTGGCGGCTGTCTTCGGGGTTCGACCGAACCTGATTGGTGGCCGCCGGCAGGCTCTTCCCTCTCCTCGGGACCAGATGACAGGCCGCTTCGCGGACAGGTCCCACCAGTGTGCCAGCCAGGCGTCAGCAGCAGCTAACAACATTACCCTGCTGGCGTATTCCATCACGCAGATGGCAGCGGAGCCTGAGAAGCTGGCGGAGAGAGCTGAGGTGCTCAGCAAGGCAGCGAGCGCGATCATCACGCTCTGCGCCTCTGTAGCGGTGGCTTCAGCCCGTGTCATGGCCTGGCAGCACCAGATTCACCGAAACATGTGGCTCGGCCTGTCCACCTCGATTCCTGAGCCGGTAAAGAAGGAGCTGCTGGAAGGCCCCATCTCCTCTGACGCGCTGTTCGGCCAACAACTGCATTCACTTGTTGAGCATATGCAGAAGACGTCAGAGGAAGAGGACAAGATCCGGAGGCATGTGACCGGCACTCAGCGCCCAGCGGGTCGCTGGCGGGACTGCCGGGACCAGCTTCATATTCATCAGCCCACTGACAGAGACTCTCTGGACAGGTTGGCTTCTCCTTTTTCCCTCTCTTCACAGCCAGTGGAAAAAGAGCCTGATCAGCCCTTTCAATCCGAGCCCCCCTTGGGCTGCAGCGCAGATTTCTCTGACGCAGGCAGTGGCGGCGAGGGCTTTAAGCTGGCTCACCTCTCTCTCAGAGGTGGCGCCACAGCAACATGCTCGCCCTCTCTCAGAGCGCTGCTCAGAGTGGCGGCGCGTATGTTCGCTGGACAGGTGGATGGACAGGCTGATCGCCGCTGATTGGGTTATACTCTGCAGTTCGCTTCGTCTCCCCCACCGTTCAGCGGGATTCTGGAGACACACCTGTCCTCACAGGATCAGTGTGTGTTTCTACAGAAGGAGGTGCAGGAGCTTCTGCTGAAAAACGTCATCTCCAGAGTCCCACAGGTGGAGGAGAATCAAGGTTTTTACTCCCGTTATTTCCTGGTTCCCAAGAAAACGGGAGGGATGAGACCCATTCTGGAACTGTCACTGTTCAACACAGTGATAATGCAGCGTCCTTTTCACATGCTGACGATAAAACATGTACTGGAATGCGTTCACGGGAACGACTGGTTCACCTCGGTGGACCTGAAGGATGCATACTTCCACGTCCCTATTATTCAGAAACACAGGACATTCCTTTGTTTCTCTTTTCAAGGGATCCAATACCAGTACAATCGTCTCCCCTTCGGTTATTCTCTCGCTCCCCGCACGTTCTCCAAGTGTGTGGAAGCAGCTCTGCAGCCACTCCACAGGAGGGGGATGGGAGTTCTCTTTTACCTGGATGACCTGCTTTTGCTGGCTCGTTCCAGTGAGGAGGCAGCAGCTCAGACTCAGGTGTTGGTGTCTCACCTGTCGAACCTGGGCTTCGCTATCAATTTGGAAAAGAGCTCACTTTTTCCATCTCAGCAGATTATTTATCTGGGAGTGGAGTTGAACTCAGCCACAATGAGCGCGCGGCTATCTCAGGAGAGGTCGCAGACTCTGACAGCCCTCCTCAGACGAGTTGTCCCCGGCAGGGTGGTGACAGCAGTCTCTATCATGCGTCTGCTCGGCATGATGTCAGCGGCCCATGTGGTGGTACCGTTGGGACTACTTCACATGAGGCAGCTACAGAGATGGTTCATCCGTCTGCGCATCGACCCGGTGCATCAGTGGAGACGCATGGTTTTAGTTTCCCCCTCAGTGTCTCCCGATTTGGATCACTGGAACGACCCCGGAGTCCTGAGGTCGGGGGTCCCGTTAGGAAAGACATCGTGTCACGTTTCGGTGTTCACGGATGCTTCTCTCTCGGGGTGGGGGGGGGCACGTGTCTCTCTCAGGTTGTGGGGGGACAGTGGCCAGCTCACATGTCTCTCCACATAAATGCGTTGGAGCTTCTGACAGTGTGGAAAGTGGTTCAGCATTTCGCTCCTGTTCTACAGAAGCAGCATGTTCTGATCCACACAGACAACCAAGTAACAGCGGCTTATATAAACCGTCAGGGCGGCGTGCGCTCGGCGCAGCTGCTGGACATAGCCAGGAAGCTGTTATGTTGGGCGCACAGACATCTCCTCTCTATCAGAGCGGTGTGCTAAACAGGGGGGCGGACATCATGTCGAGGGGAGGTCCTCAGGCAAGAGACTGGAGCCTGCATCCCGAGCTGGTGTCTCAGATTTGGTCAATGTTCAGGCAGGCGGAGGTGGACGTGTTCGCGACGCGAGAAAACGCTCAGTGCGCCCTGTGGTTTTCTCTGAGTGCACAAGACAACCCCCCTCTGTGGGTGGATGCGTTCTCACAACACCCCTGGCCCAAGAAGCTTCTTTATGCTTTTCCGCCCGTCCCTCTGATTCCTCGGTTTCTGAGGAGGATTCAGGAGGAGCAGCTGTCAGCTGTCCTCATAGTCCCGGAGCGCACAGGAGCGTCATGGTTTCCATGGTTACAGTGCCTGCTAGTGGGTCTGCCATGGATGATCCCGTGGCGGGGGGATGCTCTCTCCCAATCAGGGGGAACGATCAGGAGTTTCCCTGTGATAGGTCAGCGTCTGTGGGCCTGGCCGCTGAAAGGAAGCGCTTAGAGAGGCTCGGACTCTCTCCCAAGGTCGTGCGCACAATCCAGACTGCTAGAGCTGCATCCACGAGGGCTTCATACTCGGGGAAATGGGCAGCTTTTCAGCGCTGGTGCATGGAGTCAGGCTTGGATCCAGTGTCTTGTCCCCTGCCTCGCGTGCTGTCTTTCCTCCAGCTCCTAATGGACAGAGGTTTGGCTTTTAGCACGGTTAAGACTTATGCAGCTGCGATTTCAGCTTGTCATGAAGTTTTTGGTGACAGAACTGTGTTTAGTCACCCGCTGATGAAACGCTTCCTCAAAGGCGTGAGGAGAGACAGACCGATTTCTCGCTCTTTTGCTCCTCAGTGGGATTTATCTCTGGTTTTATGGGCACTGGGCAAGGCTTCGTTTGAACCCCTGTCTCAAATCTCACTAAAGTTTTTATCACTCAAAACAGCTCTGCTTTTAGCTCTTACTTCAGCTAAGAGAGTGAGTGATTTGTCAGCCCTCTCAGTTGCTCCATCTTGCCTGCACATTCAGGGAGATTGCAGCTCGGCTGTTATACGCCCGAATCCTTCCTACATGCCTAAGAACATTAATAGCTCTTTTAGATCAAGAGTTATTAAGTTGGAGGGATTTTTCCCTCCTCCGCATGACTCCGGGGAGGAGGCTACATCACACCTTCTTTGCCCTGTATGCGCTCTGTCTTGTTATGTGGAGCGCACGGCCACGCTGCGTCACTCTCAGCGTTTGTTTGTGCATTATAGAGAGCACTCGCAGGGGCTTCCTCTCTCTGCTCAGCACCTGTCACATTGGTTGTGTGAGGCTATTTCGCAGGCCTATGTGTCATCTGGCTGCGTTCCTCCTGAACATATCAGGGCACATTCTACGAGAGGAATTTCCTCTTCTGTGGCTCTGCACAGTGGGATGTCAGTGGAAGATATTTGCGCTGCAGCATCTTGGTCTTCCCCATGCTCTTTTGTGCGGTTTTATCTGAGAGATGCCTCTCTCTTCTCTATGTCCCACTCTGTGTTAGGGATCCTATCAGAGTGAAGTTTGTGACATGAATGGATTCATTCTGCTTCTTGATGAGACAGGCGTGTTGTTGGGTCTGTTCTGTTCATTGTTTGACTGTTACAATGCGTAACGGTCGTCTTCCCTGCTTTCCAGCAACAGACAGATGTGTTTTGAGTCTGTTTTGTTATTGTTACATGCGTAACAGTTGTCTTTCTGTTGTTCGGCAACAGACCAGCAGAATCAGCCTAGGGATCAGGAGTATTCCTTATCTGGAGGCTGAGACAGATGTGTTACTGGGTCTGTTCTGTTCATTGTTTGACTGTTACAATGGGTAACGGTCGTCTTCTCTGCTTTTCAGCAACAGACCAGCAGAGTCAGCTCTTATGGATCATGAATATTCATTATCTGGAGGCTGATAAGGAACACATCATCAGGAAGTGGTTTTTGCGCACGTTTTGCACATACAGGGCACAGGAGCTCACATGATACAGGATTCTGTGAATGAGCTTGTGTGCGGACCTGAGTTTATTGGAAGCTTTGATGCTGGGTTTTTTGGATGAGGACCCAGTGAGGCATTGACTACATCCTGCTTCGCCTTTAACCCACTAGCGATAGCTTTAAAGGGCGAAGCCTATACGAAATAGAACGTTAGTTACGTATTGTAACTCCAGATTCTATGAGTATATGCGCAGCCCTTTAAGCTATGGGCCTCACTGGTTCCCCTTATCAGCTGAAGAAAAAGGCTGTTATCGGGAGCAGATTGTATGAACCTGCGGCTATTTATGGGCAGGTAGCGCGGGAGGCCCATCACGTGTGGGCGTGGACTAAGTTTTTTTCAGTGCTGCGCTGACGCGCGAGGGTCAACCCACTAGCGATAGCCTTAAAGGGCTGCGCCTATACTCATAGAATCTGGAGTTACAATACGTAACTAACGATCCCTTACCATGGATGGTTCAGGTAAATTAAAGTTATAATCCAGTTTGTAGCAGAATAAATATTTACATGAAAGGGGAAAATCATGAGATAGTCTTGTTGGTGTCTGATATGTAGGTTCGAGGTCTCTCACCGTCTTCCCAGAGATGCGTTCAGGGCACCCTCTGGTTTTAGCGTGCCGTATTACATGCTAAAAGTTGTCCACTATTCAGGGTTTGCTGAAAGCTGTAAGAAAAGTAGAATTTTTTTTCAACTAAATTTAGCAAGCAAACCGGTAATTTTCTGCAAATGTTCTGAAAACGTGGATTCAAAGCATTGTTTGACGAAATTCTCCCGTCCTCTGCTTCATGTTAGGACATGTTTCCAGCTTTGTATGAGTTACGTTCAATTACCCTTGGCAACTTGAGAATCTAGCGATTACCCCAGCATTTTCAGTTTTTGGACTGAACAAACAGCTTGTAAATGCGCGTCATTTAAAACTAAGTGGTATTTTGACCCTGCCGACAGATATGGGATCCAGAAGGTTTTAACTTCAAAACTGGCTGGACTAAGTTGATAAGATAAGATAAGATAAAAATAGAATAGAATAGAATAGAATAGAATAGAATAGAATAGAATAGAATAGAATAGAATAGAATAGAAAATACTTTATCTATCCCCGAGGGGAAATTCAGGAGTCACAGCAGCAATCAAGGAAACAAAAGTAAGAAAGTGTAAAGAAAGTGCAAAAAGGTCCACAGGCGACCCCATTTGAATTTGAATTCGAATTCCATTTGAAAAGGCACGATGAAGTGGTGACACTGTTACAAAGTACAAACTGACGTTCAGATGTCATAATTTCATAGGTCCACTACAGAGAATGATGCTATTTCATTGTTAAATTATTAATTATCTGGTTGTTGTCGATTAAGCTGGTCACCTACTGTAATGTGAAAGTTAAAACAAAAGTCTGTTCGAAAAGTGTTATACTTTGTGAGTCCTTGAATAAACAGGAGTACAGTAAAATACCAAATAAACGCAGAGTGTAGCAGCACGTTTGGAAAAATAGATGCCTGTTCCAAATAAACGCCAGGGGTATGGTAAGTTATCCGGCGCAGCCTACGAGCCGCAGTCAATTTCTTTGGTTCTTTTTTTCATTCCGCAGTCATAGTTACAGAACACACATGCAAAAGCTGAGCTCACAACTGACAGTTGACTCTTGAAAACTGATTTTTCAAAAAGAAACATAATCAGACTGTACCTTATTAGTAGTGGTGCATCGGATAATTATTGATCCGTGATCTGTTCGGATCTATGTGATCGGTTCGGCACACACATGACCCTACAGCAATGTTTTTTGTGCAGCAGAAGCCCAGAGCGCTCGCACCAAACACCCCCTCCCTGCTCGTCTGCTCGTCTGCCGTCTGCTCGTCTGGGGCATATTTTACCTGACCCAAAACACAAATAAACGGACTCCCACCAAAATCTGATATCGGTTTGCATTCACGCTTTATTTAGAGAATTTTCAGCGCGTTACTTTAACACAAAAACACCACTAAATAAGGCTCGAGTTCTCGAGTTCTCGAGTTCTCGCTGCAGAGCCACAGCTGGCTACAAGGCGCTCGCCACTTAGTGTATCAGTCCACGCGCGGCGTGACAGATATAAACAAACGCAGGTAGTCTGCCAGGACGAATTATGCAATAACAACGTAAAGATGAGGAGGCTTTGAAGAGTCAAAGAAGATGTTACCACTTCCGCTGAATGTTATTTGCTGGGAAAGGAATTAAACGCCTGTACCAAATAAACGCCTGGTCTGCTCAGTGATTGAAACAAATAAACGCCCAGGCTACTATTTGGTATTTTACGGTAACACATGCTTACATTATATATATATATATATATATATATATATATATATATATATATATATATATATATATATATAGATATATATATATATCTATATATATATACATATGTATGTACCGCACATGCGCAGTACTCTCCGGAGAGCCGACAGTGCATGCGCAGTACTTTCTGGAGAGCTGACTCCTTTCTTTGAGGGGCAAACGTAAACAAAGTCTTTGTGAGTTCAGAGGTCAGTACAGCCACACAGCGCTGTCTGGAGTGGCACAGACTTGGAGCGGACAATGATGGAATATTGGTGAAAAACACAAGTTTTTGGACGATTAATGCAGTTTTAGGAGCAGCGCTGTCAATGCCCCGATGGATCCCATTATACGGACGTCCGCTGCACGATTTTGGATCTAAATATCTCCCGAAGCACTGCTTGGATCAGGAAAGCCTTCTGGGTGAGTATTTTGTTCTACTTCATTCTATAAACAATGTAAAAGCTGTATAAACCGAACTTATCCTTTAAGTGGCTAAGGAAGGTTATCGATGTATTTTTGTGCCTCTTCAGCGGAGCTGATCCACTTTCTGGCTCCACTCTGTAGTGTGAGGCAAGGCCGCGCCGGGTAGAGTAGAGCAGGCTTTAGTCCACACTTGTAAAGTTCAGCCATGACCTCCCTATATTCTGCTCACGGGTTGATGATTTTTGGGCTGAAGTCTTCCACAACACAAACTGTTTGGCCACGAAATTCAAGTTTCCCTCTCCGCTGCACTTCTCTGATAAGGAGCTCCTTCTTCTTGTACCGGTGTAGAATAACTGGGCACGCTCGCTGTCCGGGGGCTGGTTTAATGGCCAACGAGTGATGGGCTCTGTCAATGTCAGGCGGGGATGGCAGTGCTCCGGGTCCGAAAATCTCACAAAGCACTTTAGAGAAAAGTTCAATTGGGTGACCGCTTTCAATACACTCTGGTAGGCCAAGGATGAGTAGATTTTGGTGTCTGCTGCAGCTTTCCAAATCGGTCACTTTAGCTTTAAGTTTCATGTTATCCTCCTGCAGGGTTTAACAGATACCTTCAAGGTCTGAGACCCGCCGGCTCAGGTCTTTGCCGGTGAGCTTAAGAGGGGAGACACATTGACCATTTCCTCCACTCCAAGTCGTGTTTGGTCGAGTTTAGAGTCCACCTGAGAAAACCAAGTTCTGGATTCAGCAGCTATCTCCTCCCGGTGTTTCACAAGCAACGTGGTAATGGCGTCTAGCGTGAGGCTAGCCTCGTCTTTTTAGCTTGGTTTAGAGGATTTGGAAGCCATTAAAAAGGAGTTTTGAGGAAAACTAAGGGAAAAAAACACAAAAATATTGGATTATTCCCAGATTAGCAGGGAATTAGAGGGCTGGGTGGTATGAAAAGTAGAGAATTTACCGGAGCACTTAAACTGCACGTCAACTCCATCTGCCTGACTGGAAGTGAATCCTAAGGGACATTCTTTTGAAATATATCATTAGACATGCAGAAATTAAGGATGGCGGCCATTTATTTAAGATGGCTGCCATTTCTATTGTATGCACATTTTTTTTTCAATAGTTCAAATGGTGATGCAAGCTTAGAAGTTGGCACAGATACTCTCTATTGGCCACTCATTTGAATAGAGACATCAGACACTTGAAAATGAACGATGGTAGTCCTTTTTTAAGATAGCCACCTCCTTAGTAGAAAATTGGTATTTGGACTGTTCGTGAGGTCACTTTACCTGAACCCATTTACAGCCACTTGACACTCGACCTGTCCAATTTGGTAAAACTTGCCGGTAGTGCCTCCTAACAGCATAGCTCACAGGTTTCATCAAAGTACACAAACTCCCTTACCACGACAAGGTAACAGCCACAAGGAAGGATATTTTTGTTTGGCTTTTTTTCTTTCTTTTTTTTTTTTTTAATTTGTCTTTGGTTTGGTTTTATATTTATATAGTTTTTCTTTTTTGCTTTTCTTCTATGGAAACAGTAATTTTGTCAATTTAATTCAGGGGAAGGGGAAAGAAAAAGACAGATGAGTATGTAGTACAGCTGTGTTGCTGAATTGACAGAGCACCAAACATATGATTTAACTAATGAACTAAAATGACCAGCTCCTGAGGCAACAGCACTCTGACTGACTTGGTGTTTTCATGCAGAGTAGGAAAAAACCTCCCAAATAAAAGGTAGACGTGCTGACTTTCACTAACTCAACTTTAAATATCTTTTACTGATAATAAGTCAGTGGAAAACAATACACTAAAACTGAACTAAAAACTGAGGTTGACTGTTAAAATTAGAGACACAATGATGAAGAGCTGGGCAAAAGGTCTACCTGAAAACACAAAGACTGAGCCATACCAAAGACTCAAGCTGACTGCTGACTTTTCCATTCACACAGCTGCTCAGTGCTGTGCAGGTGAACCCCAATCTGAAACATTTGGACCTTCCACAGCACAGCATATTCAGCCACACTTGACCAGTTGTACACAACTTTGTGCAACTGGTATATCCACTGTCCAGAATACCCACCATTGTTCGCCAACCTTTTCCATCCCCAGTCAGCAGGACTCTCTGATTTTGGTTGACACTTTGTTGCCTGACTCCATATGCAGCCTGCCTGATATGCAGCATGATTAGTGTGTTGAAGCAGAGCTGCTCTTGTTTGAGAAATGGCTTCATATAGTCAGACAAACATGTCAGGTCTAGCCTCATCCACACCAACAGCTGTTCTTGATCTATCGTACATCAGGACCACAAAATTCTCCAGGATCTCAAGGCCACCGTCAGCCAGTACAGGAGGGGACTGACCTAATTTGCCAAAGATGAGAGGCCTCAGGACAAATGTCCCAGGTTTGCCAGGCAATCTTTCTGCCTTTGTTGTGAAAGGCTGATACAGTATCACAACCTGTGAAGGCAAGAAAGAACGATATGCCTGTGGTCTTCATAGGTCCAATAGCTCTGCACAGGGTAACCCTGCACAGTCTAGCATCATTATTCAAAAGAGTGTCCCTTAGAGAGTATTTGTACCAAATGTCATGTACATAAATATTCGGTTGTTGAATGACACAACTTTCAGAAATGCAATAGAGGCAGACCTGGCTCCATATTTACTAGATAATGATAAAGGGAAGGTAAACCCTAGCATTCCATGGGATGCAGCTGAAATTGATTTTAGGGGAAGATTATAGCCAGGACAGCCTGGTTGAAAAAAATTACAGCTAAAAAAAAATCAGAGGCTGCAAGAAGATCTGAGAAACTTAGAGTAAATGTACACAGTTAATAAAGAGCCCTCTATTACTCAAAAATCAGAAATCTTAAACAGGAAATAGACAAAATACTGAACGAGGAGGCTGAGAAAAACATAAGGTTCACGAAGCAAAGGTAAAAGGTCCAAGAGCAGCAAAACTCTTGGCTTGAAGACTCAGAAAACAACAGGCCAAAAACACTATTCATAAAATCAAAGACCCTGCCTCAAGAAAGATGATTAAAGACTTGGATGGTATACATAAAGCATTTGAAACATATTATGAGTCCTTATGTTCCCAACCAGATTATGCAAATACTCATAGTGTTACTGAGTTTTTAAACTCTCTGGATCTTCCCAAACTAGGGAAGAAGCTAATGACAGATTAATTTCAACTATAACCAGGGAGGAAATAGACAAAGCAATTTCAAGTCTCAGTAATGCAAGTCTCCTGGTACTAACGGGTTCCCCCCAGATGGTACAAATTGATGAGAAAACATCTACTCCTGGAGACCAGTTTTAACCACATATTAAGAAGTGGCTCTGCTCCTCCTTCTTGGGGGGAACCCTTTATATCAATTATTCCCAAAGAGGGGAAGGACAGGACTGATTGCAAAGGGTACCGGCCTGTAAGTGTCTTAAAGATAATTTATAAAGTATACGCCACTATTCTGACAAAAAGAATGGAATTAATAATGCCTTACCTCATAGACAAGGATCAGACTGGATTTATTGAAATTAGACAAACACATGATAATATAAAGAACACTGTATGTCATTGAGCGGATCTTCAGGGAAAAAGTTTGTTCCCTTATTCTTAGTTTAGATGCTGAAAAAGCATTTGATTCAGTTGAGTGGGATTGTCTCTTTTTGGTAATGAAAACATTTGGTTTTTGTGAAGATTTTGTATGTTGTATCAAGGCACTATACTTTGCTCCAACTGCAAGAATTAAAATTAATGGCAGCCTTTCCAATTCTATAACCCTCCAGCATGGCTGTAGACAGGGCTGCTCTGCTAGCCCAAGTTTTTTTCATCTATTCATTGAACCCCTAGCCCAAACGATACGGCAAGAGCATAGACTGCATAAAACATGGACGTAGCCTCCGCAACGTCACTCGTCTGTTCCTGAAACAGTGAAATGAAGCCAATCCTCAGACGTAGCCACATTCGCTATGACGCCAGCTGTGATTTTTTCTTTGAGCAGCTACAGGGCGCCTGGCGGTCACGTGACCTGAGCTGTACCTTTGATTGGACAATCAAACAATCCTAATAACTTCTCAACTGGAAAGATAGAAAAATATTCACTCACCGTACAGTGTGTGTCTAAAGTGAAATCAGCGTTTTAGACCCAAGCTGTTTTTTGAACCAGGCTGTAAATATGCTTTTTGAAGCTGTGAACATCTGTTTTTATGGCTGGGTGTGTACGTGACTTCCGGTCTTTCTGCAGCCAGCCTCAAGTGGATCCTAAATGAACAGCAACTTTTAGCACTTCCACATAGGCTTCATTTTTACTGACAGGATGTTGACCCTTGGGCCAGAGACAAACTTAAAGGGTATAACAATTGGAGGAGAGGAAAACAAGGTTAGTTTGTATGCAGATGATGTCCTTGTCACACTTATGGACCCAGGCCAGGGTCTGCCTTGGTCTCCCTGGCACTTCCCCCATATCAAGTACCTCGGAGTAAACTTACCCAAAGATCTATCACAGTTATTTGATATTAATTACAAATGCATTAACAAGAAAATATATGAGGATCTTGATGGTTGTAGCTTGCTCCCTTTAGACTTCTGCAGCAGGATAAGAACAAAAGGAATATTCTACCCAGGTTATTATATATTTTTCTGTCACTCCTGGGGGAAATCCCACAGAAACAGTTAAGAGAATGAACGAACATATTTCTTGATTTGTTTAGGGTAGCAGGAGACAAAGGGTAAAGCTTGCAACCCTCCATCTGCCTGTGGATAGGGGGGCATGGCTCTTCCATCAGGAATATTATTTTTCGGCCCTTTTAAGACCTTTGGTACACTGGTGTGACCCATTTTATGTAGCCAAGTGGAAGAATATGAAGTTGAATTTAATAGAAATTCCAATACAGTCAGTGCGTGGCTGTGTTGATGAGGAGAAGGAAATGTCTTTTACAGAAAGTAGATGAGTAAACTTATCATTGAGAACTTGGTCTGGAGTGATTAGACATTTTCAACTTCAAAGAAGAGGTTAAATTATTAAGATGGCCGGCATATGACCCAGAATTTACTCCAGCATCTCTGGATGCTCGTTACAGACAGTGAATTTATTTTGGTATTACTTTCCTGTGTAAGATTGTTAAAAAAAGTCAATGTAATAGCTTTGATGTAATGTGTCAGGACTTTTTTTTAGGTATCTAGCTAAAGAGATTACGAGATTACTTCCTTAAAAAGATTTTTTAAAAGTTCTGACTCAAGCAAACCAATGACTCTCATTCAAATATTTATGGATGCCTATGACTCAAAGATTACTAAAGGTTTGATAAGTAAGTTGTATAATGCTATCATCACACTGAACAAGGATAACACAGACTTTATCAAACAGAGATGGGAAAAAGAACTGGACATCACAATAACTGAAGACACTTGGCAGCACGCATGGAAAGTACGGTCATCTACAACAAATTCTTGGACTTGGAGGGACTTTGGAAAAACCTGGTGCGTTTTTTCATTACGCCTAAACAGAAATCAAAACAAAGTGGCACCCATCTCCTCTGGTGGAGAGAATGTGGGGCAGAGATGGCTGACCACGCCCACATTTTCCACCACTTGCCCCCTCATTAAACCTTTTTGGAGGGAGGTGGGATCAATTATTTCAAGAACCCTTTGCTTTACGATAGGTACAACATTCATAGCTCTTTACCTTGGACATATATCGGACGAACTGCATAAAAATGACACCTATCTCCTCAAGATCTTACTGGCATCAAGTAAAAAGGCCATCACCCAATTTTGGCAACAAAAGAAGAACCCATCCGCTGGTACTTTCATTAATATTGTTAAAAAATTACATCTATCAGAGCAAATGGCTTTTTCTTTAAGACTCCAAAAAGGACTGGGAGAAAAACGATGGGAGAAATGGGGAATTTATTAAGCTAGGGAAAAAAAGTGATCTGTGACTGCTTACCTAGGTATGTATTGTGTGTATTTTTTGGAGGTACCTCCTTGTACTGGGTAACAAATGACCTCTTGTTCTGAAATTTTTTGTGTATGGATGTGTATGTCTTTATGTACACAAGTCGGTTCAAAAAAGAAAAAGGAACAAAATAAAAAGTTTTAAAAAAAAAAGAGTGGAGGGGCAATATTCAAGTGTATCCTACCTGTCTAGAGCAGCAGAGCCAAGTCGCTGTTTGATGATGTCACTGGTCAGGAGTAAAGTGGGGCCTTCAGATAAGACAGAACAATGAAACAGAAATGAGTCCTGAAATGAATGGTGCTAGTTTGGAAACATTCAGAGAAGAAGTGAGCTGTCTCTTTCTTCATCCTGACTCTAGAGGTAAACCTGGGCATCAGTCAGCAGTGTAGTACTCCAATCCTGATATGTACAACTTGTGACTCCACTCGGACTCATATGTTGATGACTTGTGCTGTGTCCCAAATTGTGTACTCATGCACTTACACTAACTATCTTGAGTGCATTAGTGTGTTTACTTTGCACTTCGATTTCTCAGCTTGCTCACACACAAGAGGAGGGATCGGATCAAAACCATGGTTGATGTATGTAATCAGTGAAAAGCAGACGAAAAGCTGTGAATGGTTGTGAAATGCAATCCCAGTTTCCAGCAGGTGTGAAGCTGCAGTGTTTGATTGAAGACAACACCACCCCAAGATTTCCTGCACTGTTCCAGTCAGAGCAGAACGTACACAGCGCACTTTATATATTTGTACTTATGGAAGTAGGTGATTTGAGACAGAGCATTGGACTTCAACTCAGACTTGAGGTTTGGTCGCTAAATGCCCGCTAAAGTCTGCTTCATATTGGATTAGTGTTACTGCTGGCCGTACTCTCCAGCGGGGGAATGGCGCTGTGGGGGGGCAATCGTGCTTAGGCGCTGCATGGTTTGGATGGCCAGTGTGACCGTGTCCTCAGACTCTAACACTAAGGACTCAAGACTTGACTTGGACTTGAGCTATGGTGACTTGTGTGTGTGTGTGTGTGTGTGTGTGTGTGTGTGTGTGTGTGTAGGATTTTGTACCAATGCCGCTGAGTGCATGCTGCAGCTCAAGGGTGAAGGCAGTAAGAGGAATCTCATCAGACACCGGCAGGATCGCCACAGTGGACAGGTTTGAGGCGGGATTCCCAGCATCCCACTTACTGGTGGGGGTGTGGAGACCCAGACCACGAGCTGCAGAAAGGAGAAGAGTCATACTGGTTAGCAACCACTAGTTTATATCCATTGCTATGCATTGCTTTACAGTGGGGAACCTTCAGGGACTTCTAAGCCTTCAGAGAAGACCTTAAAAAAAAAAAATATATATATATATATATATATATATATATATATATATTTAATACATCATATATGTTTTTGAATTAAGTGTACTGCAAAGTTCACATCAGCAATGAAAGGGTTACTGTCTTCAAACACGTTGGGCTCTAATTTCGTAGACCAGGTGCAAGCGCAGGCGCACCTGCCCTGCACCCGCCTACGCCGCCCAGACAGGGCGTGACCGGCACACTTTGTAAGTTTCCTGCAGTGCCAAGAGAGGCGCAGTTATAGCGCAGTTATAGCGCAGTTATAGCGCAGTCATAGCGCAGAGGAGTGCAGAGCTGCGCGTCCACGCCTCCCTCGGCGCAAATGACAGAGAGGGAGGAGAAAAGCCGTGAGTGGGTTTAACACAGCCGAGCGCTGTTTTCACCAATCAAATGAGCGCCTCTCCTCGCCTTTAAATGCCCTGCGGCCAAGGCGCAGCATCTGATTGGTCTGACTGATCCCCAGCACTGCGGAAGGTATGCTGGAAAGTCACGATAGCGGGGACGGTCAGAGCCGCTGTCCCTGCAGCAGGAGAATGGACAACAGGGCGCACTGGAGGACAAGAAGCGTGTCTCCGTGTGGGCCAGCTCCCAGGACAGATTTAATCTGTTCCTTTGTCTTTAATAGGAGTACAAAATGAAGAGACAGTTACACAGCTGGCTTATCCATTCAGAATACTTTTGATCCACCTGCACTCCTGGTTTGTCATCCCCAAATAGCAGAACCTTTGGTGATATACTGTATACTCTCCCAGTGTCTCCACCTCATCCTCCTTACAATAATGTACTCCATCTTTTTAGATTATGTTAAAGATAAAGACTAAAACAGAGAAATACGGGGAAATCACGGGTAAATCCTGAGTGACATACATTTATTTTGTCTCTTTTTTCTCCGTCTTTTCTCTCCCTCTTTTCTTTGAATTAAATGAAATGAGAGAAGCCAGATATTTATTCAGTATCAGACGTTAAGGCTGTTTATTGTTTAATTGTAAGATGTGCATCAAACTTCCAGCTGCCGTCAGGTTAACTTTCCATTATGACAAACGGCTTCAATCTGACATCAGATGTGACGGGACAGTTAATATAGATACAAATGTATATGCTGGTTGAGACAGTTACATTAAATAGTGATTGCCGTGATTGTTTATTGCATTAAAATGTGCCTGACACTCTGGAAACCTGCCTCTGAGGCTTTGTTGACATGTGCGCACATGTGCGCCTGTCACCAAATTACAGCTGCGTGGGGTGCGCTCCGCCTTGCGCTGAGGATAGACCAGGTTGGAGCTGGTGAGCTTTCAGCACACTGTTTTTGGCACGAAATTGTCACTGCGCCAACATGAATCCGCTGACACCTCCCCCTGGTGCGCCGTCAACTCCCCCTGGCGCGCAGTCACACACAACTCTGGGCAGACGGTTTACCAAATTGTCAAATTGGCAGCGCAAGGCGGTGCACTGCACAAAATTAGCACTGCAGGGTGCGCCCCCTGCGCTGTGCCACGAAATTAGAGCCCGTTATCTCTATCAGGGCATGGTTTGCTGGCTCATTAAGTGGTTAGGACTTCACGAAGGCCAGGCTGTGTGTTTTGGTTTGGAGAGAGACAGGAAAATTGACCAATCACGATTTGATTTTTTGGGGGCGGGACAAAAACAAAAGATAAAAAGCCTTCGTGAAGTCCAAACAGTGGGCAGAGTGGTTAGAGCGGTCAAAGAAATGGCAGAAGACGAGAGCGAAGTTGTGGCTAGCTTGTTAGAATTTTTTTCAGCGTGTGCAAGTAAAAATTGTATCTGGTCGCGCTCTTGCAAGTGCATATGTCTTAATACTGAGCATGTTAGCCAGAGCTTGTTGCAGACAAACTTCATATTTACAGTAAAATATTTAGCAAAATCATAGCTAGGGTTACTACACACAGATAAATAAATAAATGGTGCAACAAAATCATGTGCCGGTGTGAACAACTGAGAAAGTTGGTTGCACCAGTGCTACCTGTGAAAAGGTTAGTTTAGAGCCCTGGTTGAGGATGTTTTTTGTTGTGGAAAATGTTATTGCGGTCATGATCTATTTGTTTACATCCTTGCCATCCTTAATTAAAGGATTGTAGCTATAAAACGCTTTCAAATCATCATACTGTTTTTTTTCCGCGATGATTTCTTTTCTGGGCTGTGAGGGCTGAGGTGAAGGCCCAGCTGTAGTACTCACAGTTGGCCACTGTTGCTTTGTTGCACTTCTTGTATAGGTGACATTAATGTGGTGTAATGTTTCATTTTCATGCTCTCAGGATGTGTGTTTCTGTTTTTTCCTTTTTTTTTACCTCTGTAACTGACTGCTCTGACCTGTCAGGGACAAGAGATGGTAATTAGCCTTATGGCTAACTCTGGCATATTGACATGGATGCAGCTGAAATGTTCATTAATATGCACTGTCCCTTTGAATAAATACATATATGAAAAAATATTCTGGTCAGAGGAGAAGAGTAGTTAGGGGTTCTGTCATGTCAAACCCTGTGTGCTTAGAGGGCTGTAAAAAGTCATGTATGGTGCAACCATACAGACATAGTAACTCTAGCTATGATTTTGCTAAATATTTTACTGTAAATATGAAGTTTGTCTGCAACAAGCTCTGGCTGACAAAACAGGTTATTTCTTTTATGTGACTTTAAAAGAAGACAATGAAAATGATTCTTAAATAAAAGCAAAGAATAACAACAGACATGCATGTGTGTACATATCAGGGTTATTATAGTTAACAAAAACATTTTCGTTGAAAAAATAAAATTGAAAATAAAAAAAAGACTAAAATCATTAAGTGAGTTTACAAAACTTACTATAATAACTTTAAATGATAGAGAACACATCTCCAGTTTTCGTCTTTGTCAATCTGTGTCATACATAAACTCCTTACTTTTACTAATCAGGAGTGCTGGCAGGCTGCCAACACTCCTGATTATGGAGGGAGTCTCCCATTTTTTAACCCTTTCCTCCGCTGTTCTCCTGGCTTGTGATTTCTCCTGATTATCCCCCTACTTCAAGTATGTTCCTGTGATCGCTAATATTGTACGGTTTTTACTAGATTTGACTGTGTCAAACCAATAATCCCACCGTACGGGGTGTGCTTGACCAGCGAAACAGTGTCATACTCAGCTCCGACACAATCTTTGTACTTTTATGACTTGTTTATTGGCCTTCAGCAACTCCACACATGCTCTCCATAGGCATTTAAACAGTGAAAGATTGGCCGTCAGCAACAGGTAATCAACTAGAAAACACAAAGTAAACAACTAAGTATGATGTTAAAAGGTACAAGCATTCTTATACGTTTTATCCCAAGTTACATCAAGTTATAATTTTTTATTGGAAATAATAACTCACCAGCTCGGCTTCACCGGTTAACACGAGGCACAACAAAAGAGACCAACCATCATCCAAACACAAGTTGGAACACTGCACCCAGAGGGCGTGGCAAACATACGTATCTTGAAAATAGGGAAACTCCACACAAATATTTTTCAAATTCAATCAAGTCCCGTAATTGGGCGTTATATCAAAACCTCAAAAACCATCCACCCCTGTCTCTCTTAGTTGGTTTGATCCAACTGCCGCACTCGTTGATGAAGAGTTTATCAGAGCCTTAGCTGTTTTCTATCTTTCTTCTTTGGGGTTGAAATGACACGTGAGTTAAACTAACATAGCTCTGCTGTAACGTAGCATCCTCTTTGATCAGAACAGTTTAGAGCAGCATGAATCTTATAGTGAGAAGGCTGACTCCATTGGCGCAAATCCCGGGGGGGGGTCATGTCCCCCCTTCCATAAAGATGCCACCCCCCCTGCTGCAAACCCCCCACCTGACCAAGTCGATGTTCACCACCAGACAGAAGTGGGTATTACCAAAAGGCCAGTGCCAGAGGATCTCAGGGTTCGCGAGGGTTCATATGGTAAAAGCAGTTCTGAAAGATAAGAAGGCCCCAGACCCCTGAGACATTTAAAAACCATTAAAAGAACTTTAAAATCAATCCTAAAGCACACAGGGAGCCAATGCAGGGATTTTAAAACTGGTGTAATGTGTGCCCGGCTCCTGGTCTTTGTCAGCACACGTGCTGCTGAGTTTTGTAATAGTTGCAGACATGAAATGTTTCTTTTCGGATGACCAGAAAGCAGGGCATTACAATAATCAATATGACTGGAGATAAAAGCATGCATTAGCTTCTCTATGTTAGCACGGAAGAGAAAGGGGTGGACTCAGGCTATGTTCTTTAAATGATAAAATCCTGTTTTAGTTATATTTTTTATATGCGGAATAAAACTGAGCTCAGAGTCAAAGATGATGCCCAGATTTTTAACCTGATTGGATGGGTTTAAAGACAATTTTTGCAATTTTGATACTAAATCCTCGATAACTAAAACCTCAGTCTTGTCCTGGTTGAGCTGTAAGAAGTTCTCTGCCATCCAGGATTTAATATCTAAAATACATTTAAAAAGGGCATCAATTGGCCCTGTGTCATCAGGGGACATGGATATGTACAGCTGTGTGTCATCAGCATAGCTGTGAAAAGCTATATCATGCTTCCTGATGACCCTTCCCAACAGGAGCATGTATAAGTTAAAAAAAATTGAGCCTTGGGGCACACCACAGTTAATTTTATGAATTCTTGAGGAGCATGTGTCCAAACTTACCAGAAATTTTCTGTCTTTGAGACAGTGAGATAAGAATCAAACCATTGAAGGGCAGTACCACAGAGGCCCACCAGGTGTCTCAGTCTATTTAAAAGAATCCTGTGATCTACTGTATCAAAAGCAGCGCTTAGGTCCAGTAGCACAAGGACTGTAAGCTTGTTAAAATCCAAGCTGCACCTGAGGTCATTGACAATCTTTAGTAGGGCGGTCTCTGTACTGTGGTTTGTTCTAAAACCAGACTGAAATTTTTCTAAAGTGTAATTGTTAGTTAAAAAATCATTCAACTGACTAAAAACAAGTTTCTCTAAAATTTTGCTTGAAATGGTAAGTTGGACACTGGTCTGTAATTATTAAGAATATTTGGATCTGAATTGTTCTTCTTTAGAAGGGGCCCCACTATTGCCGGGTAAGAGCCCGTCTGAAGAGAACAATTCACAATTTTTAAGAGCTCATTTTTAAAGAATCCATAAAATGTTTTAAAAAGTGATGTGGGATTAGGGTCTAAAAGGCAGATTGTTGGTTTTAGTTGGGAGAAAACTCGACCAGGCATCTGAGCATCAACCAGGGCAAAACTGTCCAGTGTTTCCTCAGGCAGAAACAAGTTTTCTAATGTATTTAAAATTGCATTTTGATCAGATAAAATAGAGGATCTTATAAAATCTATTTTACCCCTGAAGTGGTCAGCTGCTGCAGCTCACCAGCCCGTGAGGTCTCCAGCCAGCTGGACAACACAGGGAGCCAGGATTTAAAAGTGGCCAGCACAGAGTCCTTTTCTGTAGCTTGTTGGATAGCCGCCTGATGTCTTCAGGAAGATTAGGACGCGGTCACATTGGCCCTCCAAAACGTACCGTGCCTAAGCACGATTGCCCCCCTGCAGCGCCGATCCCCAGCTGGAGAGTACGGCTGGCAGTCACACTACCCCTATATGAACTAGACTTTAGTGGGTATCAGACACGCGCACAGCCCGCCTACGTCATCGTGAAGCATTTGTTTACATGAAGCGCGATCTCATCAGAGTCAGCACAATAAGACACAAGATATATTAAGTCGTTTTCGTCCGACACAGCCCTCTAACACCCCCGTTTTGTTTAAAATGATCGTTGAGAGATGCGCTCGCGGTGATTATACGTAATGGATCGCACGTGCTGTCTGCGTGCTTGTGCTCGTGCATGAAGTAAACCGTGCCGAAGCCCACCTCTTCGAAGCGTGCCGAAGCACCGAAGGGAATCGTGCTTGAGCACGGTACAGTTGCGGTCACACTGGCCATTCCAAACGTGCTTTACGGCTGAAGCGTGCTTAGGCACGGCACGATTGGCCAGTGTGACCGCGTCCTTATTAATCCTTTTCTGAGCCCTTTTGAGCTGCTGTCCTACCTCTACAGGTAAGGAAGCGTCCATAGTGATAGCGTCCATGGTAGCCATGTCTGCTCTCTCTCATTAAATGAGTAAAACCCAGGAGTAAAATAACTAAAAACCTTTTACCCAATAAAGCACAAGTTAAAGCATTTAAAGACTTTCTTTTTGAAGCAGGCTTTCAGAGCCAGTAATATTGATGTTAATTTTTATTGTATTTAAATCAAATGGTTTTTAATGTGAAACACTTTGTGACGCTTGTCTGTGAAAAGTGCTATACAAATAAAGGTTACTAAAAGTTACCTTATACTTGAGGCTCAACCTATTAAAAGCGTTAAGAACCTTTTAAAACTGGGTAAAAGCTGGAGTGCTCTGCACTGTAGTGCTCGTGGAGAGTACGGATGCAGAAGAGCATTAGCCTAACCTCATGATGGGTAAAGGCAAAGAGCTCTCCGGAGACATTCACAACCTGATTGTTGCTCAGCGTCAGAATGGAACTGGTTACAGACTTATATCAAAGCACCTGAATATTCCAGTCAGCACCATTGGGGCCATTATTCGCAAGTGGAAAAAGCACCACCTTACCATCAACAGGCTACACACAGGAGCTCCTTGAAGATTTCTGACCAGGGAGTCAGAAAGCTAGTCAGAAGAGTACTTAACGAGCCAAGGACCACCCTGAAAGTGTTCCAGAAAGACTTGGAGGCAGCAGGTACAATTGTTACAGAGAAAACAATAGGGAATGCACTCCACTGCCATGGCCTCTATGGACGCTCAGCCCGCAAGACTCCATTCCTCAAGAAAAGGCATGTTGAAGCTGGTTTAAAGTTTGCTAAACAGCATCTTGACAAGCCTGTCGAATACTGGGAGAATATTGTCTGGTCAGATGAGACCAAAACTGAACTTTTGGGCTGTCATACTACATACCATGTTTGGAGGAGAAATGGCTCTGCACACCACCCAAAAAACACTACCTCAACAGTGAAGTTCGGAGGTGGAAGCATCATGGCAAGGGGTTGTTTCTCATCTCATGGTGTTGGCAAACTTCATGTACTGACGGAGCAATGAATGGAGCCATGTATGGGGAAATTCTTGATTTGAATCTGCTGCCATCCACCAGGATGATGAAGATGATACGTGGCTGGACCTTCCAGCAGGACAACAATCCGAAGCACACGGCAAAGTTGACTCTCAAATGGTTTCAAAAAAAAGAAAAACAATCTGTTAGAATGACCGAGTCAATCACCTGACTTCAATCCAACTGAACATTTGTGGAAAGAACTAAAGAAAAGGGTTCACCAGAGGGCACCAAAGAATATTCCAGATTTAAAGACAATCTGTGCAGAGGAATGGACCAAAATCATACCTGAGCAGTGTGGGTTCAAACATACAAGAAGCTTCTGGAAGCTGTCATTGCAAACAAAGGCTTCTCCACTAAGTGTAAGATGAGTCTCAGTTAGCGTGTTCAATACTTTTTTCCTGTGTTATCATACTTAATTCCACACAATCTTTATTTATGGACTTGAACGTTGTGAATTCGTTTCATGTGTGGATTATTTGAGTTAATACCAATGTCTGGGAGAAATGTCTTTTGAATTGCAGCTTTAAGTTGATGCGTTCAATACTTATTTTCCCCACTACCCATTTGATTGTATAGACAATCAAAATAGGATTCTTCATTCAAAATATAGCTCAGACACTGTTTCAAACCACTTTGGTTGGCAGCCGACATGAAATGCTGTGAATTGTCACTATTGTATATGTTTGGATAGAAGACACCAAAATATGTAGTGTATGGAGCAGCAGCATCTCTTGATAAAGATAAAAAAAAGCACTTTAAAGCTTTTCGCACTGACACATTTACTAGAATAAAATGCTCAAAAATTGTATTCAAATTAGCTTAATCTTTTTGTTTACATTCGCTTCCCTGTAAATGACATAGTATAACGTGGTGCGTCGCACTCTCTGGTCTAATAATCCTGATAAAATCCCGTAGTGTTAGCTGGTCACTTTTTTCAGATCTTGTAGTGTGAGTGCATCTTTAAGATTTAAGAGAATTTAATCTGAAAAGACTCTCTTTATATGTGTGATACAACCCGATTCCAGAATCTAGTAAGATTTTTAAAATCCTGTAGCCTGAGCCTGCCTTTAAAGAGTTATACAGTTTCGAGGTGGCGTTGTACGAGGATATATATATATATATATATATATATATATATATATATATATATATATATATATATATATATATATATATATATATATATATATATATATATCTGTCTATTCATTATCAAAGATAAACCACCTGAGCCTTATTGGAGGATGCAAGGGCAAGGACACCGTGTGGCACATGATGGGGCAGACCATTTCCAACAAGTAAGCTAGACAAACAAATTGGAGAGGGGTGAAATGAAATAAAAGGCAGCTGAATATATTAATGTTGAATTAATCGGACACAAAAGCACACACGAAAACTAACTAGGTCTTATTGAGGAACTACTTTCCATTTCCATTTCCACTTTTTATCAATGTTTATGACATGCTAAAATATTGAGGTTTTTCTTTCATTCTGAGCTGGGGGCATTGCCACTTTTGGACTTTTTTCCAATCAAACAGATGCAGCTCAGTAAATTTTTAATAGTATAAGCATAATTAGAAAATTGACCACAGTATGTTGCGGGACTTAAGCTCTCCATGGCAATAAGAAAACATTGCACACAGTGAATGGGCCAGAACTGGGCTAACTGGCCAGTTAGTTCATTTATGTTTTTGTTTTCATCTTCTTCACTCTTTAGTGCTGTGTTTTGTAGAGAGGGAACTCTGAATCACTTCTGCTGTGATCTGGCCCTGTATGGAAAAAAAATTAACTTGACATTCAGGAGTGCAGGCCGCGCCCCTTATGTAATTATTATGTAATAGTGGACACAGGGGCTGATAAACCAGGTTGAAAGAGTGCCCGCCCGTATGTGACGCTCCGTGAACAACAGCAAACACACCCATAAACAAACAGGGATAATCTGATTGGTCAATACTAGTCGGCCTTCCATTGGTTGATCCACAAAAAATTTCGAGCGCACAGAGATCTGTGAGCAAAAATCCCTCAGCGCGAGAGGAAGAACCGGAGTGTGAGCGCAGGAAATCTGCGCGAGCAGCATTATATCCGAGCGCAAGGACACAGTTTGAGCACGAGCAGCATTATAACTGAGCACGAGGACACAGTTTGAGCACGCGCAGCATTATAACTGAGCACGAGGAGACAGTTTGAGCGCGCGCAGCATTATAACTGAGCACAAGGAGACAGTTTGAGCACGCGCAGAGCAAATTTGAGTGCAAGAGCAGAGTTTTGAGAGACAATATCACAAGATCTGAGCATGAAATCAATATAATACTGCTCTCAAATCAATTTAAAATGCTCTTGATTTAAGATATGATATTCATTCCATATTATATGGAGTGTCTGCGTTTGTGAGCGTGCATGAAGTGTACCGTGTTGAAGCTCATCTCTCCTAAGGTGCCAAAGAGAAGAGAGTCTTGTGGTCACACTGGTCAAACAAAATGGACTTTGAAGAGTGCATGAAAACAGTTCAGATAGCCAGTGTGACCGCGACGAGAGACTGCTGCGAGCGAGACGTCCTTCTGTGATGTGTGAGTGATTTTGGGTAGGGGAGGGGCTCAGCATGTGTGGCTCGTTGACAAGCAGCTGATGCAGATCAATATGTGCTTTCATATCAGTCTCCAAACTCCAGAAAAGAAAGTACATTTGATGTCAGTTGCTATTTTGAAAAAGAGGTTGCTTGAGGGGTATGAAAACTCTAAATATATAGTCAGCTCTATTTGAAATACCACTCTTTGATCTTTTTAATAATTTAACGATTCCTTGAGGTGGAGAAAATTCCTTCAGCATTTTTTGTAACCAAGTATCAAATTATTTGTGGAATCGTTTCAGCTCTAAACACAACACATATGCAAATACATTTCTACACAACACATTAAAAAAGGTGACCCGTGACCACAACACAGAACATTACAAAAATGCGCTGCAAAGACCACAACACATGCACATTAGAAAAACGCACTGCAGACAACACTTCACATTAAAAAACACACTGCAAAGACCACAACACATTGGAAAAATAGTTGCAAAAACCACAACACAACACATAAAAACTTGTGCTGCAAAAACCACAACACAACACATTAGAAAAACGTGCTGAAAACAACTCAGCACATTAGAAACACCCGCTGCAAACACCACAATACAGCAAATAAGAAAAATAGCTGCAAACACCACAGTACAGCAAATATGAAAAATAGCTGCAAACACCACAGTACAGCACATTAGAAAAACATACTGCAACGACAACGACACAACACATTAGAAACATGTGCTGCAAATACACAACAACACACATGGAAGTGTTTCCATTCAAAGTGGAAATGAAATGCAATTTTTAGCACTGGAATTTCTCAAATAAATACGAAAACACATTCAGCCTAAAATTTGTTTTTAAAAGCAATTAAAACCAGAGATATTGCTAATTTAGTTTCGTTTTTCGCTGAAAACGCTCACTGCTCAACACTCAATGCTCGAACGCTTGACACTGCTCTATGCTTGACGCAGTGCCAATTCGCGGTTTTAAATTGACTTTGTATGAAAAATCAACGCGCTAAAAATTAGCGACGCTTTCGGTGGGTACACACTGTTAGCCCATCAGCGAGCGGCCATTTTGATATGACTCCACTGTATGCGTAGGGAGGTTGGTTTATTCTTTGGCTGCGAGTTATTTACCAGCTACTGGACACAACACCGAATGAGCTGTGATTCACTTGAAAGGAGTGTGACAATGGAAGATGAAGCTGAAAGACCCAATGAATACCCAAACCCGATTGCCTACGCTTTCGAGCCAATCCACCAGGTCACTGGAACAGCGATACGAAGAGAGGAGGACGGTATGGAGCCGGTGCTTGTCTGGGAGGAGAAGCGGCTTGGTAACGCTACCTGGTGTCAGTGTGCTGCACTGCGATGCCCTCAATCACCGAGTCCATCTGTTGTCAGGGGGCTGAACTGGACCATGTTATGTGAGGTGAATCATGCATAACACATGTTTGATCGTTTAGTTTACTGTGCCCGGAGGTGGACGTTTCAGAGGTGGCCATGCTATCCCTGAAGGATGTCCGAGCAGAGACATTGGAGCGCACGGTAGGCCAAGCTAACGTTAATAATTGCCGGTGGATTAACATAAAATAAAATAAAATAAAATAAAATGAAATAAAATAAAATAAAATAAATTAAAGCAATGGCTAGGCAGGAATATGGGAGAAAAGATACAATGTTTCCATTTGCAAGATTTTTTTTTTGATGAAAGCGTTTAAGTTCATCTTGCTCCCTGCTAAGGATACTAGCTAATTACTAGCCAAACATTAGCATTAGCTTACAATGGCATGAATAGCCGACTCGGTTGCGACTCGTGTAGCTAACAAAACACTTTTGTTTTGGATGAGCGAGTGTGATGCAAAGAAAAAGTCTAAGAAAGTCTGGCATAACAATATGATGACACATGAAAGCACTGTAAGGCTCGTTTGATTATTTGCATTTGAGTTGGCCAGCACATCATGAGAAAGGGACAGGGCAGGAACATTACTGGGGAAAGCACCAGCTAACATTAGGTACATGTCCCTAAATCCAGGGACTGTCACCCTTTTGGTTAACATTATACTAGCTTGTTGCACAACTATGAACTAGTTAATAAACATAATCATTGAGACAGCATGATTATCACTACTGGAGTTGATATGTTTGAAAAACATATGGTGATACTAAATCTAACCAATACTTTTTTTGCCAGTGTCTTTAGGCTGACTGCATACAGGCACTTTACCCTTTGGGCCATGGGGCATCTGGGGAGGAAGAACAGGATCCCTATTCCAGCCTGTGTTGTTGGATCCATCAGAGCTGTGTTCCCGGATCCATCAGAGCTGTGTTCCCCTCCCTAGAATGCCATGGATTTGAGTATGCCTATGATGAATTGTAAATAGTACCTGCAAGTGTTTTCTATTAAATATGATTTACTGTTATATTTTACTGCACCAGTATTTTAAATGTTTAAGTTACATGAAATCTACACTCACTAATGCTGTCGTAGACAAGGCTATATTCCAGGTGGGACTGAAACTGAACTATTATTATTAAACATAGGTAATTTTAGCTGTTAACAGAGGAGGCTGGGTAAGAAAGTCAAAATATGATGCGAAAATACAAATGATCTCAACAACAATATTAATAATAATAACATGTACAATTGACAGAACATTCTGCTGGTTTCCCCCAGCAATGTCGATCTTGAGAACTTACTTCATTTTTAAACTTTGTAGAACTTTTTGTTCTAGGAGGTTGAAAAGATGGATGATTCAAATTTACATTGGATTTTTTTCTCAAAACTATTTACAGTACGTGTTCATAG
This sequence comes from Halichoeres trimaculatus, assembly GCF_033239565.1. Classification (NCBI taxonomy): domain Eukaryota; kingdom Metazoa; phylum Chordata; class Actinopteri; order Labriformes; family Labridae; genus Halichoeres; species Halichoeres trimaculatus. Next base: position 39,929,688 of record NW_027437183.1, on the reverse strand, counting down.
AAATTAATTAAATTGACTTATTGCAAATGTAAAGGAAAACTGATTTTGTATGGTAACGTGTAAATGTTCTCTCTATTCCTCATCAGTGAGCGGTGTTATGGGGCTGTGAGGATGCAAGTCTGCTCAGATGCTTGGCAACAGACATAGCTTTTTCTGGTTTTTGGACACTTTTGTGCTGGGCCAGGGTGATGACAGGCATGCCCTACAATGTTTCCCCAATGGAAGCCTTCTCGCACCTATTGAGCACCCCTTTCACAATGTCCTTCCTGAGGGTATGATCTTTGTCTACCTTCAGTGGTGTCACCACGTACTGCTGAGCAGCCTTGGAGTACTGGTGTTAAAGTTGCTCCTCACCCTCTTTTGTTTTTGCTCTGTCTCTGTTCACATTACTGTTATGATCCAGTGCAGCGACACGCAGACAGGCCACAAAACTTTCCCTCAGGAATTTCTTTCTCTTTGTGTCATATTTTGTGTACAAGGAGTGAAGGCTCTGTGTGTTTTTTTCTATTTTTTAGGAGCTGTTTGTCCAGGGCTATCTTCTGCAGGTGCTGAAAAGCAGCAGAGCTTGTGAGGAGCCAAGGTTGCTGGCTCTCTTCCTCAGGGGTGTAGGGAGGGTGCTCATACTTGGTCATCGTCTCACCAGACACCCAGTGATGCACATTGGTGATGTGATGCAGGATTGAGGTCCACTTCTCTTTCAACTTTGTCACACTTCCCTCACATGTTGTGGCACAAAACCAGAGACTATTTGTAATCATACTGATCCACTCAAACAGCTCCTCATTGTGGCACTTCAGCAGGCGTTTCTTGACATTTTTCAAACTCATGCTGTATGCTTTTATATTCTTGACGCATGATTTTCTGAACTGATGGATGGCAGTCAGTTGCCAGAACGGATATGGTCACATCATGCTCTTCTGACTTGGAAAGGCATCTCTCCAGACCTTCCACCTCAAGCCAATAACCGTTCTCCACCTCTGTGAATTTTACAGTTTCCTGTGCCACAACCAACTTCCACTTGACGTCCAGGAGCGAGTAGGTTCCATAGGTGGCATTGTGACCTGGGCTGTTATAACTGGAGTCTCCTGACACAATCAGCGGCTCTTCACATAAGGCGCTCAGTACAGCCTCATTGTGTACTATCCAGGCATTGTTGACCTCTGGGATAACATAGGCCTTCTGTATGTTGAATAGGGGTGTAATGGTACACAAAAATCACAGTTCAGTACGTACCTTGGTTTTAGGGTCACGGTTCGGTACATTTTTGGTACAGTATGGAACAACGCAAAACCATTTTCTTGTTGAGCATTTTTATTAAACCAAGAACTTGCCATTTTACAGCGAGGGGGGAGGCTCTTCAAGCTCTGGTTGGTCGTTAGCAGCAGCCATGATGCACAATTCAGACACAAGCTCCTGTGGCTATGGACGCTCTCTGATATTCATCTTCTGATTGGCTCACCGTGAAACATCATGTGATATGCACATGATCGCAAAGCACGAATCACAGACCACTTTCCTCATGAATATTAAAATACCTTCCCTGCTCAGCCAATCATAGCTGAGTACCTAGTGAATATTAAAGAGCCATGTGCAGCGGCTAACGTAAACTTACTATACTCATTCAAATACAGCACTGTACTGAACCGAACGGCCTTATGGAGCAGTTCAGCACAGATACATGTACCGTTACACCCCTATTGTTGAACCACTGTCTTTTTGAGATAGTTTCTAGACCAATGGCGTCACACACCTTTATAAATGGACTGCACTCATTTCCAGTGACAAAAACAGCTGCAGGAACAGACACGTTGCACTCCGTTATTCCTCTAACTAGAGGCTGAGAATGCCACATGTAATCATGACCATTAATACATTCTGTGGTGATCTGAAGGCCAAATCCAATTCTGTCGGTGGTCTCACCAAACATTAACAACAACCTTTCCAATGACACACATGAAAGAGCTTCAGCAATTCTCCAGTTGACACAATACTTTTTCTTTCTTGTGAGACATTTGTTTCTTCATCCTCAACATCACTGGCACTTTGATCCTCATCACTGATGCTTCCCTCACTGCTCAACTCAAACTCATCATCATTGTCAACGCCTGTAATCTCTTCCATAAAACTTTCTACCTCAGACTCTCCCCAGCCCTCACTGCTAAGGTCGGGGTCCTGCTGAGACGATGATTCTGTAGTGGGGCAGAGGTCTTCCACAGGCATACAATATGAATGGTCTTTTTTTTCCTACGTATTCAGTATATAAGTCATCTGTCAAAGTACCCCTGCATTTGTACTGTTTATTATTGCCCTCTTCTCTGTCTATGTTGAAATCAGACTGGGTGCAGACACTGACTGTTGAGGTGCAGAGACTGACTGTCAGGGTGCTGACACTGACTGTAAGGGTGCAGAGACTGACTGTCTGGGTGCAGACACTGACTGTCGGGGTGCTGACACTGACTGTTGGGGTGCAAACACTGACTGTCAGGGTGCAGACATTGACTGTCAGGGTGCTGACACTGACTGTCAGGGTGCAGACACTGACTGCCAGGGTGAAGACACTGACTGTCAGGGTGCAGACACTGACTGTCAGGATGCAGACACTGCCTGTTGGGGTGAAGACACTGCCTGTCAGGAGCTGACACTGCCTGTTGGGGTGAAGACACTGCCTGTCAGGAGCTGACACTGCCTGTTGGGGTGCAGACACTGACTGTCAGGGTGCTGACACTGACTGTCAGGGTGCGGACACTGACTGTCAGGGTGCGGACACTGACTGTCAGGGTGCTGACACTGACTGTCAGGATGCTGACACTGACTGTCAGGGTGCTGACACTGACTGTCAGGGTGCTGACACTGACTGTCAGGGTGCGGACACTTACTGTTGGGGTGAAGACACTGACTGTCAGGATGCTGACACTGACTGTCTGGTTGCTGACAATGACTGTCAGGGTTGCTGACACAGACTGTTGGGGTGCGGACACTGACTGTTGGGATGCAGACAGAGACTGACTGTTGGGATGCAGACAGAGACTGACTCCTGCTCTATCTCATGACTGATTTCAGGCTCTGGGAGTTTGCTGTTTGCCACCAGTTGCATGCATGCCAGCTAAACCTGTAACAGAAATGTTCTTTTTAGGTACCAATGTGATGATGTCATCATTATCATGAAAGACTTGATAGTGCTACCTGCATTATTGGTGTAAAGAATAAAAAATAAAGAAAGAACCATATCTCTTTAAAACTGTTTCCTCCATTTTGTAACAGTAGTGGTTGTGGGAAATTGTGGTGCAGTGATCCAACCAGTGCTAGCTAAATCACTAAAATTGCCCTATCTGGTGTTTTATCATCAAATAGTAAATATGTGTAAATACAGGATGCTTCTTGTGCTTCCGAGGGATGTTGAAGATCATGGTGTGAATATCACATTTCTTTTGGAAGCCAGGGTATTATTCTTCAGTGACGATCAAAAGTATCAATGTTCAGTTTTAACATCCACAGATAATCATACACCTTACTGTACTGGCACTAACCACCTGACCTGCCTTCATGTACAAAGTATAACATAAATATTTGTGCACTGTATACTTAGCACATGATACAACAGAGTTATGGTTACACCCCTATATCTCTATTCATTTAATATTTTAAATAACATTTTGCTTTTGGAATTAGTCAAATAATACATCTTGTACATGTTTTATGATTAGTTTCCATGTTGTTCTTCCCTTTTTCATTTCTTTATTAATTTATTTTTTTAAACTAGGTGGTGTAGATACTAATAATAAATACTGAGTGGTTATAAACTGATATGATGACAAATATAATAGATAGCCTTGGCTCAAATACTGAAAATTCATCATATCCATTAATATATGTTAATGAGCTGTGGGGTCAGAGGTCAGAGCAATAGCCAATCTGAGGCAGTATAGGGCGGGTCTTTGTGGATCACTGGGTTCAAGGGGCATTGTATCCCATGTGACCTAAAGTCAGGCTTTAATTGGTCCGCTAATGACAGTTGGCGACTGTCAATATCTGTGTTACAAACTATGATAGTTTTCCAAAAGTAGATAATTGAGCATTACATTGGTTCAAGATGGCCACGCCCTTTTTTAAAATTTGAAACTAAGAATGGAGATGGATTTGAGGCAGTTTATCCAAGCAAAGGTATCCCGCATGCTAAACGAAACTTATTACAAGACGACAGCCTGTACGATGATGGTGAGGGAGATCAGGGATATAGCTTTACCTGACTGACTGCCGTAGACAATGGGGAGTCATGGTAAGAAATAGTCTATTTCTTTTAAAGGGTTTATCAGCTGTTATGGCTCTAAGTTTGGAGACGGTGTACTTTTTAGTTGTGGTTACTTTGACAGTCATTTTGTGCTGCAGAGATGTGATGTTAAACCTGAGGCTGTTTGGGGGTGGGGTGGGGGTGGGGTGTTACTGAGGGGTAGATCCTCTATGGGGGGGTTACTGAGTGGTGCTGTTTGAGCTGAAAGGTTTGTTTAATTGGATGTTTAAAGAAGGACGGAGCATGAGCTGCGTTGCAGTGGTAGACTTATGTGTAGAGTAAAAGCATAGTTGATGATGTAGTACCTGCTGACATAACTTTACCTGTCTCTCTTCTGTTTGCCTGGCGCATTTTTGCGCCCGGTCATTATGGTGATCTGATGCCTCTGACCCACTGTTAGAGTGTGTTGGCCGGTCAGTAGAGCTAAAGTTGTAGGCGCTGATTTTAAAAACACTCGGGACTGCTTCAGGTTTCAGTCTGTTGGTCCTGCGGACCACTAGCCTGTCAGACTCGAAAGCCTACTGCTCTGTGTAATGGTCCTCCAGAAAAGGATCACTTCAGACCCTGGAGTCAGGGCCCATCGGAGGATTCTTCCTCTTCAGTGCCACTAGCCAGCGCAGCAGTACTGGTCTCCTCTTCAGGGGGCAGTTTATGAAAATGGACTGTTTTGTCCTCTGCCTTAAGTCTGTAGAGCCCATTCTAACGCTCACCAGTCCCCATTGTTCACTCTGTGGTCTCTCTCACCGGTATGCGCACAAGGGGACTCTCACCAGGACCGCTCACCAATCAAATGACGTCACAGTTTACAGTACAGCATGATGGCTGCACTCTTGCCATGAAAGATGAAACGGTGCTACGGTTTTCTTTAAATTGTCTGTATTTGACTCATTCTTTATATAATTATTGCAAAGGATGGGACTCGATCTAGTAAAAATGTTAGTTTGGTTAACTGCTTCATTTCCACTTTAAAAGTGATGCACATCTGCAGACAGGTTTGTTGTTGCCAGGGATTTTCAGTGACAACTGAATGTTTGTTGTCAAAACATTCAAAACGGTGCATTTTTGTTGTTGCTATGTGGTTAATTTTAGTAGTTATGTCAATGTTTTTCAGTTCGGTTTGTTTTTTATGTGCTGAAGGAGATAAGTGTGATCGTACATAATGTCCTTTTTAAGACAGAATGACAGCTCTTTCAGCCTTCTTTACACCACTGTTGTATGGTGTAGCAGAGATACAACATGTTGAATGGATTAACAACGAATATCTTGTGAGGAAGTCACGTACATTTACTTGTTCAGCGATGAAAGTTGATGTTTTGCTGGAAAACACAGCGTTGTATCAATGTATGCTAACTACTAGCATATTTCCAATTTCAATTAACATCACGCTAGCGCCAAGTGCTCTATAGCGTTTTGGTAGATTAAGAGCTATATAACATGCTGAATGTATTTTACATTCACAAGCACTACTAAGTGCAGGTTTTGTCATTAAATATCACATTTTGTGGGCTGGGAGGAAAGACAAAGACCCACAAATTTAACTAAAAGACTTGAAGTGATTTTTGTTTAATATGGGACCTTTATTAAATCAAAATCACAAACTTTTTACTTCATTTCCAAATACAACTGAAGGAAAGATAACCAAATTAGAGCTGTGACTGCAACAACAAGCGTGTCAACAGATGAGTCCTCTGAAAACAATTCCTTTGTGTTGTAGTGTATTTGCAGCACATTTTTCTAATGTGTTGTGTTGTGGTCTTTAAAGCAAATTTTTGTAATGTGTTTTATTGTGGTGTTTGCAGTGTGTTTCTCTAATGTGTTGTAGTGTATTTGTAGGGATGGGTACCGAATTAGGTACTTTAATAGGTACCGACCAAATTCTGTCAAAAGTACCGGGTTCCGATTCATGTAAAATCAAAAAGTACCATGATTAGGTACCTAACTGCAACTTTGTGACTGTGAGGGAGTGGAAGAATAGGCAGTTTTCCATGCTGGACATCAACACAGAACTACTAGGTTATATACTGAAGAATAAATTTGTTACATTGAAAGCTTTTTATCCTTTATTCCCAAACAAATTGACATTTTTTACCATATAAACACAAAAAAGTACCAAAAATTGGTACCGTTGATTACCGGTACCGATTGCCAGGTACCACTCATTGGTACCGTATCATTTCAAATGAGAAAGGTACCCATCCCTATGTATTTGCAGTATGTTTTTCTAATATAATGTTTTGTTTGCAGCGTGTTTTTCTAATGTATTTTGGTCTTCGCTGCTAGATTTTCTAATGTTTTTGTTGAAGTGTTTGCAGTAAGTTTTCTAATGTGTTGCATTGTAGATTTTGCAGCACTTTTTTCAAATGTGATGTGCAGTGGTGATTTTGCAGCGCATTCTTTTCCACAGTGTTGCGTTGAAGTGTTTGCAGTGCATTTTTCCAATGTGATGTGTTGTGGTCTTTGCAGCATGTTTGTTCTTAGGTGTCGTGTTGTGATTTTTGCAGTACGTTTTCTAATGTGTTGTGTTGTGGTGTTTGCAGCAAGTTTTTCCAATGTGTTGTGTTGTGGTCTTTGAAGTTTTTTCTTAATGCTGCATACGTGTGGTCAAATTGATGAAGATGTTTTTTTTTAATTTGCCTATGTTTTTTTTTTTTCGTTTGTGCTTTCTTAAGTTGCAGTGGCGTGAGTTTTTATGGCCACTGTAAACATGGGCTTAAGTCTGCTTATGACGCATAGTGAGCCTGCTACAGGGGGAGGACACATGTCCTAGACCAGTGTTGGATGGTTTTATGCCTTGGTGTGATAATTCTTGTATACCTGAATGTAACAAAAACTAAGGACGTGTATAGATTTTAGAAATAACTCAAATTCACCTCTTTTAACTGTAATGAAGGGGGAGACTGTGAAGAGCATCACCACTTTTAAGTACCTAGGGGTGGTCATTGACAACAAGCTATCTCTTTGTGAAAACATGGTCATTGTCTACAAAAAAGCACAGCAGCAAATGCACCTTCTCTGCAGACTTAATCAGTTTGGAGTGTGCAGTAAATTAATGTCAATGTTTTATCCCTCAATGGTTGAATCTGTCCTGACCTTTGCATTCATCTCCTGGTTTGGCAACCTCTGGTTAGGAAACATAAAGAGGTTGGGACACAGTTAAAGTCGCTGATAGAATTAGTGGTGCCAACCCCCCTGCCCCGGGGGGCCCCGGGGAACAGGGGTGCCTATTGCTGCCAATAGGGCGGCTCACCCTCCAGAGGGGAGCTTTCTCCTCTCTAGTCTTACTTTGCCCCACAGCCCTCACTCCCCCACTAATCTAGAACATCCACACACTTAGGACCTTGAGGTGCACGATCGTCAGGTGCGGTGGGGGAGGTCCTTAGGGACCACTTCTGCTGCACCCTGATAAGACTTGCGCCTCAGTTTTACTTGCACTTAGACATCCCTACATGGTACCAACCACTCTACACAACACACACAGAGACCCTTGGGGGCCGAGTGGTATATGGTGGGCAGGGCTTTTGAGCTAACCACCTGAAGGGCACTGCCCCATGAGCTACGCGGCCGTCCACTCCCCAATTTTAACTCTTCTTTTTAACTGCATTAGGATCACAAACATCCACACACTACAGAGCGGGGGAGGTGGGGTAGGGGGCTCTTCTCACACCCCTGTTTCTACGGTGACCCCTGGGGCATGGGGTAAAAGGGGATCCGCTGCCTTGGGTTCTGGGCGAGTGGCACAGCGGGGGTCCTGCTGCGCCCCGGGGGATGCCCATGGCTTTATATTTTCTTATTTACTTATTTTTTTATTTAATCCTTTATTAAATTATTTTTATTTATTTTTTATTTTTATTTTTGGTGAGTGAGGAGAAAAAGGAGGGGTATTTCCCACCTGAGTGGCTGGAGGTTCTGAGTGTGTTGTGATATGGTGATGCCGTGTTGTGATATTGTTGTGTGGTCGTCTTGTGGTGCTGTGGTGTTGTTGTGCTGTTGTGTCAACGTATGGGTATGGATGGACAGAATGTTTATGTGCGGGTGTCAGGGTCCACGGTGGAGGGCTGGTGAGCTGGGGTACAGATGAGAGGGAGATAGGGGTGAGTTGGGACGGGGGGTTGTGTACGGGGGACACTGGGTTTTTGGGGAGAGGACTTCTGTGGTCTCCGGTGTCTGGCCGGGTGCGCTGGGGGCTGGCACCGACTCGTGATAGGTGGTGGCCTGGGCTGGGTCCGTCCTCCCGGGTACCTGGCCGAACCCTCCCTCCTCGGGGGTGAGTGGCCCTTGGGCACAGGTGACCCCGGGTCCTACCCCCTGCACTCGATCGGGGGCCCTGCGTCTAGCGGGGCCTGTAGGCCTCAGTCCCTGGCCCCCTGGGGTCCTCCCTCCGCAGTTTCGGGGGCCTGCCTCTAGCCTTCCCGGGACGCCCCCTCCTTGCCTCCTCCTGGATTGGTGTGCTGCTGTCTCCGTGGTGGTCTGTCTGGGCCCTGTGCTCTGTTGTGGCTGCAGGATGCCTGGGGATGAGGGCTATCTCAGTGCGTGTTTGGCCTCTGGGAGCAGCGGGGCCACATCTACATGATCACACCTTGGCATGATCACCTGACCTAAATCAAACCCATTATTCTGTACTGCCACCTGTACCCCTATATGTGTAGGTGAGTATATGCTTCTGTGTATATTCCTATATACGTATATGTACCTTTTTACAATTGTCGTTGTTTTGCTCACTGCTACTCATGATTTCTCCAGTTCATCTCTCCACAGGTGCTTCTTGTGATTATGATGTCAAGACCTCAGGATACTGTCTCTTTTCAGGCTCAGTAGCTGGTTGTTTATTTCTCCTGTCTGTAGTCATTTTTTCAGTTGTTGTGGTTGCACTCTACTGTTGTTTTGTTGTCTCTCTCTCCCCCTCTGTCTAGTCTCTTCTCTACACTCTTTCCCTTTATCACTGTTTCTTTCCTGATATCACCTTGTTCTGGTTAAGCAGTAATCTTCAAACTTGGCAATATACAGGAGGGAAACTGTATGGATACATGTATGCGTATGTATATATATGTGCATATATACGTATGTGTGTGTGTATGTATATATATGTATGTGTATTTATGTATAAAATATATATCAAAAAACACTAATAAAGAGTACAATTTTAACACTCAAGGGGAGCCTTATACACTAACGGCTCCCTTTGTAAAAGCAAATGTGTTCTGCACAAAACGGCAGCCAGACCATAATTCTGTTGTCGTGACGCTGAACAGGACAAGGGGAAGAAAAAAAAAAAGAATTAGTGGTGCCATGCTGCCTGACCACTGAATTGCTAAATCTAACAGGATCAACACCCGGGGTGCAGACCAATGGTCTAAGTTTGGGGCGAAGCCCAAAGCCCCGGCGAGCTCCACCCCTTGTCCATCAGAGTCATGGTTCATAGTTAAGGGTAAACCTGGTGGGAATCCACCCCATTGTCCCCTTCAACGTCAGGCCCTCCAATTGTCCAACAAGTTTTCCATTCCTGATGAGCTGGACTTTCCTCCTCTTGCCTCAGATTATGAGATGGTTCATTCTCCTCCTGTGGATCCTGAGTCTGTCCAGCCAGTTGCCGAGGCTGTTCAGTCTCCTCCTGTTAGACCCCAGCCTACAGACCCTCAGCCCCTTTTCTCCCCCTCAATACTGATTATTGGTGATTGCATAATTTGGAATGTTTGTTACTCACTGCTTTCATGGCTCCACTGTCTGTCAGATCCATAATAAGCTCCAGGGGTTACTACCTTCACTCCCTTTCTTAATTAATAGGGTTATAGTCCATGCTGGGGCAAACGACACTTCTCTCTGACAGTACAAGTAGCTGGCTTCAATCACCTGTTTAACTTCCTAATGCCGTATGTTAAAACTGTTTTCATTTGGGGTCCAATTGCTGCCGTCAGTAACCCTGTTCGTTTCAGCAGACCCCTTAGCCTTCAAGAATGGCTTCAGTCAGCTTGCAGGTCCCACAGTGAAGGTTTTATTGACAATTTCAATCTGTTCTAGGAACAGGCGTCACTTATTAGAAAGTATGACCAAACAAACTGGGCTCTAAAATGCTAACCGCTAACATTCAGCATGCCGTACGGACGTCACCTTGTGATTGACTGTTTACACGACACACCCACCCCAGTCCCTCCTCTTCTTCTTTGGTCTTTTCCCAGGTAATTGTCTCCACCATCAGCTCCCCCTGCTGTCCTCCTTTGTGACTAGTGCATCCTCTGTCTTTTTCACCTACTGAGATGGTGGTTACAGAAAGGCTCTCGGTCAGCGGCTCTGACTCCTGTCACCTTCGCCCCTTGGCGCGGGACGTGGCTGCAACTAGCGGTGGGTCTGTGCTTCTAAGGATGGTGCTGATTAATGCCCACGCTATTTCTAATAAGTCTTTCACTTTAAATGACGTTTACATCCAAACGCTTGGATTTCCTGTTCCTGACTGAGACTTGGCAGAGAAGCTTGGAGAACAGCTCTCTGATTGAGCTGTGCCCATCAGACTGTACATTTATCAGCACTCCCAGGTCCTTGGGTCGGGGTGGGGGTCTCGCGGTCGTCTTTAAAGACTGCTTCCAAAATTGGGCAGTTTGCACTGGAACTTTTTCCTCATTTAAAACTGTAGATGGCCAAAGTGGGCTGCTCAAACCCCTTTTATTGCGTCTCAATTTACAGACCCTCTGGTTTTAACTGATCTTTTATGTCTGATTGCAGTGAGTTCTTATCTTCTACAGTTAAGTTGGGCAGCATTCTCATGCTCGGGGACTTTAATATTCATGTCAATGAAATTTCATGTTTTCATGTTCTCATATTAAATCTGTTTTTCTGTGAAGAGATGCACTTTACTGATCATTATTGTATACTTTCATGCTGTTTCTAATGTGGATTCTACGCCTTGGAAGTGTCAAACCAGTTCTCGCTTCCTAAACAGCCTCTCAGCTGAGAAGTTCTCTGCTACGTTTGTACCAAGTGTCATTAAGTCTGGTCATGTGGATATTCATCGATTGAGATTTCTCTTTTTGCATTCAAATTCTAAAAATCCAACTGAAAGGTCTGCTTGAATCATTATACTAATGTCATTTTATGCATCAGAGGGTTGTATTTAACATTAATAAAGTGATTTAGAGGAGAAAGCAGGATATTGAGATATATATCGTGTATCAAGATATAGCCTACAAATATCGGGATATTGGATTTTGGCCATATCATGCAGCCCTAGTTGGACCTCAGCTCAGTCTTTGATACAGTGGATCACTGTATCCTTATTGAGCGGCTGAGGCAGTGGGTGGGTGTCTCAGGGATTGCCCTGGATTGGTTCTCCTCCTATCTCTCTGGCAGGAGTTTCTGTGCATCAGTTGGTCTGTACATGTCAGAGTTTGCTGATCTTTCCTGTGGTGTTCCTCAGGGTTCTGTCTTGGGCCCTATTTTATTTGCTTTGTATTTGCTTCCTCTAAGCCACATCATTTGCAAATTCAAAGGTGTATCTGATCATTTTTATGCAGATGATATACAGCTGTATGTGTCATTTAAGCCTAATGACAAAAACAAACTGACTGTCTTCCTTGAATGTTTGAGCGCCATTAAGGACTGGATGGCTCACAACTTCCTGCAGCTAAATGCTGACAAGACAGAGGTCCTAATTATTGGCTCCGACTCTGTGGCTACCAAGGTTTCCCATTGCATTGGTTCCCTCTCTTCTGCTGTCCAGTCTAAACTCAGAAATCTGTCAGTCCATGTCCTTCACCAGGTATGGTCAGGTTGCTTAGGTCAATATGTAGGATGAAGATGGAGATTTGTAAAACTATACATTTTTGGAAACCTTATAACGTAACAAATCAGAAAACCAATGTTGCCATTTTTTCTGAGATCGTTATGGCAGCCATCTTGGATCTTAAAATATGGCCTCTTTCAAAAACGAATTTCTCCATATCTCATTTCCTATATGTCCTAAATGGTTTCAATGGTTAAATCTACATTTTTGGGGCAAGGAATCCATTGGAGTTGAACTTCCTTCTAATTGAGGCACGTATGGTTGTGTATTTTGCATCTTTACATGATAAAATGGTATTTTATGGTCATTTGGATATGTATGTCGTCCAAACAATGTAATATTTCACTAACACTCTTTATCACATCTTACAAAAGACAACTCCTAAAAGACAACCTGCCCATTCATCAACTTTGAGGGTCTCTTAAAGCTATGGTGTAAAATTTGGAAGCTTTGTACATCTTAATAAAACTGTTTATAGGGCTGTTATGGTCCTACGGTCCAATCTACACGATAAAAAGACCAAAAAGAACGAAAAAAATCCATTCAGTATATCCGCTGCAAAGCTGCATACTAGTTGACCAATCAGAACTGCACATTGGTCCGTGAGTCCATCCAATCCCTTGTCGCTCTGGCTCTGAGCCAGAGGGTTTCTGGTTGGCTGCATGATGGTGGGGCTATGAGGAGAGCCTTTACTCCTGCTCCTGTGTAACTTTGGAAATAGATGCAGTTTTACACAGAATATGTGTTTTTTTCTCTCTGTGGCTGAAAAAATAAAAGAAAGAGTGACTTGTAAATCTGAATCCTGGTTGGAACAGTTTTGTTTTTTCCCATTTTCACTGCCTGCACCGCACATTACAACATTTGGTGGCAGTGGTGGGATGGTATGCCTTTGTGAAGTGGGAAAATAAAGAGAAAACAGAGAAACTACAAAAGGAAAAGCATGGGACGAGAAAGAGGCCATACAACACAGTAAAACCCTGTTCAACAGGAAAGCAATGAAAGTGAAGGAGAGGAGAGGAGAGGAGAGGAGAGGAGAGGAGAGGAGAGGAGAGGAGAGGAGAGGAGAGGAGAGGAGAGGAGAGGAGAGGAGAGGAGAGGAGAGGAGAGGAGTGTGGAGCTTGATTTTCCACAAAATGGGGCTGCCTCCTACCAGGACCCAACAGACAGCTGCCAACAGATGAGAGGATCTGAACTAACTGATAAGGAACCAGTGGTTTGACCCAAGGCAGAGACAGTGAGTACTCCAAGAACTCCACCTGCTGACGCTGACTTTGTCAAAGAAATTAGAGAATTTATGCAACATTCTAGGCATACAGAAGAAATGTTCTGTTTCATTCCTTCCTGACTGCCAGTGGCAGTAAACAAAGTGAATGTGTCTTCTCGCACTCCGTGCAGGTCGAGATCTAATGTAAACAAAGTCACGTGTGTGACATGTAGGCTACCTGACCACACCTCTATAAATACCACATGGTAGCCTACTTCCGGTCTCTTTGATCTTCTCGCTGTTAACCTGGTGTGTGCCACGGGTTAATCGCTCCATAAGGTCCGTAGTCCGGTTCTTAATTCTGCAGGTCCAGGAAAGGTAAGAACGATTTGTGTTTTCTTTTTGGGTACCTGATAGTCTGCCTGTGACTTCTCGTCGGAGCGCAAATTATTGTCCTCCAAGGCGGGGGCTATCAAGCAACCCTTCCTTTCCTGCCGGGAGGATTTTTGCTGCACCGTGCTTAACAGCTAGCGGTGGCGGCTAATTCCTTCGATACTGCACGACAGGGCGAGAGATAAATCTCTCGCCTGGTGTGTGTTGTAAGGTAGTATTATTGTTGTGGCTGGATTTTTTGATCGCGTGCTGAGGCTCTTCGTCACAGCTCGCGCTTGAATTACCTGGCCGCGTATAAACTTACGGTAAGTACCGGACGTTCTGGTCGCGTCTCGTGGCTAACAGTCACTTTTCTCGCTCAGATTCCCCAGCTGTGTACATTTTCTTTCGAGTTACGTTACGTTACGTTACGTTAGCTTTCTAGCTGTATGTTTATACATCCACGTGCAGCATATGGTTATTTATTTATTTATTCATTTTGCATGTTGGAGGTTCTGGTCGCGTTCAGTGGCAGATAGTCACGGCTCCCGCTCAGATTTCCTGGCTGTATGCATTTTCTTTAGCTTTCTAACAGCGTAATTATATAATTTCTTAGTGATTATATATTGCATTATAGCTTTATTTTCTGGGTGCTGGAGGTTCTGACGGTATTGAGTGACGGACTGTCACAGCTCCCGCTCAGATTTCCCAGCGTCACCCTTTTTCTGTGTGTGTCATGGCCTGTACTTCGTGTGAAGCTCAACTGCATGTTGAGGATGGCCATGATTTGTGCCCCAAGTGTCTGGGTGTGGGTCACCTGAGGGAGGCTCTCTCAGACCCTTGCATTAACTGCAGCATTTTGCCTCTAGCAGTAAGAGAGGAAAGGTTGCAGCAGGTGGAGAGTCTCCTGTTTGGGGATGATCTTCCACTCTCTGGGCACACGCAAAAGAGTGCTGTCTCCCGCAGTAAGCGGCATGGGAAGCGAAGAGGGGGGGCACAGGAGGATGGTAGCCCCCTAAGTAAAAAGGCAAAAGAGAAGGCTCCTTCTCGCCGTGAAATGGAAGCGCTTAGAGCTGAAATTGACCAGCTCAGAGCACTGGTACAAGCTCCACCATCCCCGCCAGCTCCTCAGCTGAGGGCTTGGAATTCAGGTGAGGATGATGAGGACGCCATGTCAACAAGGGCCTCAAACTCCCAGTTTCAGTGCGGACAGGAATCCATGTTCAGCCCAGGGAGGACCTTTTCTCTGAACAGTTCCAGGGGGGAGAACCAGTAAGTGTGGAGGCCAGGGATGGCTCAGAGAGCTCTCAAAGGAGCTCCCTTAGTGCTGAGCCAGGGGAGGGAGCCTGCTCTTTGCGAGCAACATTACGTGCAGCCCTGGCCAAGATTGGACTGGATGACATACCAGCAGCTCAGAGCCTCATCAGCAACCCGTTTTTTCGGTGGACACCCACTGCCCCACCCTTTGAGGTCCCCCCCTCGCCAGCATTTCTGGAGGAGTTAAGGCGCTGCTGGGCTGATCCAAGAGCTTCTGCCCACCACGGCAGGGACTCTCTGACCCTGGCAAATTATTCACCCACCACTACAGCGGTGGCAGCACGATAGCCAGCTGACCGGGGGTAGTTGGCGTCAGCCCACAGTGGATCGCCTTCCCCAACGCAGGTCTCAGCAGGCACAGGCACATAACCAGCGCCCCCCCAAGCCCCCAAATAACCCTCAGGGTTCACGTTGAGGGCTCGGGGCCGGTGGCGGGCAGGTTTTCACAGCAGCACCTGGAATACTGGGCAGCCCATTCCCAGGACGAGTGGGTTTTGAGAACTATCACTCAGGGTTACAGGTTGCAGTTCCGCCACCGGCCCCCTCCACCTTCAGGGGTCGTGGTGACTTCGGTCACAGATCCCGTAAAAGCACAATGTTTGTCACAGGAGATAGCCACCCTCCTAGACAAGAAGGCTATCACCCCAGTTTATCCATTTACACAAGACGATGGGTTTTACTCAACATATTTTCTGGTTCCAAAGAAAGACGGCTCACTTCGGCCTGTCCTCGACCTGAGGAGGCTGAACAAATATCTGAAGGTCCTTTCGTTCCACATGCTTCGCACGGTCGATGTCCTCCAGGTCATCTCCCCAGGGGAGTGGCTCACCTCAGTAGACTTAAAAGACGCCTACTTTCATGTCCCCATTCACCCAGACCACAGAAAATACCTACGCTTCGCCTTTCAGGGCCAAGCATACCAATTTGTTGTCCTTCCATTTGGTCTGTCGCTGGCCCCCCGCATCTTCACAAGATGTGCAAAGGCAGCCTTAGCGCCGCTGAGCCTAGCCGGAATAAAAATTCTCCCCTACCTCGACGACTGGCTCATCTGCGCTCCCACGTCTGGGGAGGCAGAGCGGGTAACATTAAGGGTTCTAACCCACATCCAGGCCCTCTGTATGTCAGTGAACTGGGAAAAAAGCTCACTGACTCCAGCTCAACAGACCTCTTTCATCGGCTTGTCCCTGGACTCGGTGTCTATGAAGGCACGCCCAACAATGGAGCGTGTGGAAAGGATCCAGACTTTGCTGAGGTCGTTCAGCCTTGGGGCTCGTCTCACTGCCAACATGTGACTCAGGCTGCTGGGGATGCTGACGGCTGCCTCAGCCATCACACCTCTGGGGCTGCTGCATCTGCGCCCCCTGCAGAGATGGTACAACAGCCTCCACCTGGACCCTCGACTGCACAGGTGGGTCAAGATCAAGGTCACCAGAGGGTGTCTCACGCATCTGCACCGGTGGCGGGAGAGCACTTTTCTTCTTCACGGGGTTCCTCTTGGCTTGGTTCCTGCAAGGCGGGAGGTTGTAACAACAGATGCCCCACGGATGGGGGGCAGTATGGCAGAAGAGAACAGTCCAGGGGGTCTGGGGCCCTCGGTGGAAAGGGCAACACATCAATATGTTGGAACTCCGCACTGTCTACTTGGCGCTCAAGCACTTCTTACCCTCTCTCAGGGGCAAGCATGTGCTTGTCCAAACAGACAGTACTTCGGCTGTGTTTCATGTGAATCATCAGGGGGGAACCAGGTCACTGGGGTCTCTGAGAGAGGCCCAGAGGCTGTTGAAGTGGGCCCATTCTCGACTTGCATCCCTAAGGGCAATTCATGTTCCAGGCAGATACAATTCAGTGGCAGATTACCTCTCACGCAAGACCCTGCCCCCCGGGGAGTGGAGGTTGCACCCTCAGGTGATAAAGCTGATCTGGGACCAGTACGGAGAGGCACAGGTGGACCTGTTTGCTTCAGAGAGCACAACAAATTGCCCCCTATGGTTCTCCTGGGCAGAAGCCAGTGCTCCACTGGGAATGGACGCCCTCGCCAATGCTTGGCCGAGGGGGCTTCTGTATGCATTTCCGCCGATCCCCTTGATAATGCCAGTCCTCCACAGGGTGAAGTTGAATGGCCACAGGGTCCTCCTGGTAGCACCCAGATGGCCATCAAGGATTTGGTTTCCCATACTCCTCAGTATGTTAGAGGGAGTCCCCTGGCAGCTCCCAGTGAGGACCGACCTCCTGTCACAGATGGATGGCAGGGTGTGGCATCCATCCCCGGGCCTACTTCAGCTATGGGTGTGGCCGCTGAGGGGGAGCGGCCACTAGTTGACCTAGAACCTTCAATTTGGGAGACTCTGCATAATGCAAGGGCTCCTTCAACAAGGTTAGTATACAGGAGCTGTTGGTCTGCATTTTCTTCTTGGTGCAGAGACAGAGGGCTGGATCCTGTATCATGCTCAGTACAAGATGTTCTTCGCTACTTGCAGCATTGTTTTGAGGCTGGCCGCGCAGCTTCAACTTTGAAAGTTCATGTGGCAGCAATATCCTTACATCATGGCCCTGCTGATGGCAGACCAGTGGGATCACATTATTTGGTGTCACAGTTTCTCCGTGGAGCTCGGAGGCTGCGCCCCCCTAGAATTAAACTTACAGCCCCGTGGGACCTTCCTCTAGTCCTACGGGCTTTGAGCCAGGCACCCTTTGAGCCTATGGCAGGGGCAGCCCTGAAGTATTTGTCATTTAAGACAGCCTTTCTCTTGGCAATTACAAGTGCCAAGCGGGTAGGCGAGCTCCACGCCCTCTCCATTTCTCCCACATGCCTTCGGTGGAAGGCAGACTACTCGGGTGTGACACTGTTACCAAATGTTTCTTTTTTGCCAAAAGTCTTGTCCCATGATTATGTTAATCAAGCTTTAGAATTAGAGGCCTACTGTCCTCCTCCATTTAGATCAGAGCTGGAGAAGGTGGCCAATTTATTGTGTCCCATCTGGGCACTGCGCTTGTACATTGAGGCTACACAGAGCTTCAGACTCTCAGAGCAGCTGTTTGTCTGCTTCAGTGGACGAAATAAGGGGCGTGCGTTGTCTAAGCAGCGGCTGTCCCACTGGGTTGTTGAGGCCATTAAGCAGGCTTATGAGGCTTCAGGTTTGTCTGCTCCTTCAGATGTTATCTGCCACTCCACCAGGGGCGTGGCTACATCTTGGGCGGCGATGGAGGGGGTGTCTCTTTCAGAGATCTGTAAAGCGGCATCCTGGAAGGCGCCTTGTACATTTTCAAGGTTCTATCGCATTAATGTGGTTGCAGAGTCCACGCTGGCATCACCCATACTTCCATTGGCATCTACATCTAGTCAGTAGGTGGGTCTGGTTCCTCGTGACATTGCTGGCATACTTCATCCACTTTGTTTACTGCCACTGGCAGTCAGGAAGGAATGAAACAGAACGGAAGTTACAGGGGTAACTATGGTTCTGTGAATTCCTGGATGACTGCCAGTCATTCAGGTCACTCGGAACTTTTCATTGCGAGAAGATTCTGAGAGACCGGAAGTAGGCTGTAGTAAGCATGGACATATAGGAAATGAGATATGGAGAAATTCGTTTTTGAAAGAGGCCATATTTTAAGATCCAAGATGGCTGCCATAACGATCTCAGAAAAAATGGCAACATTGGTTTTCTGATTTGTTACGTTATAAGGTTTCCAAAAATGTATAGTTTTACAAATCTCCATCTTCATCCTACATATTGACCTAAGCAACCTGACCATACCTGGTGAAGGACATGGACTGACAGATTTCTGAGTTTAGACTGGACAGCAGAAGAGAGGGAACCAATGCAATGGGAAACCTTGGTAGCCACAGAGTCGGAGCCAATAATTAGGACCTCCGTCTTGTCAGCATTTAGCTGCAGGAAGTTGTGAGCCATCCAGTCCTTAATGGCGCTCAAACATTCAAGGAAGACAGTCAGTTTGTTTTTGTCATTAGGCTTAAATGACACATACAGCTGTATATCATCTGCATAAAAATGATCAGATACACCTTTGAATTTGCAAATGATGTGGCTTAGAGGAAGCAAATACAAAGCAAATAAAATAGGGCCCAAGACAGAACCCTAAGGAACACCACAGGAAAGATCAGCAAACTCTGACATGTACAGACCAACTGATGCACAGAAACTCCTGCCAGAGAGATAGGAGGAGAACCAATCCAGGGCAATCCCTGAGACACCCACCCACTGCCTCAGCCGCTCAATAAGGATACAGTGATCCACTGTATCAAAGACTGAGCTGAGGTCCAACTAGGGCTGCATGATATGGCCAAAATCCAATATCCCGATATTTGTAGGCTATATCTTGATACACGATATATATCTCAATATCCTGCTTTCTCCTCTAAATCACTTTATTAATGTTAAATACAACCCTCTGATGCATAAAATGACATTAGTATAATGATTCAAGCAGACCTTTCAGTTGGATTTTTAGAATTTGAATGCAAAAAGAGAAATCTCAATCGATGAATATCCACATGACCAGACTTAATGACACTTGGTACAAACGTAGCAGAGAACTTCTCAGCTGAGAGGCTGTTTAGGAAGCGAGAACTGGTTTGACACTTCCAAGGCGTAGAATCCACATTAGAAACAGCATGAAAGTATACAATAATGATCAGTAAAGTGCATCTCTTCACAGAAAAACAGATTTAATATGAGAACATGAAAACATGAAATTTCATTGACATGAATATTAAAGTCCCCGAGCATGAGAATGCTGCCCAACTTAACTGTAGAAGATAAGAACTCACTGCAATCAGACATAAAAGATCAGTTAAAACCAGAGGGTCTGTAAATTGAGACGCAATAAAAGGGGTTTGAGCAGCCCACTTTGGCCATCTACAGTTTTAAATGAGGAAAAAGTTCCAGTGCAAACTGCCCAATTTTGGAAGCAGTCTTTAAAGACGACCGCGAGACCCCCACCCCGACCCAAGGACCTGGGAGTGCTGATAAATGTACAGTCTGATGGGCACAGCTCAATCAGAGAGCTGTTCTCCAAGCTTCTCTGCCAAGTCTCAGTCAGGAACAGGAAATCCAAGCGTTTGGATGTAAACGTCATTTAAAGTGAAAGACTTATTAGAAATAGCGTGGGCATTAATCAGCACCATCCTTAGAAGCACAGACCCACCGCTAGTTGCAGCCACGTCCCGCGCCAAGGGGCGAAGGTGACAGGAGTCAGAGCCGCTGACCGAGAGCCTTTCTGTAACCACCATCTCAGTAGGTGAAAAAGACAGAGGATGCACTAGTCACAAAGGAGGACAGCAGGGGGAGCTGATGGTGGAGACAATTACCTGGGAAAAGACCAAAGAAGAAGAGGAGGGACTGGGGTGGGTGTGTCGTGTAAACAGTCAATCACAAGGTGACGTCCGTACGGCATGCTGAATGTTAGCGGTTAGCATTTTAGAGCCCAGTTTGTTTGGTCATACTTTCTAATAAGTGACGCCTGTTCCTAGAACAGATTGAAATTGTCAATAAAACCTTCACTGTGGGACCTGCAAGCTGACTGAAGCCATTCTTGAAGGCTAAGGGGTCTGCTGAAACGAACAGGGTTACTGACGGCAGCAATTGGACCCCAAATGAAAACAGTTTTAACATACGGCATTAGGAAGTTAAACAGGTGATTGAAGCCAGCTACTTGTACTGTCAGAGAGAAGTGTCGTTTGCCCCAGCATGGACTATAACCCTATTAATTAAGAAAGGGAGTGAAGGTAGTAACCCCTGGAGCTTATTATGGATCTGACAGACAGTGGAGCCATGAAAGCAGTGAGTAACAAACATTCCAAATTATGCAATCACCAATAATCAGTATTGAGGGGGAGAAAAGGGGCTGAGGGTCTGTAGGCTGGGGTCTAACAGGAGGAGACTGAACAGCCTCGGCAACTGGCTGGACAGACTCAGGATCCACAGGAGGGTTTCCATTTTCCAGTCGCCTCTTGTCCTTCTGCTTAAAACTATTTCCCCAGCAGACTGCACCATAAAACAAAGCACTGGCTACCACAGACTGATAAAACATGTGCAGCAGCTTTCCACAGACGTCAATTGATCTGAGCTTCCTTAAGAAAAAGAGATGGCTCTGCCCCTTCTTAAAGAGTGCATCTGTATTAAGGGACCAGTCCAACTTGTTGTCCAGATGTACACCAAGATATTTGTAGGTTGGCACCACCTCCACGTCCACCCCATGGAAGTTAACTGGCTGATGGCAGAACCCAGACTTTCGGAAATCCACAATCATTTCCTTTGTTTTTGAGGTGTTCAGTAGGAGACAATTTCTATGACTCCAGTCACAGAAAGCTTTTATCAGATCCCTGTATTCAGATTCCTGTCCATTTTGGATACACGCCACAATAGCAGTGTCATCGGAGTATTTTTGGATGTGGCAGGACTCAGAGTTGTATTTGAAGTCTGCAGTATAAAGTGTGAATAGGAATGGAGCCAGAACAGTTCCTTGCGGAGCCCCCGTGGTGCTCATGACCGTCCCAGAGACGCAGTTTCCCAACCTGACAAACTGTGGCCTCTCTGTGAGATAGTCTGTGATCGAGGAGACAAGGGATGGGTTCACTGTTATGTCTTTGAGCTTACCTCTCAATATCATGGGCTGGATGGTGTTAAATGCACTTGAAAAATCAAAGAACATAATTCTTACATAGGTGCTAGGTTCTTCTAGATAGCACAGGGCACGGTGGAGCATGTATGTAACTGCATCATCCACTCCAATATGATTTCTATATGCAAACTGCAGAGGTTCTAGTGTATCTTTGACCTCAAGTCTCAACAGACGTAAAAGCAGCCTCTCAAAGGTTTTCATAACATGTGAGGTGAGGGCAACTGGTCTGTAGTCGTTAAGTTCAGCTGGGCATTTGAGTTTTGGAACCGGCACAATACAAGATGTTTTCCACAGAGCCGGGACCTGACCCAACTGTAGACTCAGGTTGAAGATCCTCTGAAGGGGTTCACACAATTGGGCAGCACAGTCCTTAAGCAGTCTTGGACACACACCATCGGGACCAGCAGCCTTCCCTGAGCACAGTCTTCCTAACTCTAACCTCACTCCTAAAGCTGTGACAGACGGTGACGGTGGAGGAGGCACAGGTTTAAGAGGAGATGTAGCAGGAGTGGTGGAGAGACACAGATGTGTAGAAGGAGCAGCAGTAGAAGAAGAAGTGGTCGCTGTGTCAAACTTGTTGAAGAACTGGTTGAATTCATTAGCACGTTCAACATCACCCACAATTGGCTGCCTTGTCTTTGTGTTATAACCAGAGATGTTGTTGATTCCTCTCCACACCTTGCGCATGTTATTATTTTGTAGTTTTCTCTCAATGTTCTTTTTATATTTCACCTTAGCCTCCCTTAATCTCCTCTTTAGCACTTTTTGCACCAGTTTGAGCCGTTCTTTGTCGCCATCTCTAAAGGCTTCCTTTTTCTGATTGAGGATATCCTTGATGTCACTTGTGATCCAGGGTTTGTTATTGGGGAAACAGAGTACAGTCTTTGATGGTATGATATTGTCTTTACAGAAGTTGATGTATTCAGTAAAACAGTCAACCTGTTTATCAATATCTATACTATTTTCATCTGTTTCTAACAGTACATTCCAGTCTGTGCACTCAAAGCAGTCTCTCAGAGCCTCACTGGCCTCAGGTGTCCATTTTCTAACTGTTACAGTAGTTGCATGCTGCCTCAATACGCAGGGTCTGTAACAAGACTGAAGTAAAACCAGATTGTGATCCGACCTGCCCAGTGGTGGTAATGCAGTGGCACTGTATGCATCTTTGACGTTGGCATATAGAAGATCAAGTGTTCTATTCACTCTGGTTGGGCAATTAACAAACTGTTTAAATCCAGTGAGACAAGAGGAGAGGCTAACATGGTTAAAGTCTCCAGATATTATTATGAGAGCCTCAGGATGTTGAGTCTCAACAACAGTTTCTTGGATAACATCACATGGAACTTCAGCAGTTGCTTTGGGTGGAATGTACACGAGGATTGTTATTATATGACTGAATTCTCTGGGAATAGAATAGAATAGAATAGAATAGAAAATACTTTATTTATCCCCGAGGGGAAATTCAGGAGTCACCGCAGCATTTAAGAAAACAAAAGTAAGAAAGAATATAGAAAGTGCAAAAATGTCCATAAGAAATTAGATGACGACATCCCGTCCACCACTCGTCCACCACTCTCCAGCCCAGCCAGTCTCCACCTCCACAGGGTCCAGGACTGAGCCTCCCCAGCAGTCTGTTCAGTCTCTGTCTCCTGGATCCTGTCTGCTCACAGCAGGCGAAGCTCCTCCGATGTGTCGCGGTATCCGATGTCAGCTCCGTCAGCCACGTCCGTGAACAGCATGATGCCGCTGGATTAGCACAGCTAGCTCATCCATCCCCCGGAGCGAGATCCCACGTTCCCAACAACGATGGATGGAAGGACAGGTCCACGTCGTCACCTCCCAGCTCACATCCGAGAACCAGCACGTCCTCCTCACCTCCTCCTCCTCAGCTCGAGGGAAATCATCAAGCCCTACACTAGTTAACATTTACATGCTACAGGCTGCTAACAGCTAATTTCGCATGTAAACAATGCAGCCATGGTTACATGTAGGATCTCCAGACAAACACAGGAGAAAAGTAGTAAAAATATCGCTGAAGCCACAAAAAGTTTGGTGTCCATGACCAACAATGAACCATACAAAGTGATGATCCACTCCAAATACAAAGATTACGAAAAAGAGACAAAGAAATTACAAGAAACGGACAAAGACGAGAGAGCTGCTGCAACAGGCAGCTACTTGGGTAGTGCCTAGCCCGGGAAGGTAATATGGCCTCATCCCAACTGCCAACAGTTCAATGTCCGGACAACACATCTTCACTTTGACTGTAGTATGATCAGGATTACACCATCTCTGATTGATGTATAAAACCAGTCCTCCACCTTTTGACTTGCCACTAGCTTTGGTGTCTCTGTCCAGACGTATCAGCGTGAAGCCAGGGAAATCCACACAGGAATCAGAGATGTTTTGATTCAACCAGGTCTCAGTAAAGCACATGAGGCTGCACTCACGGTATACATTCTGTGTCTTCACCAGTATCTCCAGTTCATCCTTTTTGTTGGGCAGAGAGTTGACATTCCCCATGATGACTGAAGGAAGAAAGGGCTTGTATCTCCATCTCCTGGCCTTTAACTTTGCACCAGCACGACATCCTCGGAAAGGCTTCTTTATCTCAGCAGGAATAGGGTGATAACCTCCAGATTTGCTCCATCGTAATGCAAGAAGCTCCTCTCTTGAATAAACTCTCCTTCCAGCAGACATATCCATGAGTTGTTGTCAAAAAAAGTCCAGTATTGAGCAAAAATAAGCAAAAGAAACAATTAAAGATAAAAATATAGCTAAAAAAGCAGAGTAATAACAGAGAGCTGCCAAACTTTGCTGCTACCGCTAGAAGCGCATCATTCGAAAGAAAAAAGAAAAAAAAAAAAAAAAGAAAAAAAAAAAAGGAGGATCACAACCTGGCCTGATGATGCCTCTGAGCAGCAACAGGACTGCTTTGAAAGGACTAACTGGTACATTTTTGAACACCCAGGCCTGGAGGTGTTCAAGTACAGTGTTCTGTGCTACATCAACATCTGCACAGACAATGTCACAGTGGACAAGAACATCCAGGTGTACCCAAACAGGAAGCCCTGGATGACCCAGAAGGTCCAGCAGCTGCTTAAAGACAGAAACACCGCCTTCAGGGCTGGTGACAGCGCTCTGTACAGTGCAGCCAGAGCCAACCTGAAGAGGAGCATCAGAGAGACCAAGAGAGACTACAGGAGGAGGATCGAGGACCACCTGGAGAGCAACAACAGCAGACAGGTGTGGCAGGGGGTCCAGCACCTCACAAACTACAGGGCCAACACCGGAGCTGCTGAGGGAGGAGCCTCACTGGCAGGGGAGCTGAACAGCTTCTTTGCCTGCTTCTTTGACAGGATCTCCTGAGGCAGCTACACCACACCCTGTGGTCCAGAGCAGCTCCAGCCTCACACTAATGGAGCAAGACGTGAGGCGCACGCCGCGGGTGGACAACCCATGGAAGGCGGCTGGACCCGACGGTGTCCCTGGAAGACGGGTGCTAAAGGACTGCACTGACCAGCTGGCTGGAGTGTTCACTAGAATCTCCAACCGGTCCCTGTCCCAATCCATCGTTCCATTGTGCCTGAAGTCCTCCACCATCGTCCCCCTGCCCAAGACGCAACAAATCTCCAGCCTCAATGACTACCAACCAGTAGCTCTCACTCCAGTGGTGATGAAGTGCTTTGAGAAACTGGTACAGGGTCACATCACTCCTCCCAGAGAGTCTCGACCCCCACCAGTTCGCCTACAGGTCGAACAGATCAACAGGGGATGCTTTAGCCACAGCGCTCCACATGTCACTGTCCCACCTGGAGCAGCAGGGACCTACACACGCATGTTCTTTGTGGACCACAGCTCCGTGTTTAACACCATCCTTCCTCTCAAACTGGTGGGTAAACTGGGAGACCCTGGACTTCCACACTCCATCTGTATGTGGATCTACAGCTTCCTGTCGGACCGCAGGTAGAGGGCGAGGGTGGGAGACCACGCATCCGGGTTCGTCAGCCTCAGCATCGGCTCCCCCCAGGGCTGCGTACTGAGCCCTCTGTTCTTCACTCTCTACACATCTGACTGTACCTCTGCACACCCCAGTAACACCATCATAAAGTTTGCCGACGATACCGCAGTAGTGGGGCTCATCTCTGGGGGGGATGAGTCTGCATACAGGGCTGAGGTGGAGCAGCTGACTGGGTGGTGCAGAGATAACAA
Organism: Halichoeres trimaculatus; assembly: GCF_033239565.1. NCBI lineage: Eukaryota > Metazoa > Chordata > Actinopteri > Labriformes > Labridae > Halichoeres > Halichoeres trimaculatus. The sequence goes on along the minus strand of NW_027437183.1, from coordinate 39,903,882 downwards.
CCTGCTCCTCAGCACAGCTAAGACCAAGGAGCTGATCATCGACTTTCAGAGGACTAAAACAGACATTCCACCCCTACACATCAACAGGGAATGTGTGGAGAGGGTAGAGGACTTCTGCCTCCTGGGAGTCCACTTAGAGAGGGACCTGACCTGGACAGTGAACACCTCTGAGCTACTGAAGAAGGCCCAGCAGAGACTGCACTTCCTGAGGGTGCTCAGGAAGAACAACATCCCCCAAAGACTGCTTGTGTCTTTCTACAGGTGCACCATCGAGAGCATCCTGGTGAACTGTCTGTGCGTGTAGTACACCAGCTGCACAGTGGCTCAGAGGACGTCACTACAAAGGATCATCAACATGGCCAAAAACATCACCGACTGCCCTCTCCTCACACTGGAAGAACTGCACCGCTCCTGCTGCCTCCGAAAGGCGGGAAAAATAACCCAAGACCCCTCCCACCCCATGTTTAATCTGTTACCATCAGGCAGGCGGTACAGGTCTATCACTGCAAGGACAAACCGGTTCAGAGACAGTTTCTACCCATCAGCAGGAAGGGTCCTGAACACAGGCTGAAATCAGTACCTCATGTGTCGTCATATAATTACAATATAACAATTACCTCATGTCATCAATGCACCTGAACATGGCAGCTATTTTGCACTTTTAACTATTTTGCACTGACTGAAGGGCTCTTGAACTTTCATTGCACTGGCTGCAATGACAAATAAAGTTCTTTTCTAGATCATGTTGTTCAACAAACATCAAAAGATTGTACATGTACGGTTGTCACCAGATCTAAAAGCAGAGGTTTAGAGCCTTTACCTGATTTTGAAAATGAGCTAGTGCAAGAAGGAGGCAAGGTCAAGAAGAGTCTATGTCATTATAGACAGGAAAAGAACAAGGGGTCTATGAATGTTAAACCTGATCTTGATTGCCCAGTAATCAACCCTGAGTGAGAGATTCCTGAAAATTTCAGGGAACAGCAAAGAAATGATCCAAGCTTGAAGTCACTGTTTGAGAAAGTCTTTGAAATTGGCGGTGTGCCAGTGGAAGGTAAAAACTGTTTGCCTGGGGTTACTGGAGATCCTTTTGTACTAAAAGAAGGTCTGTTGTATCTCTCTGACACGGAAACACCAAAGTTAGCTAATCCTACAGTGTACAGGCAGCTCATTCTCTAATTAGGACACATTATTCCATGGGCAGGACATCAAGGACAGGCAAAGACATATGACAGAGTCAGTCAGGGATTCTATTGGCCAGGTCTGTACAAGGATGTGCAAGAATACTTCAAAACATGCGATGCTTGTCAACTTGTTGCTCCAGCCCGGAAGTCTGACAGGGGTTATTTACAGCTATTACCCATCATGAGTGTTCCCTCTGAGAGGATAGCCTTGGACATTATTAGTCCATTACCAAAGAGGAGCTCAGGATGCAAATATGCTTTTGTAATCCGCGATTACGCCACCAGATATCCTGATGTTTATCCTCTTCGTTCTGTCCAGGTGAAACATGTGGTTTGGTGCTTGGTTAAGTTGTTCTCCCGAGTCAGGAGACTCAAAGGGGGTCTTAACGGACCAAGGCATAAACTTCATGTCTCACCTGATAAAAAGCCTGTATAACCAGCTTGGAGTTAAAGATATCAGAACCACTCCTTACCATCCTGAAACTGATGGTCTTGTTGAAAGATTTAATGGTACTTTAAAGCAAATGCTGAGGAAGTTCATTCATGAGACAGGTAAAGATTGGGATAAAGGGTTATCTTTCCTGTTGTTTGCTTACAGAGAAGTGACACAGGCTTCAACAGGTTTTTTCAGTGACTACATTTTAATGTTTTTTTGTGTTTGTGTTGTAATATCTTATTTTATATTTTTGTTTTCTGCAAAGCACTTTGTGACTGTTCTGTGAAAGGTGCTATATTAAATAAAATGTACTTATTATTTAAAGTTGAAGTTAAAGTTGCAGTGTTGATAGAAATGCTGTTCTTTTAGCAGCTTTACTCAATCTGAGTGCAGCCACTGTCCCTCTTACTGTTTGCAGATAATGATTAACTTTCAGCTGACATTTTCAAACTATCTATCAGAGTTATTAAAAGTTTGATGAACATTTTTTTTTCATATATAACGGGGTTTGAGCTAAGATATCTCAGCCATAACAAAAACACATAATGTAGTAATGTGTATTAATGGTAATATTGTATTATTACTATTATTATTATTATTATTATTATTATTATTATTACAACAACAATAATACATTAAGTAATATATACATTTTCTGAATTTCCCTTCAGGGATTAATAAAGTACATCCTATTATATTCTATACTATTCTGCATTTAATATAATAACAAGTAACATGGTTTTTAATTTGTCTAATGCAATAACACTCACATTCAGAACAACTACTGCAGCAACATTAGAGAGGATTTTGAGATATTTACCTTTTTGCCTTTAAATAATCTGTGTTTCTTGATTAGAACCAATAAAGATGGAACTGAGTTTGATACACCAGTCAGGAAAAGAATAACATCATCTGCAAATCAAGCAATGCAATGGTCTTTCTGATCCAGCCATAGACCAGAAATAGCTGCTATGGCAAGAGGTTCAATGGCTAACGTAACCAAGAGCAGGGACTGGGAGCACCCTGTCTCATGCCTGTTAACATTAAGTGGTTGAGAAATGGTATTTTTAGTTAATGATTTAGCTATAGGATGTGTGTATATAATAACCTCACCCATTTACAAAAAGTATGCCCAAATCCAAACCGGTCTATTGTTCCAAATAGAAAAGGCCATCCAATTCTGTTTAATGCCTTTTCAGCATCAACAGATAGCAGAGCTGTGTCAGAGGCAACACTTTTCTAATGCATTATATATTTAGCACACTTCACACATTATGGAAGCCTTGTCTCCCCTCAACAAATCCTTTCTGATCTGGCACTATAATAGCTTGGAGGACAGACTCTAATTTATGTGCCAGCACTCTACTCAGAATTTTTGTTTCACAATTTAGGAGTGAGGTTGGGCAGTAAAAGTGACATCAAGGGGGCATTTTTTTGGTATTAAGATCAAAGTGACCATGGCTCCTCTCAAAAAAGGAGGAAGAGATAAAAAAAAGCTCAGTTCCAAGAGTAACCTGAGATCTACAACAGATCTTCATGAGACTTCCTGACTTGAGGTCATCACTTAAATGTCTCCTAACAGGTTCATGACACACTGAAGAAGCAGGTCTCAAACACTAAAGTCTGTCCATAGCTCTCCCTGACTGGCCAATCAGAGAGAAGAGGGTTTGTGGAGCAGGAAGCCTCAAAGAGACAGCAGCTAAAAGAACACGTAACAATGGCTGGCATAATAGTTTGCTTAAACACCAGTGAGAGACAATTAGGGATTTTTTTTGTAAATTATCTAGAGATACTACAAGGGGCATAAGAGGGACAGTATGAACCTTAAAAAGCAAAGCATCCCCTCTTAAAAAAAATGATGATTACCAGCCAGAGGTCCGTTGACCTGCTGCATGTTTCCCAGAATCTTCTGGCCCAGCAGATGAATCAGCCGGGTCACGACCTGAGGATACCTCCTCTTGATGGAGTTTAGAGCTCCTTCAGGCAGCTTTGCCAGCTCAGAGTCCCTGACAGCATGGACTGTGGTGGCTCGGTTCATGTGGGTCAGAGCCTCTACCTGAGGAACAGGCAGCAACAGCTGTCAGAAATACAATCCTGGAGCAGACAGGTCTCTGAGCAGGTGATACAGTTTTCAGGAAAACAGTTTCTTCTTTACTTACAACACCAATAAGATCCCCACGGCCATACTCTCCAGCCAGCTCCTTTTTCCCATCATCCTTTGCAATGACAGAACGCAATCGACCACTGAGGACAATGAAGGTGCTGTCTGACTTGTCTTTCTGTCTACAATCAATCAGCAAAACAAAAAAGGACATAGATTCAATCCCTGCCCAGATGGATTTGGATTTAAAATTGGATAAAAGACAAAAATATGTCAGGTCTTGTTTTTATCAAATTAGGACTAAATTCACACTTAAATCTCTCCTTTTAAATGATTTCAGGTTAGCTATGCATGTTGATTCAACCCAGTTGGACACCTTAACCTGGTATTACCAAGCTTTACTAGCATGCCCTTATGTTTGCCTCCCTCCACTGGCTTTTCTGTTCTTTTCAATCTTTCAATGCACTGCAGAAACTGAAAATATCAAAATAGAAAAATGACTTCTGAAATACTGAAATTCTACTTAACCCACTTAATTTAGTACAAGTACTCAGTATGGAGTAGATGTAACTAAAATTTTCTCTAAGTCATCCATTTCACAAGTCAAACATGGATATCTTATAATTATATTATTGTTACCTTATAGACTCAAGAATACATTCAATTCCAGACACGGAAGATGCTCTGATTTGAATTCGTGTCAGACTTAACTTTGTTTCTTCAGTTGTCGTTATACTTTACTATCCGTAGCTCCGTCTTCCACATAATGCCGCGCGAGTGGGGGGATAGAGGAAGTGACGTCGCCTGCGTCTGCGCAGTACGACCTGATGCAGCCGCTGAACTGGGACCCAGGAAATGGAAATGATACAAGATAAAAGTGATACTAAATAACGCGACGACATTATGTCCCATATCGTTTTGGTTAACGAAAAATGGAGACATATATTAGGGCTGAAACTAACGATTATTTTTAGTGTTGACTAATCTATTGATTTTTTGGATTAGTCGATTAATCATGATTATTTTGAGTTTTAACCTAATTTGGCCTTTAAAATGTGCAGACCTTTAAAATTTAACCAGTGTGTTCTCTCCTCTGATTGGTCAGCCCTGTGTCATGTTTGTTTGTCTTTATTTCATTCATGATGACATAAAAAAATATAAGTACTAGGCTATACAAAAAAATAAATAGGCTAAATCTCAAAATGAATGAAGCAGGTAACAGGGAAATGAAGTTGTTGTTCGCAGTGTTGGACAGACCGCTTATTAGTGACTTTGGGCTCGTTTTCTAATGTTTATTTGTTTATTGGGGCTTTGCTCTCTGTATAATCCCGTCTGACTCTCTCCCAGCTCTCCATGACAACACGTTTAGTTTAGTTTCTCTACATGCGCTATTTCGCTCATGCGCACTCCGCCCCTGCTCCTCCCCGCTGAGTGTTACCGCTGCAGTGTGAGCTTGAGAGTGATAAATGTCCTCTCTTTTCAAAAGTAAGGGGAGTTTTGACACTAGTTTTGACTCAGATCCTGAAAAACTGTCTGTAACAGAGAGTGAAGGAGACTGTCTAAATCACGTTATCAGACGCTAAACTCCGGGAGCTGTCAGGCTGTCCAAGCCGGAGATGCAGAGCCTCTGTCAGCGCACAGCGCTCTCTGGGGGTGGAGATTTTTCCTCATCAATATTCCTCACGTATGAACTTAGTGATCTTTTCCCATAAAAGTATCCAATAACACAGCACCTCATACTGTGAACTGAAGTTACAAATGAGTGTTACCCCCTGGTGTTTGATTTCACCATGTGACAACCACAATAAAAACAATAATACGACGCGTCGACTATTAAAATTTGCATCGATGAATTTTTTTCGTCGACGTCGACTAATCGTTGCAGCCCTAACGTATATTAGCAGAGTTTTCGTCTTGTAAACCACATTTACTCCCATTTTTATTCGTCAACAATATTACATTATATGTTTAATTATAGGCCCAATCCCAAACCGCCCCCTACACACTCTCCCTACACACTAACCCTCCGTTTGCGCGTTCTCGCGGAGGGTCCGCCACATTAAGGGCCGTCCCAAACCACGTAGTGCGGAGGGGGAGTGGACTGTTCAGCCCTCCAACAGCGAGCCTGCATCGATCCACACTTTGACAGGAAGTGCAACAGCGAAATAGAGGAGGAAACAACAAGTGCCACATGTGTAAAATATGTTCCCCACACCTCTATCACACTAACAGAAACTCACAAGAAGCGTGGTTTAGAGAGATTAAACGAAACAAGCAAATCTTACTCTATGCTGACGTTTGATTTGATCATGAAGCCCTGGCACCTAAAATGTGAGCAGTTTGCAGTATTAATTCATTTGTTTAACTGGAAATGTCAGATGGTGATAGCATTGAAAGACATGTGGGATCACTTCAAATTATTAAGAGTATAATATATCTCCTGTCATTGTAACGGCCTCCGATTGTATGATTGTAAAGAGGAAGGAAAACGAGACAGACGGTGCGCTCCAAACAGGCAATAATTCTCATTTCACACACACAGTAGGCATGGGAGCAGGTATCTGCCCTATCCCAATGAAATCCACGTGTTTAACTGTTTTCTCTGTGTCAATCTAAGTGTATTTTGGAAACAAACAGCTCTTATCAACTCTGCACAGCGATGTAGCGACTCGCAATCTGTGCCTCAGGGTAACATCCAAACACGGGGAGCGTCTTTCTGTTTCCATGGCGACGAGGTTTTCCGTGTTCCAGTGAAGTGAAGAGGGCCTCCCATTCCTGCCGGTAATGGTTATACCCTCCCCCTTCAATTGAAATGCCCTCCACAGCCGGGAGTGTGACTTCATTTGAAGTGACACTCGGTAGTGAAGGGGTAGTGTGTAGGGGGTGGTTTGGGATTGAGCCATAGTTTTAGTCACATGCGACCACCATTCACGTCCTGTCTCCTCCCATTTCCGTCACGTGATAAAGGTTCGTTGACGTTGATATTTAGTCATAATTTTCGTTGACTAAAGTAACACTACACTTCAGTTCTTTCACATGTCCACGATGCCCCACTGTTTAAGACCTGAGTCCTGCAGATACCTGTACACAGCCCGCCCAGCCTCCACAGCCATCCAGTCCAGAGCGAAGTCGATTTGTCTGACAAAGGGGGACACCCTCCTCACCACAGTGTGGGCTACATTCAGCACTACCCGCGGGTCCTCACGCATTATCCTGCAGAGTGAAAACACCGTTTGGCCTCAGTTTGGAAAAAAATGGCTCTCATATCTGTGTGTATGTGTGTGTGTGTGTGTGTGTGTGTGTGTGTGTGTGTGTGTGTGTGTGTGTGTGTGTGAGATCCTACTCGTAGAAGTGGGCCTTGGATATAGAGAGGAAGGTACAGTCTCTCTGTGCTCGGACACTGAATATCAGGGGCTCCCCTGTGAGAACAGCCAGGTGACCCACCATCTCCCCTGGGTGGGCCACAAACAGCAGGGAGTCCTCCTCACGGTCTATCATACGCTGGTAGACATGAAGGAGCCCTGAGATCACAAACGCCACACTCACATCCTGAAAAAGACCCAAAGGGAAACAATGAGAGGAGTGGAACAAAGGAAGGCAGAGGAAAACACACAGGCTGTCAGATTAAAGTCAAAAGGGGTCGAGGAGTTTTTTAACCATTGTTACTGAAGCAGAACAGCTTCAGAAACACTTTTATTGAGTGTGTTTTCTACTGTTGGGACAAACACAGGAAGGTTTAGACCTTTTACCTGTTCTGCTTTACTTTCATTGACTACTTGTCTCCTCTGAGTTCAACTTTCAAAAGCTGTAAAAGGCTCTGTCTAACTCAGCATCAGTCAGTGCTGGTCATAAAGGGATCTTCTGCAGCTGGTTTGAACATGCCGAAGGAACTGCGCTCCCCCGAGAGCACAAGACCTGAACCTGCCTCTTCATTCCTCAGCTCAGTTGAAGGACCACTGCCACTGAACGACCTCTGGACTGTTGCCAGGGCATGTACAGCCAATGTCAGCCCAGACACAGCACTGAACAGCTGCCTGGTGTGCCCATCGATGGCCTGAGTGTCACAGTGGAGGGCACCTGCCACATTGGACCCAGCTCTCACATCCTGCAGCCTGTGACCCGTACGTCTGATTTCTCCACCTCCATGACTTCAAACTCCTTTCTTCCCTTTGCGTCCCCTCTGCTCTCCAAACTCTCCATGGTGACAGCTTGTGGCACGCGCTAAATCCTCATTTAAGTAGGACATTTTGCTCCTCTTATCAACTGAGCACACAGTCTTAGTAGATCACCTGCAACATGCCCACTAATAACACGTGCAATTTTTTAGTTTGATGCAACTTAGTGCTGGTTATTCTGGGCCCTGAGTGTTTTTTGAGTGCAGACCTTAAAATGGATAGGGAGGTAACTTGTTGCCATGTGTGTGTACTTTTGCTTTTTTCACTGTTACAGACAGTGGCAACAAATTTCCTGTTAAGGACAATAAAAAGCTCTGTCTGTCTTACTCCTGAGGTGGGCTTCTCAGTTGGTTGTGTGGATGTGACTTGCACTATGCATCTGTTGTGTGTGATCCACAAATAAAAAGAAAGAAAACTCATGCTAGCAGTGGGTTTAATATCCCAAACTCAGACTCACAGGCTGCCAGGCCACAGCTCCATTTGCTCACACAAATAACTGTGCTGTAATAAGAACTCCTATTGTGCACACCCATCTGGTAACTCTGTTACACACTTGGGGGGACAGTTCTTTTTCTTTTGTTGAACTGACCTGGTCTCCCTGTCGAGCAACTATGGAGCCGGCTTTGACTTGGCGCAGAATCACTCGCCCCTCCAGCAGGCTGGGGTCCTGTCAAAGTCACATTTTTAAACATCAGAAAGTTTTCTTTACACTTTATGTTTGATGGTGACAATTATAATCCCAAAAGTTCCCCACACAGACAGAAACCCTGACAGAAAACGCAACATGTTTCCATATCTAAGGCTAGAAATCAGACTAAGGATCTTAAACAGCTGGCTGTTGGGAATGAAATGTAAGAGAAAGAAATGAAGATGTATTTTGTATTCTACCTGTAGTTGGATGACCTGCAGCAGATCTTTTTTGGCAGCCTGGAAAATGGCACTGACTTTATTGTGTTGGACATTTGCTCCTCCAGCTTCAGTGTAGTGATAGACAGCTGATGGAGTGTGCACCATGGTAACACTCTTCTTTAATATAGACTGAGGACACACACAGAGAAACAGGTTCGAAAGAATTATGACCACATACCTCGTCAAACACCGAAGGGGGAAGAGGCCTGGGAGGCATTTTGTACCAAGTCTGGTCTAGATGATACAGACACAATATGAAAAGCAAGAAGGGGGAGTGTGACAAAAAACATTTGGAACTTGTAATGAAAAAGAAAAAAAAAAGAAAATTGAAATAGGTTGTTTATCAGCTGATCAAAAGTTTAAGACCACAGGCTATTAAAGCCAAATATGTTATAAATCTTCATTTTCTGTCAGGCATTCACACGATCATGCCCTCCTGATGGCTAAAGCTAAGAAGCTGCCTCTTCTTGAACGTGGTCAGATCGTCAAGCTGCATAAGCAAGGCCTCTCGCAGCGTGCTATTGCTGCTGAGGTTGGACACAGTAAGACAGTCATTCTACATTTTTACAAAGATCCTGAGCATTATGGAACAAAACAGTCAAGTGGTAAACTCCAAAAAATTCACCTGCAGCACAATAACCATCAGACGGCATCTGCAGGAAAAGGGTTTCAAAAACAGAAAAAAAATTCAAAGACCTCATCTCCTTTAACGCCACAAAACTGCCCGTTTAGACTTTGCCAGGGAGCATCAAACATGGGACATTGAAAGGTGGAAAAAAGTTTTATCCTCTGATGAGAAAAAAATGGAACCTTGGCGGTCCAGATGGCTTCTAACGTTACTGGCATGACAAGGAGATCCCACCTGAGATGTTTTCTACCCAGCACAGTGGAGGGGGGTCCATCATGATCTGGGGCTTTTTCATTCAGTGAACACTGGAGCTTCAGGTGGAGCAGGGTGGTCAAACGGTGGCTGGTAACGTGCAGATGTTGCAGCAGGCATCCTTCATGACTGAGGGCCCTGGTCTGTAATAACAGCTGTTTTTTTTAACAGGACAACGCTGCAGGTCACAATGCTGGCTTGATGAAGGACTTCTTCAGGGAGAATAACATCACTCTTTGGACCATCCCGCATGTTCCCCTGATTTAAATCCAATAGAGAACATTTGGGGATGGATGGCAAGGGAAGTTTATAAAAATGGCCGTCAGTTCCAGACAGTTGATGCCCTTTGTGAAGCCATCTTTACCTCTTGGAGCAATGTTCTCAAAAGCTTCCTGGAAACACTCCCATCAAGCATGCCCAAACCAATTTTTGAAATGATTAACAAGAACATGTCATTTTTGAGTGATGGTCTTAAACTTTTGATCAGCTGATAAACAACCTTTTTCAGTTTACTTGTTGTTTTCAATAAATTACTTCTTCAAAGTGCTTTTTGTCACACTCCCATATACATATTGCTTTCGCATATTGTAGCTCTGCTTAAAATCTCATTAAGATCCAAATGTGCAAATGGTACATTCTAGCAATTTTTCATCTGGTCTAAAGATTATGATCAGATCTGTATCTCCCTCACTTCTAGATTTCACTGGAGCCTTAGCTTTTGCATGGAAGAATGGAGTTTAAATTTAAAAAAATCTTGTTCTAAAGTTTGACAAAACTGCAATATTTGGACCAATCTAAGAGGAAACTAACATTCATCTGGAGCTTTCTGAATTATATCTTACATTTCCAATATAACTTCAATCGGGCTGCAAATGCAACAAAGAAAAGTGTAATCTGCTGACCTTCACGGGACTCTGAGTGACCGCCTCCTCTTTGGCGACTTGAGCCCTCTCGTACACTTTGTTGAGATCAACTGACATTTCACCTGCCAACACAAAGAGGTCTGTCAATGGAATGAGTCTGTCTTAGTATCAGAGCTGCTGATAAAAACAAGCCGTTTTAAAATGGGTATTGTTCCTGTGTTATATTGATTTGATGATGGTCGTGTTCAGTATTTTGTGATTCAAACTCACATCAAACTCTCTCAATCCCAGCTCTATGACCTGTTTCTGAGCCATCCTCATCCCTATTAAACTGGGTAGTATTTGTGAAGTTTCATGTGGAGAAGTCTGAGCCGCTGCAGCATCCAATCAGAGTGATATTTCATATGGGGACCTGTCTGTCTGTCGGTGAAAAGCCTTCTGCAAAGCCCGCTCTCGTGTTTCCTTGCTCCTACCTCTCTGTGGTCAGTGAGTACTTCTGGTTGGGCGGAGGAGGGAGGAGAGTTCAGTTCACCCTATGTGTTACAGACTAAAGATCCTCTGACGCTAATGGCTGAAAATCACTGCAAGACCTTTAAGGGCATCCTGTAGGTTGACTGCAAGAAAATGATTTCTGAGGAATAAATTATGAAGGGACATAGACCAATATGATTATACAACTGTGAAAATATTCCTTTACCCAGGAACATCGGACTTCAAGCTTCTAGCAACAAGCCTGTAAGAATCAAAACAGAGCAGGAACAGGATCGTGAGACATGAATGGCCACAGGAGGCGTGCAGTAAGGCCAGGGATCAACCAGACCCAGAAGAACATGGGTCAGGTCTCATGGTGAGTGAGCAGCGTTTGCTAAACGCAAATGGTACTGTTTCAGGATATTAGTTTGTAATGGCATGGTGAGGATAAGGATGGTTGATAGATCTGTGTCCATATCAAACAGATTTATGATATTTTTATCCTGTTATTCACGCCTCCAGTCTGCAGCTCATTTATGAGCTAATAACTGATGAACAGCAGAAATTTACAAGAGCATCAGACTTCATGGGGAAAGTCTCATTTCACTTTGTCTCTCCTTCATTCTGTAGCTCATGGACCTGATCTCAGGCCTGTGTGCTTCCGTATGCATCTGCATCTGCATCTGTTTTCAACAGTTTTTAACAGCACATGATGTTCGTGTGGGAAATGTCAGCCCATGGATTCAGCTTCCTACAACTGCACGTGGAGTGAGCGACAGTAGGACAGAGCCTTGCTGGACCTCATAACCATGACGCAGTGTTGATAGAAACAGTTCCTTTAGCAGCTTTAAGCAATCTGAGTGCAGCCACTGTCCCTCTTACTGTTTGCAGATAATAGTTGACTTTCAGCTGACATTTTCAAATTGTGTATCAGTGCTAGTTTGACAGAGAAACTGTTTTTAAAACAGGGTTTGAACTGAGATATCTCAGCCCTAACAAAAACACACAATGAAGTAAATTGTTTTAACAGTGATATTATATATAATATTATCATATATTTTATTTGTCATATATAATATGATAAATAATAATACACTGCTCAAAAAAATAAAGGTAACACTAAAATGACACATTCTAGATCTGAATGAAAGAAATATTCTCATTAAATACTTTGTTCTTTACATAGTTGAATGTGCTGACAACAAAGTCTCAAAAATTATCAATGGAAATCAAATTTGTTAATCCATGGAGGTCTGGCTTCGGAGTCACTCAAAATTAAAGTGGAAAACCACACTATATGCTGATCCAACTTTGATGTACTGTCCTTAAAACAAGTCAAATCGAGGCTCAGTAGTGTGTGTGGCCTCCACGGGCCTGCATGACGTCCCTACAGCGCCTGGGCGTGCTCCTGATGAGGTGGCGGATGGTCTACTGAGGGATCTCCTCCCAGACCTGGACTAAAGCAACCACAACTCTTAGACAGTCTGTGGTGCAACGTGGCATTGGTGGATGGAGCAAGACATGATGTCCCAGATGTGCTCAGTTGGATTCAGGTCTGTGGTATGGGCATGCCGGTCCATAGCATCAATACCTTCATCTTGCAGGACCCGCTAACACACGCCAGCCACATGAACTCTAGCATTGTCTTGCATTAGAAGGAACCCAGGGCCAACCGCACCAGCATATGGTCTCACAAGGGCCTGAGGATCTCATCAGTGAGGATCGGTACCTAATAGCAGTCAGGCTACCTCTGGAGAGCACATGGAGGGCTGTGCCCCCCAAAGAAATGCCACCCCACACCATTACTGACCCACTGCCAAAGCAGTCATGCTGGAGGATGTTGCAGGCAGCAGAACGTTCTCCACGGCGTCTCCAGACTCTGTCACGTCTGCCACATGTGCTCAGTGTGAACCTGCTTTCATCTGTGAGGGGCACAGGGCGCCAGAGGCAAATTTGCCAATCTTGGGCCTGGTTTCAAAGACAAGACTTATAATAAGCCAGGAGTAGGATTATGCCGCGGCCACACAAAACGCGAACACGCGAATTTACTCGCGTGAATGGCCTGTCACGCACCGCGTGAACGCCCGAGTCTTGCAGCTGGACTTTTTTGCGCGGTACTGCGCATGCAGAGTAGAGAGCTCGTTCATTTAAAGACCGAAAGTCCAAAAGAGCAGCTGAAAAACAATGAGCTGTGGTTTCCAAAGCATGACAGGAGAGTGTGTGAAAGCTTTGGAGATCACAATCAATGCCTCTGCCTCTCCCTGGTAATCCACCAGCCCTGCTTGGCTGTTCCCTGCGATCTCTTCCTCGATCCCCCGAACCTCCGACCCCGAACCCCCGACAACCCGAACCCCCGACCCATGTTCCCGGAGGTCTCCCTGGGGATAATGAAGGGGTGGAGGAAAGAGAGGACTGCAGAGAACTTCCATCTTTTCCCTGGCTCTGCCCATGCCCCGCTCTTTCCTCCTCTCTATCAGGCTCAAAACTCCGCTGCGGGGACTCAGTGATAGCCCGTACAGGCAGATCCAGCTGGGAACGAATGTTTTCAGAACTTACATTCAAAACCTGTCTCCTCAGAGACTTTCAACCAAGCCTGCTCCTGTTTTTCCGGTCTCTGTAGAGTACACACGTCGTATCGTATAACTCTGGATGATGACACACCGCACAGTTTGTTTTCTCCTCCATCCTCCGGCGGAGTTGGAGCCGGAGCAGGCAGCAGTTGCCCCCCAACGTCGTCAAAACAATGACGTCGTGGGGGAATGTCATCGCTGATTGCCAGCCATGGCAAGCCTTCACACGAATCGCGTCAAAAGTTCAATATTTTGAACTCGAGCGTTCACGCGTCTACCGCCCAAATGCGTGAACGCTCCAAACGCGCGACACGCGCCGCCCGAGGCGGCTTAACGCGTCTTTGCATTGACTTTGTATGTAATTGCGCTGCAAATTTGCGTTGGGTGTGGCCGCACCATTGGTCGGACTAGTAAAGCTGGGTCATTTAAGTAGCTTGCATGAGCATAGCCTACATTTGTTTCAGTTAGTCCTAGACAATAAAGTCCTGGAGTAAGCTTAAGTGACAACACCTGCATCAATTCTCATTAGCCTAAGTGGGAGCACAGCCCATCAGTGAAACATTGATTACAAAAACTCAGAATGGAATTGAGGGCAGCTTTGCTGTAGGGAATTTTGACACCAAACACAAGTGAAACCAGAAAAATGAGCTCAAAGAACTTTACTAAGTTTGAAAAAACTCTACTTAAAAAAAGTGTGTGAAATCACGCTGTCGTTAAAAGTAAAGGCCATGCTGCTGTCATTGACAGGGCTTGACATTAACTTTTTCGCTCAGTAGCCACTGTGGCTAGTGGTTTCCCAGAGTTGCTAGCCACTCAGCGTTTTCATGAGCCACAATTTTGTTGTTGGATAATTATGTTTAATATGATTAAAGCCAAGGATGACGTGAAAGTTTACTTGAACGAGATTTAAAACCTTATTAAATGTAAATGACCCCTGTTTACATTCAAATCAAGACTACATAAATCTATAAAGCTACGGCTCTTTATCAGGTATTCAGTTTTGAAACAGTTGTGTGTAAGGTTGATCTTTTATATGAAAGTATGCAGTCTATTAAGACAAAGTCATAAAGGCAGTCGTTTATTGCTTTAAGGTTAGCTGAAAAGATAAAAACTAAACTGAAAAATCCAGCAAGAAACACTGTCTGCTTAAATATTTATTTAAAACAGTCATTTTTCAGTGATAAACTAAGTACCATACTTTCTGGACTCTAAGTCACTCTGTAGTATAATCAGACTTTTTTTTTGAAGTCCTACCATTCAAAAAAAGTGTCACAAAGAGGAAAACAACAGATATAAGTCACACTGGACTATACATCACATTTGTTTATTGGTTTACAGTATTTCCAGAGTGAACTTTTTACATCAACCTTTGATAAGTGTTTGTATATTAGGAGCTTTAAATATTGTTCCTTCAGCTCCTCATATCTGTGACCAGTTTCTCTTCTCTACGTGTGCTCCTCCCCTCCCCTCCCCTCCCCTCCTCTGCTCTAGGTGAGCGTTGCTGGTGAGATCGGTGCAGTGTGAGTTTAAATAAGCTCCATCTGCTGAATGTCCTCACTTTAAAAAAGTTACAGGAGTTTTGACACTAGTTTATGACTTAAATCTTAGCAAAAGACTTTGCTAATAGACCAAGGAGCAAACACTGTGTGCAGGCAGTGCTCATGGGAGTTGTAGTGCCATAGTCTCGTACTGCTACGGGTTTAGTATTCCAGATGCCATTTCAGAAAGCTACAATAAAATAATTCAATCTGCCAAAGTGGCTAGTAGGAGTGACGGTGTTACCCGCCACAGCTGAAATCCACCCACATTTTGCGGGTTGACGGGTGTTCATGCCAAGCCCAGGCCATTGAACACAAGAAGAGGAGGGCTTGGGATGCCAAGAACCTCTAAGTGATCAGAATTTGGACAGAACTGGGTTCAGGCCTTCCTCTTTGAGACATGGAGGAAAATTTAAACTCCAGCAAAGTGATTATCTCCATTTTGTCTGCTTTGTACACACGAAAGCGGTCTTGGAAAGTCATTTCATCAGACTGATTCAATGGATTACTCCGATCTGCAGCAGATATTGTTCTTCATTTAAATATTCCAAATACTCAACCATTTGTGTGCTCCCTTTCACAAACTAAGGGAACTAAAGGCACTAAGCTGAAGTTAAACCTGCCTCTTTGCAGGATTAATTTAAGCTTCAATTTAGTCCTGGAGTAGCTCTAATCCACAAGCTTGCAATTGGCTTTGTTTAATCTAGAACAGACTAAATCTATGACTATTCTAAGATTAATCTGTGCAAGTGACTTGAAGTTAAACCAGCTCAAACTACATTTAAGTCTTGGACTGGGCTTAAGTCTTGTCGGTGAAACCAGGCCTTGGTGTTCTCTGGCAAATGCCGAATGTTCTGCACAGTGCTGGACTGTAAGCACAACCCCCACCTGTGGACATCGGGCCCTCATACCACCCTCATGAAGTCTGTTTCTGACCCTTTGAGCAGACACATGCACATTTGTGGCCTGCTGGAGCTCATTTTGCAGGGCTCTGGCAGTGATCCTCCTGTTCCTCCTTGCAGGTGGGCCAAGAGGTAGTGGTCCTGCTGCTGGGTCGTTGCCCTCCTACGGCCTTCTCTAGGTCTCCTGATGTATTGGCCTGTCTCCTGGTAGCGCCTCCATGCTCTGGACACTACGCTGACAGACACAGCAAACCTTCTTACAGCTTGCATTGATGTGCCATCCTGGATGAGCTGCTCTACCTGAGCCACTTGTGTGGGTTATAGACTCTGTCTCATGCTACCACTAGAGTGAAAGCACCGCCAGCAATCAAAAGTGACCAAAACATCAGCCAGAAAGCTCAAGAACTGAGAAGTGGTCTGTGGTCACCACCTGCAGAACCACTCCCTCATTGGGGGTGTCTTGCTAACTGCCTATAATTTCCACCTTGTTGTCCATTCCATTTGCACAACAACATGTGAAATTGATTGTCATCAGTGTTGCTTCCTAAGTGGACAGTTTGATTTCACAGAAGTGTGATTGACTTGGAGTTACACTGTGTTTTGAAGTGTTCCTTTCATTGTTTTGAGCAGTGTAATAATAATAATAATAATAATCTTAATAATAATAATAATAATAATAATAATAATAATACATTTTCAGAATTTCCCTTCTAGGATTAATTAAGTACATTCTATTCTATTCTCTTCTGTTCTATTTGATTCTATATTTCATATAACAAGAAGTAACATGGTTTTAATTTGTCTAATGCAGTAACACTCACATTTAGCAAAACTAACCCCAGACTGGACTTAACTCATCAGTTTTACCTCAGGTTAACAGCTGACAATGTTTACAGAATTCTTTTCCGAAAGCTACAGAAAACTTAAGTAGATAGCAGAAAAGTAAATGTGTTGGTGTGTTACATTATCTATTGACACATTAGTTGGGGTTTATAAAACAACTCAAAAACATCATCTCTAGTTATTTTAAGCTTTAAGTTCTCAGTAAGTCAAAAAAGAGGCCATTTTATCCACTAAATCTGGACTTTTTTAGGGTATCAGGACCAAAATGTCCAAACATAGACTAAGTGCGTGTACCTGTAACAGCCAGTGGGCTGGAGAAGGAGCGAGGCTTCTTGTATCTGGATGCGTTTGTGTCAGAGAGGCTGGACTTTTCTGGGGCATACAGAGAAACAAGATTAAAGATGTCTTTAGACAACTCCACACACAGAAGTTCACCCTGAGGGAGAGATGATGGGAAACAGACGGTGTTCCTGACCTGCGTCTGCTTTTTCAGAGCCTGTTTCATCAGAGTGTGAAGGCTGTCGACGGAGGCCTCTGTGTGGATGAGTTTCACCCAAAACATGAGCCACAGACACCAGGGAGATGGCTTGGCTCTCCTGAAAAAATAGCAGTAAATAAATATTTACACAACTATACTGACTACCACGTGGGTGTAACCCTCTGACAACTCACACCATGAGCTGCACTGGGTGTATCATGAGTGGGCTCGTATAAAACAGAAGAGGTCACACTAAAATCACCCAAAGGAAGGACAGAAACCCAGAGAAAGTCTCCTGTTCTTTGTTTTTCTCATCAAATGACTGTCAGTTAATCTCTCTACCAACAATGAGGATTGGAGAGGGGGAGTTAATCTCCTTTTCACCATCAGAGCCATCGTTCCTTCAGTGAGATGGAAGGACAGGGATTTTGTCCTTTGACTGCAAATATGGAACCAGTTCATTGTTCTGAGTGAACACTTAAACGCTAAATTTAAACATGTGTGTCTCTGCTGTCATCACTGACATGATCCTTAACATGAGGAGGATGCTCAGACTTTCTGACAACATGAGGCAATCGCAGGCCGGTGTTAATAATAATTATAATAATTAAAGCTGCAAGCAGTGTTTGACGGGTCCTCCCACTCTCTCCCGGTCCCTTCTGACGGTCTGTCATACCTGTTTCCCCTCCACTCAGTGGCGTTTTCTCCCGGAGGCCAAGGGAAGCCATGCTTCCTCTCTTTTTTTAGACTGTAGCTGTGATTTAATGAAAATATTCCTTTTTAACAGTTTTGATAATTCTTCTGTGTTTTGTCACTGTCATCTCTTCCTTATTCCTCTCCTCTTGTTATTGAGCATTTTACAATGTGTAAAACAGCGCCCTCATAAATGTTCTGTGGCAAATGCGCGGTGAAAATACGATACTGCACGCTGTTGTCTGCAAGGAGGCCAAGCTGAGTTGGCGTCCCTTGGTGAAAAAAAACAAGAATGATTAACCAATCAGATGAGGCCGCGGGCATGACACTGCTCACCTGTGATTGACCAAGACTGTGTCAAGGGAAGCCACCCTGTCTTTGGCCTTAAACCAATCAAATCACAGTATCGTCATCATCGAGCCACTGAATGAAATCAGGGAGGTTAGCACATCAGCAGTGTGCATGAAGCGGCCGGTTGTGTGTTTAAGTGGGCGGTTGAATGAATTAATAAGATGTTTAAGCTAAGTCAAGAGGACAATGTACGTGTGTGAATGAGTGAGTGAGAGTGGGAGAGCTAAAGGGCGTGTGTCGGTGTTCAAAATAAGTAAAATGAGCGCTCTCTGGGCGCTCTAACAGGTCGTTCTGTTACATGAAATAGCGATACAAACTGCAACATAGTCTTTTATGTAACACACTCCTTAAAAAACATACAGATAAGAGGCTTTGTCTCACTTGGCTTCCTCAAAAAAAATCTCCACGCCACGCCACTGCCTCCACTGTCGGGTTTCATCCCTTTCTGGCCCTTTTAGTGCGACAACAGTTGACACCATGTATTATTTCCTCTGCTGATTCACATGACCAGCTGCACTGAACTCCTAATTAATGTGTGACATCATCACAGAACTGCAGCAGAGTGAAGGGGAAAATTTATTCACTAAAATTTTGGAAGCAACTCCTCAAAGATGGCACAATTTTACCCAAATCTGTGTAAAACTATGACATTTTTGTAGGAAATTTTGTCAGGAATCCATCTATGTCCTTTGTAAAGCTGCATGACCTTTACTTTTTTGTCTAAAGGCCCAAATGCGCCAGTCTGCGTGGGCAGGATTGAGTAATGCCATGTATTTTAATAGAGGGAGCTGAGAGGGCTTTTTTGGGGGTACGCCGACTTTGAGTGCTTGTCATTCGAAAACCAGGTCCGAAATAAAAAGTTTCCTTCAGAACTTTTGTAAAACAGGGTCTAGTCTGTCATTTTAGCGATTTTCAAGCCGATCTCTCTCATGGTTTTAGAGGAGAGAAGTTTTGAAAAAGGGCAATAAATGTGTAAAAATCTTATTTTGAAAGGCAAATTGAAGGCTTCCTGTGCAAAATAGGGCCGTGGCGTGTCTCACTGAAATGGACATTTTGACATTGGTTTCATCTCTCTGTATGACATTCAGTGTGTTTTTAAGTTCCTGCGTGGCGCTACAGGGCAAATTATGGGATGGTGGGGGTCATGTTTGGTGCATAGACTGTATAAAGCATGGATGAGGCATTTGCGACGTCACCCGTCTGTTCCTGAAACTGTAAATGAAGTCTGCAGACACAGCCACATTTGCTATGACGCCGGCAATGAGGTTGTTTTAACAGCTACAGGGCGCCTTTTCAGTCATGTGACCTGAACTGTGCAGCTGATTGGAAACTCAAACGATCCTGATAACTTCTAAACCACAGAGTAAGAAAAATATTCACTCCCCGTACAGTGTGTCTATAGTGAAATCAGCGTTTTAGACCCAAGCTGTTTTTTGAACCAGGCTGTAAATATGCTTTTTGATGCTGTGAACGTCTGTTTTTATGGCTGCGTGTGTATGTGACTTTAGGTCTTTTTGCAGCCAGACTAAAGTGGATCCTCAATGAACAGCAACTTTTAGCACTTCCACATAGGCTTCATTTTTACTGACCGGACGTTGACCCTTGGTTTGGTATCATATATATATGGTATCATATAGAATTTTTTTGCGATTGTGGGGTGTGTGCCAATTTTGGTGAGTTTTTGAGCATGTTTGGAGGCTCTTGTTAGAGCTCAAAGCGCGGGAGGAATAATAAGAAGAAGGAGAAAGAAAGAAACAAATGAAATACAATAGTGTCCTCTTTCTTTGGGCAAGGACCCTAATAAAAGTAATCCATTTTAGTTGTGGGTGCCTTTCATGACACTCAAGGTCACCTTCTGTGGCAAAAAAGAGTTTTTACATGTCTCAACAAATAGTTGAGCACATATCACTGAAAGCACCAAACTGTACCGGGTTAAAGAGCTCCGTGGTCAGGCCCAGGTAGTTATGTAAGGCAAGGAAGGTCACTCTCTGGAGACGGACCATGATAATCTGAGGAGAACAGTTGAAATCAGAGAGACAGAGCCAGAGACACTAAGCTCCTGGAGCCTGATTTGGAAAACATGGTATTTTTTATGTCTTGCAGCTCTTTCCATCAGCACCCTACCTGTACAACACGGACCAGAGTTTCAGGGTATTTCTCAAAAACAGACTGGAAGGCTGCAGCTGGGAGACGCAGCACGGTGGAAGGGACAGCAGCCCTCGCAGACACTGTTTTGTAAGGTGCAGGATAGCCCTGAGAAGAGACGTTATGAGGACACAGAGTTAGTTGTACAACTCACAATATGACGTATTGAATACAATGACTTGTTAGCAATGTGACAGCTTCAACCCAGACCCAGACCCAGAAGACGTACAGTTATAATGTCCAAGATGCTGAGCAGGCTGTGAACGCTGTCTCCTGTTAAAACCTCCTTCACCACAGCGTCTGTTCCATCCTGCAGTGACAAAACACAATCAGAGCTCCAGACCAGAGCAGAACTTTTCTACAGCATGGATTTATCAGTCTCAATATTCAACATGCTTAGGATTTCTCAGAGAGGGCCTTACACTCTCGTGAATGCACAGCTCCAGGCGGCCATCTTGAACCACGTAAATGCTGTCATCAGTATCACCTGGTCTGAAGAGCGCCTCCCCCTGGTGCAGCTGGATTAGCACCATGTGACGACACAACTCCAGGAAAAGAGGCTTTTCAAAGTGGCCCAGCACCCTGAAAACACACATGTTCATCAATTATTATCAGATGGAAGAGACAGAACTGATCAAATTCAAACAGACCAGGGGTGCTGCTCCTTTTTACAGACCATGGGCTCTAATTTCGTGGCGCAGCGCAGGGGGCGCAAGCCTGGCGCAGCCTGTGCAGTGCTAATTTCGTGCGGCGCACCACCATGCGCTGCCAATTTGACAATTTGGTAGACCGTCTGCGCAGAGATGGGTGTGACTGCGCACCAGGGGGAGTTGACGGCACACCAGGGGGAGGTGTCAGCAGATTCATGTTGGCGCAGTGACAATTTCGTGCCAAAAAAGTGCACTGAAAGCGCGCCAGCTCCAACTTGGTCTATCCTCGGCGCAAGGCGGAGCGCACCCCACGCAGCTGTAATTTGGTGACAGGCGCACATGTGCGCACATGTCAACAAAGCCTCAGAGGCAGGTTTCCAGAGTGTCAGGCACATTTTAATGCAGTAAACAATCACAGTAATCACTATTTAATGTAACCGTCTGAACCAGCATATACATTTGTATCTATATTAACTGTCCCATCACATCTGATGTCAGATTAAAGCCGTTTGTCATAATGGAAAGTTAACCTGACGGCAGCTGGAAGTTTGATTCACATCTTATAATTAAACAATAAACAGCCTTAACATCTGATACTGAGTATATATCTGGTTCTCTCATTTCATTTAATTCAAAGAAAAGAGGGAGAGAAAAGACAAAGAAAAAAGAGAGAAAATAAATGTATGTCACTCAGGATTTACCCGTGATTTCCCATATTTCTCTGTTTCAGTCTTTATTTTTAACCTGATCTAAAAAGATGGAGTACATTATTGTAAGGAGGATGAGGTGGAGACACTGGGAGAGTATACAGTATATCACCAAAGGCTCTGCTTGGCGATGACAAACCAGGAGTGCAGGTGGATCAAAAGTATTCTGAATGGCTAAGCCAGCTGTGTAACTGTCTCTTAAGTTTTTACTACGAATAAAGACAAAGGAACAGATTAAATCTGTCCTGGGAGCTGGCTCACACGGTGACGCACTTCGTGCCCTCCGATGCGCCCCGCTGTCCATTGACCTGCTGCAGGGACAGCGGCTCTGACCGTCTCCCCTACCAGCACTCTCTCCGTAGTGCTGAGGATCACTCAGACCAATCAGACGCTGCGCCTCGTTCGCAGGGCATTTAAAGGCGAGGAGAAGCGCTCATTTGATTGGTGAAAACAGCGCTCGGCTGTGTTAAACCCACTCACGGCTTTTCTCCTCCCTCTCTGCCATTTGCGCGGAGGGAGGTGTGGACGCGCAGCTCTGCGCTCATTTGTGCCTGGTCTGCGCCTCTCTTGGCACTGCAGGAAACTTGCAAAGTGCGCCGGTCACGCCCTGTGCGCAAGCGAAGGCCGGCGCAGGGCAGGTGCGCCTGCGCCTGCGCCTGGTCTAGGAAATTAGAGCCCCATGTGTCATACCCTTTAAGGACAAAATAAGATCTTCAGGTATACCAAAAATATATATATCCAAGTACAAAACTCCCTAAGCACTTTTCTTTAAGAATGCAAATTTAAGTGACACATATTTAAATTTATCTTCAAACAACCTACCTGACATTTTTGAGCATGTACAACACCTCAGAAGGCAGATGGGAGTTCTGTACGTCAAACTCGGTCAGGTCAGCTTCCAGGAGACAGGGAGGAGGCTCTTTGGGCTGCAAGGTGGGGGGTTCCCTCCGGATACGCAGGATCCTTTCACAGACACAGTGATATCAATAAAAACACTCTCCCCCTTCTTAGACCTTGTTTGTACTGCATCTGTTTAAAGCTGAGCTCATGTAACTAAACTAAGCTTAAACTGATTAAACCACTCAGGCTGATGCTGAGGAGCTGAAACATTTCACCTTATGAATCAGGATTACTTTTAGGCCCAGTTTCACCGACAAGACTTAAGCCCAGTCTAAGACAATAATAAAGTTTGAGCTGGTTTAACTTCAAGTCACTTGCACAGATTAATCTTAAAATAGTCATAGATTTTGTCTGTTCTGGATTAAACAAAGCCAATTGCACGACGGTGGATTAGAGCTACTCCAGGACTAAATTGAAGCTTAAATTAATCCTGCAAAGAGGCAGGTTTAACTTCAGCTTAGTGCCTTTAGTTCCCTTAGTTTGTGAAAGGGAGCACACAAATGGTTTGGGAGCATGGAATATTGAAATGAAGACCAATATCTGCTGCAGATCGGAGTAATCCATTGAATCAGTCTGATGAAATGACTTTCCAAGACCGCTTTCGTGTGTACAAAGCAGACAAAATGGAGATAATCACTTTGCTGGAGTTTAAATTTTCCTCCATGTCTCAAAGAGGAAGGCCTGAACCCAGTTCTGTCCAAATTCTGATCACTTAGAGGTTCTTGGCATCCCAAGCCCTCCTCTTCTTGTGTTCAATGGCCTGGGCTTGGCATGAACACCCGTCAACCCGCAAAATGTGGGTGGATTTCAGCTGTGGCGGGTAACACCGTCACTCCTACTAGCCACTTTGGCGGATTGAATTATTTTATTGTAGTTTTCTGAAATGGCATCTGGAATACTAAACCCGTAGCAGTACGAGACTATGGCACTACAACTCCCATGAGCACTGCCTGCACACAGTGTTTGCTCCTTGGTCTATTAGCAAAGTCTTTTGCTAAGATTTAAGTCATAAACTAGTGTCAAAACTCCTGTAACTTTTTTAAAGTGAGGACATTCAGCAGATGGAGCTTATTTAAACTCACACTGCACCGATCTCACCAGCAACGCTCACCTAGAGCAGAGGAGGGGAGGGGAGGGGAGGGGAGGGGAGGAGCACACGTAGAGAAGAGAAACTGGTCACAGATATGAGGAGCTGAAGGAACAATATTTAAAGCTCCTAATATACAAACACTTATCAAAGGTTGATGTAAAAAGTTCACTCTGGAAATACTGTAAACCAATAAACAAATGTGATGTATAGTCCAGTGTGACTTATATCTGTTGTTTTCCTCTTTGTGACACTTTTTTTGAATGGTAGGACTTCAAAAAAAAATGTCTGATTATACTACAGAGTGACTTAGAGTCCAGAAAGTATGGTACTTAGTTTATCACTGAAAAATGACTGTTTTAAATAAATATTTAAGCAGACAGTGTTTCTTGCTGGATTTTTCAGTTTAGTTTTTATCTTTTCAGCTAACCTTAAAGCAATAAACGACTGCCTTTATGACTTTGTCTTAATAGACTGCATACTTTCATATAAAAGATCAACCTTACACACAACTGTTTCAAAACTGAATACCTGATAAAGAGCCGTAGCTTTATAGATTTATGTAGTCTTGATTTGAATGTAAACAGGGGTCATTTAATAAGGTTTTAAATCTCGTTCAAGTAAACTTTCACGTCATCCTTGGCTTTAATCATATTAAACATAATTATCCAACAACAAAATTGTGGCTCATGAAAACGCTGAGTGGCTAGCAACTCTGGGAAACCACTAGCCACAGTGGCTACTGAGCGAAAAAGTTAATGTCAAGCCCTGTCAATGACAGCAGCATGGCCTTTACTTTTAACGACAGCGTGATTTCACACACTTTTTTTAAGTAGAGTTTTTACAAACTTAGTAAAGTTCTTTGAGCTCATTTTTCTGGTTTCACTTGTGTTTGGTGTCAAAATTCCCTTCAGCAAAGCTGCCTTCAGTTCCATTCCAGGTTTTTGTAATCAATGTTTCACTGATGGGCTGTGCTCCCACTTAGGCTAATGAGAATTGATGCAGGTGTTGTCACTTAAGCTTACTCCAGGACTTCATTGTCTGGGACTAACTGAAACAAGTGTAGGCTACGCTCATACAAGCTACTTAAATGACCCAGCTTTACTAGTCTGACTTAGACCTACTCCTGGCTTAATATAAGCCTTGTCTATGAAACCAGGCCTTAGTGTTTCAAGAGGGCCTACTGTTTTTCTTTAAGGCTTGTCCCTCTGGTGCCCCTGCTGTAGCTTTACAGATGTACAGCTCCAAAAAATCCATTTTTTTGGAGCATGTGTTTCAGAAAAAGCTCATTTCAGTCTCTGCTTGACACACTTCATTTAGCTGCTGTCTCTCAAAGGCACACCGATTCGCAAACCCTGCTTCCCTCTGATTGGTCAGTCCTGCGGAGACCTGTCAGGGGGACTGGGAGCAGACTTTGTTGTTTAAGGCCCACCCCTCCAACACTGAACCATTAAGGAGATCCTTGTGTGATGACCTCTTCATTTCAGCAAGTCTACTGAAGATTTAGTGCTATTTTAAGAACAATCTGTAACATCAAGAACTAGTCCTTTTATTGCCATGTCCAAAATACCTCCTCTTTAAAACTCATTATACATCACAGGTTTCCATATAAAACTAGATTTTACAGACAAATCAATGCACTAAAGCTGTTATTAGACTTCACAGTACAGAAGCTGTAATGGTTAAAAGAAGCCCCCCCCCCCCCCCCCCCCCCTTGAAAATGTGTTGTCTGCTGTCCCTTGGTGAGATAAGATTAATTAGGTCCCACAGTAAAGCATTAACTAACACTCAAATCTTATCTTCTAACTGAATCAGAAGCTGAAAAAAGGACTCACTTGCGGGCTATAGATAGGACTTTGGTCCTCTTTCTCACTCTCTGCCGAGATGCTGAGTTTGGATTTGAGGGAGGGGCTGAGGACAAAGTCTGGACCTGGAAAACAGAGAAATAATGCCTGATCGTCATCTTTGTATTCAAGCGTCTTTAATAAGTTCTTTAGAAGGTAGACAGATCTTTCTGACCTTATATTTTTTATAAATATCAAGTTAAAGGGTTGGGGCTACACGGTGGCGCAACAGTAAGTGCTGAGGCCTCACAGAAAGAAGGGTTTGATTCGAGAAAATGAATGAATGAATGAATGAATGAATGAATGAATGAATGAATGAATGAAGTTAAAGGGTTGGGTTTCCGTGCAGCAGAGCCTTATGATGGTGATATCACAGCAAGTCGGTCAAACCTTATCTCTCTGTGACACATGAGGACTTTGACCCAGGCCTAGACCACTGAGGCATTTTTGACCAATACAACAAAAATATCTACTAACACATTATCTTTTTATTCATTCATTCATACATGTTATAGTATGAGGATTCGTAAATATCCATAGACTGGGCAGGACCCTAGGGTGATACCAACCTTTCTCATGATCTTCCGGCCATAAAACATCACTTTGTCCCTCTTTCTGAAGCGGTAGTGAGGAACGCCAGCTTCCTCCTCTGAAACACAGAGCATACTCCCTGTACTTCTTTGCTTAATGAGCTGATGTTCTCAAGTTCTGTCAGACATGACAACATAATATATTAAAGATATTGAAAACAACATCATAAAACTGTGTATTAGACTTGATACAAGCCAAGTTCACCCAGCAAAGCCGGAAAAGGTCTTATTTCAAGTTACTGAAAATGAAATACCAAAATGACGTCTGGGTTTCTTGTAAAGAAGGAAAAAGAAATGTGCCAATCGAGTAGAAAAGAATGTACTTAGTTCCTAGAAAGTAGAATGTCTTCACACAAAAAGTTTAATAAGTACCTTTCCTCAACCCATCGGCAGATTGTTTTGCTTTTTACAGCTAATGCAGGTGTCGGAGCAGATTATGAAATTATCTTTGTCGGTGATTGAGGTAATCAAGGATAAAATTCTTTTTAAGGCGGGAACCTTGTTGGTGTGGGTAGGTGGTTACCCCTGGGAAAGTCAAAGAGTTTCTGAGTGCTGAGGAAGCACAGTGCTGCAGGAGGGTGAACTAACATTTGTTCAATGTGTTAGTAGGGCTGGGACGATCTGACTAGACCATGTGAAGAAGTTGAACGATGACGATGATGATTATGTCTACAGATTATATGAGACAAAATTTACCCCAAAATAAAAATCACATGAAAGTCAGTTTTTAGGATTTGCTCAGGGGATCTGACGTCTCAACTTTTTGCCAACCCAGCTCATAAACAAAGGCTAAAATGAAGGACTTAAATTAAAAAAAAATTATATATAGGATTTTTGAACAAAAAAGTTCCGATTTAAAATTGTTAAACAAAAAATCCTGATACTATAATGCAATGTTTTTTTTCTCTGAACCCTATGTATTAGACAAGTTGCATGTGCAAAATAAATAGACTGATCATTGAAAAAGCATATGTAACATGGCGTTTCAGTCACCACAAAGCAAACAGCAGCGTGTTAATTATTACCCAGGTGTAGCATCTCAGTGGTTTAAAGGATTGGCTTGGCCTCTACATAAGGGATCTTTATCCTTTCCTTTTGTTTTCCTGAGTTAAGGCATTTTTCTGGACATTCCAGGTGAATATGGCTCATGTCACACCCAATCAGACGCTCTTTGATTCAAAGGGAGCCATTAACACTTATTTAATTTTTTGTTTTTGTAACAATTTATCACAAATGTGCATAAGATACCACAACACAGCTCAATTCTACAGCAGCAACAAAGATGCATTTGTATAAAATCTGATGCATTAGTATTACAGCCTAGCTGACCGCTCTTGGTCATACCCACTGGCATGTTTGTGTATTTTATCACCTGCAATAGTTTTTTTTTGTGTTCTTGTGGTTGTTCTTGTGGTTGTGTTCATAACTGAACGTGTTTCTTTAAATGTTCTCATTTGCATATGTATGCGTGTGTTTGCGTGTGTTTGCATGTGTTTGCAGATGTTGTGAGGTGAGCTCTCAGGATAGCGGAGTATGTGTATGTATTTGTACTGCTGCTGCACCCTGAACTTTGCTTTAACCATTGTTTGTTCTGACACACAGAGCAGACTGGACCATGTGTCAGGCACTGACTTGACCATTTGAATCTTCTGTAGAGAAAGAACACGACAACTCCGACGACAGACATCACAGTCACAGCTCCAATCAGCACTGCTGTCCACTGGGTGAAAAAGATACAGATCATTCATCAACTCAGTAAAAACACAACCTCTTCCATGTGGTCATACTGTTCACATTAAGGCCTGTTTAACATCAAAGCCTTTACAGTTATTCACTGTATTTCCCCCCAGTGCACCCCCTGACACTAGGAGTCTTACTAGTTACACTTACCATATTGACTTCTGTCCTTTCCTCCATAAACTTCTCCATCGTTTCCTTGATCCCACTGCTGAGGGGAACCAGGGTCTGAAACAAACATCAGGCACAAAAACAACTCCAAGGATATGAAATCATCTCTGTGCAAGCAGTGTGTGCTGATGAGAACACTGTAACCTGACAGAAACATTGAACACTGCCTATTACTTGTAACTGATTTGTCATTAATGTGACACTTTTGATTAATGAGACCACACAATCAGTAAAACCCTGTACCGTACTTTAATGCATTTGATGGACAAGAAAACCAGACCTCATCTTCTCAAGATGAAGTGGACTGAATGCTGCGGACATACCGGATATATACTGCAGCTCCCTTCTTCATCATTGTCTTCCATGCCTGTAGACAAAATATACAGGAGTCTTTAATAAGGCAACAGAAGAACTATTTACCATCAAATCCAACAATAATACTATCTTACACAGGAAAGGACAGTCTAGCTGTGTGGTAAGGTCCATCTCCCAACAATCAGAGCAGAGCTGGTCCAAGCCTTCATGAGGCCCTGAGCGAAATTTGATTTGGGGCCCTCTAACTCTATTTATAGTATTACACAAATACAAAAAGGTTAGCTTGATTGAGAGCTATTGAACGGGCCAGTTAAAAGATGATTTTCTCTTTTTTTTTTTTACCTAGTTAGCTAATTGATTTTAACAGCTGTACAAATCTCTGTGATAAACATTCCATCACCAAAACATGCAAACATCCTTTTATCTTGGCACTGTTTCTCCTCTTCCTCTTTCTTCTCTCTGCACCTGAAGGGAGAGTCCCTTTTGCAACAGTTTTGTCTTTAAGTACCTGGGCTTTGGAGGCACAGTGCGTACTGCCCTGCAGGAGGCTCACATTACCGGTGCAGTGGAGCTTTGACGTTTTAGAGACCGTAAGAATCACAAGGCCTACACCAGCAGCAGCACTCTGTTGATATAAAGTTGAATTTCCATACAATATATCATTGATCCGCCATCCATCCACAACATAACATCTGTATTTTCATTTTGTTAATTGCTCTTGGGAGCCACCAGTTTGCTTATGCCTTGGGCCGGCCCTGAATCACAGGGTTGGGGGTCTAACCCTGTGGATTGTCCTTGAGTAAGACACCAAACTCCTAACTATGCTGGGGACAGTGCCATCTTTATGAATGGGATTGGTTAATACTGATGGATGGTAAAATCAGAGCCTCTATTTCCTGTGACAAATGTGGTGTGGAAGCTGGAAATGCAGTTTCAAAACTCTAAAAGTTCAGATGACTTAAGAAAGGGCGCAGTGAAAGTAGATCTGAGTTACAAGTTTACAAAATAACAAATGGATTTTAAGTTTGGAGGAATATTAGAGGTTTGAAAAAAACATTTTTTCCAATCACAAACTCATCCTCTACCAAAGAAGATGGAGAGTTAAACATATAACATGCATTTAGAAAAATCATTTATAATATTTTTTGAGCCTCTCAGTGTTTTATCTTAAACCAGTTCTTGTTACATGTTCCCATGAGTTGAACACTGATATAAAATAACAGTGATAGATTTTCAAACCTCTACACAGACATCCCTGAATCTGCCTATAAACTGATCAAAACGCTCCATTCTGTAAAATAGCACCAGGTCTTCACCAGACCTTCAAGAAGCTTACTGAAACAATGAATAATGATGTCATTGCATAAGGATGTCATAACTGGTCCATGACATATCAGAGGTGACACCCTAAAACACCAAGGTCTGTTCTAGCCCTGTCCTCACAGGCCTCCAAAGGGCTGGCCAATCAGGGGGAAGGGGGTTTGTGGAGCTTGGAGCCTGGAAGAGACAGCGGCTACAACAAAGTGTTTCTAAAACACCAGCGGGAGAAAAATAGGTATTTTTTGAGCTTTCAACCATGTAAAGCTACCATGGGGAAGCCAGAGGGACAAAATTAAGCCCAATGCCCTCTTTTTAAGTTTCCTTTAAGTAACGGCACTTTCTTTTGTTGAAATTTGTGGAAATGCATTAAGAATGAATTTTTTTGTTGTCCCTTGGGTAACATGGTTGTTATTTGTCAGTGTGCCCTTTGAGTAAATCCTGTCCTCCGGTTTAATAAGCTGTGCAAACATGTCAATTATTTCATAACTAAATATTGAGCTTGTTGAACTGGAAGGTGTTTAGTTCCTGTTTCATATGACCTTGAAAAGCACACTGGGAGTAGGCTTCTGTTTTTATGTGCAAAAAAAATCAAACTTTACATTGACATGATGTTGTTAAAAGATGGAGTGCACTTTAAGACAATGCAGATTGTGCTATCTAGACACACTCAAGCAGTCAGTGACGTATCCTATGTCACCTACTGTGAAACACTGGGTTGGCAGTCAGATTTCTATTGATTTGGTCTGGCCTGCTCCAGATGGTCAGAGAGAAATAAATGTGCAGAGGGAAACAGCCGCCGTCTCTCAGGGAATGCGCTGATTTGATGAAATGTTCCTGATCAGTCTGTGATACTGTTAAGATGATCTATCATCTATACCAAGATGACTTTGGTGCCTTGCTCACCCGTTAAACTGACTGACATGGAGTCACAGAGCAAATCTGGGTCAAAGATCACCTCAGAAAACGAAGTCACTGTAACCAGACACTTCTGTACCCTTATACGACTGGCAACACACACACTCTCAGTGGTCAGAGGCTCATAGAGGGAAAAGGGAAAGATCTACTAAAAAGCTTTTCTCCAAAAGGAATTCACTTCCACTGTTGTCCCAGTCTAGGTGTGTTTTGTACAGAACTTCATTCAGAAGTATGGCATTTTCTCTGTGTTTCGGCTGCATGCTGAGTATACTAAATCAATGTCATCACCAAATGTTGACGAAAACTGAGCAATATAACCTCATTTCGACCCACAGATTTCACACGGCTGGAGACAAAGTGGGGCAATTGGAGCTTCTAGTTTCTAATTAATAAAGGTGCAAAGTGAACCAGACGAATGCTTCATTAGATTAGTACTGACAAATCTGTGACAGCCGAGTAAAACACGGAGAGTGATCACTATGCGATCTAAAAGATGAACTTTGTTTGGACCGACTGTCTGCGGAGCTCAGCAGACCGCTACACATCAGAGGACAAACAGACAGAAGCTAAAAGCTGGACGAACAGGTCTGAGATTACAGTATACATCAAATACAACTAAACACACAAATATACCTGAAACAGTCCCTCACAAATGTTTCTCTACGTACCTTTGTATGGTGAAAGTTTTTGTGTACAGCTTCATGCCACAGAGAAGTAATACAACAAACATTGAGTCAAAGATTTTGACTTCCGGTCATCATTTAAAAATAAAATTCATGATAAAGACAGACTCGGACTTATCTGCTGTATTACTCACAAAGATAACATCACACGGGGATAAACGCTTCCATGCAATAGCAGTCTTTGGTTTGAGAGGTACTACGTATTCACACAGTTCAGAAGAACTTCGTTGACCACTTGGCATTCACCTACATTGATTTATTTTGAAAGACCTTTCACTGTGCTTTACGCAACTCTTGTTTTACTTGACGTTTCCAACCCAGTGACAATTCACGATCAGTATCTCATAATGTGATTGGTAGATGCGGTCACCCGTCAGCCAATGGCTGAGCATTGTATTAGAAAATTGGTCACATGGTACTTCTTGTACAGGACTAACAGTGTGCTCAAGGTGAGAGAAGTCGAATTTATAACAATATATGAAAAAATTAGTTCCTTTCAATCCATAACGAAGGAGAAAACCTGATGCAGCACCCTGAGCTGTTTCTGATGCGTTAGCCTGAACTAATGATAAAGAAATGACTGATTCGCTTTTGGACCTGTTAGCTTAGCACGTCTGTACTTTCATAAATGTGCTCTAATGAAACCGCATAGGTCAAATTTAACACAGGTTTACAAATCTGGGCCCATTTTATCTAATCCCTCACAGTTAGCAGCGTGGAGCTAAGCAATGCTAACTCTATAATTGATTCATTGAGGGGCAACCAACAAACGAAGGTACAGGCACCGTTACCCAGAATATTTAACTCTTCATCACACTAAATGATGTTACTAGGCTTATTTAGTAGCCATTGATCACCTACCTGGGCCTGGATACTTCATTAAGGTTTTATTATAAAAACGGAGACACATTGTTTTAGTACAGACACACACACACACACACACACACACACACACACACACACACACACACACACACACACACACACACACACCTTAACAAAATCCTCTTTCCTCGGTCAGCAAAAATGCTTTTTTTATTTTCATCAGGCAGCTTTATTTAATTTTTGACTTCCTTTTACTGAGCTGTTACTGAGCTGAAGATGGTTGCGTTTTTCTCAGTCCTGTTACCAAATCTCATGGAAG
Source organism: Halichoeres trimaculatus (assembly GCF_033239565.1). Taxonomy (NCBI): domain Eukaryota; kingdom Metazoa; phylum Chordata; class Actinopteri; order Labriformes; family Labridae; genus Halichoeres; species Halichoeres trimaculatus. The sequence goes on along the minus strand of NW_027437183.1, from coordinate 39,871,283 downwards.
GTCCAAAAAACACATTTCAAAGTTTGCCAGCTTATTTCCAGCTGCCTATGTGCAGCACTTTGTGGTAGCTTGATTTCTTGAAAGTGTTATATCCACATTGTGAGACTCAACTTGACTCTCATTAATTTAAGTCATTAAAACGTGAAAATGTAGCGATTCTATAAATCAGCATTATGTTAACTAATATTTACACTAATAAATCAACAGACTAGAGGACTCTACTTTCATCTGTTACTGGTACTCAGTCCTGTTTCTCCTCTGTTGAAGAGAAACAGGACTGAAAGTGACAGGAATTCGTTTTTAGAACAGAATTATTAAATTCATGAAATATAGCCATATGGCTTTTATGAAAATAGCATGTCGACACATTACAGTGATTCTAAAATAGTTGTATTTCAAAAGTAAAAAATGAACATAAGAAATGATTTAGGTAACAGGACTGAGCTGAGATTTGAACCCCCTCAGTCATGGTTAAAATATCATCCAATATTTGGAAAAATAAAGAGTGAACTTACTTTTGGCCTTCTCATGTCCTGTAGAGGATCTGAATGATGCTACTTCCTGTGGACCATGCGACTTGTGGAATATTTGAAAAATTTCACGGGGGGTTATGTGTTAAGGTAACAGGACTGAGTGAAAACCCAGGGACAGGACTTAAGTGTGAATTTTGTTTTTCTTCTTCCTTGTTTAAAGAAATTAAGCTCTAAGTGTAGATAAGTAGTAACACAAATATGTAAAAAAAAAAAATCCAACATTTAAATATAATATAGATATTGCTGGTAGGTTGATCCCTATATTTCTGTTTAATGTTTCATAGAAAATTTTACTTTTAGAAAGCAATAAATGCTATTTTTTATGAATCTTTTAAACTATTTTTCACTAAATATGCATTCAGATCAATGTGCAGGACACTTGGCTTCATACAAAAAAATGTTTTACAATTGATTTTATCATGCATGAAGTGAAAGCCAAATTATCAGCTGATGGGCCAATATGGGTTGAATTATCTGATCATGACTGATACCCAGCTGGTGCAACCTGAACAAAAGTCTGTTTGAGTAATGTCCGGATCAATGTTTCCTCCCACCTTTCAGCAGGAACACCATGGGTGTGTTATCGACACTGATGAGGGGTCTGGTAAGAGGCGCAGACAGGATGTCTGAGTTCACCAGCAAGCGGGGCTCGAGGACTCACAATAAAGGCAGGGGGGCCAGACCCACTGGACTGAGGCTCTCCAGCAGAAAGTTTCTGTCCATAAGAGCAATGATTCCTGAGTTTGTGGTGCCTAACTTGGAAGGATTTAAACTCAAACCCTACGTGTCATACCGCACCCCGACAGGCACTGAGCCCCAGGTTACAGCACAAAGTGTGTTTGCTGAGGTTGTAGCGCCTCAGATCAAGAAAGACTTTGAGGAAGGCAAATTTAACCCGTACCAGCTGGAGAAATATGGCTTTAATCCCACACAGAAGGGGAAGCTCTTCAAGCTCTATCCCAAGAACTATGTGCGCTAAAGATGCTCTCCAGATGTGTTTGAGAAGACTGCTGACACTGAAACTGACGGGACTCTTTCAGGGACATGCAATGTGACATTATATTGTGCTTATAAATATACATTTTCTTTACTCTTTTCTCATCTCTGTTTCTTTGTCATTAGGAAAAAGAAATGTTTAGGGGCTCTAGTCTGTGCTAAAACTTCAGTCCTCTTCAAGAATAGCTCTTTGAGTGCATCATTTACATGAATGTCCAATACCTGTTAAACCAAGGCTCATATTTTTTATGCTGAAAGTTGTATTTTACCTTTGTAGAAGGTACAATGAAATACATAGTATTGTTCCAGTGACTAAATGGCTTTGGTCTTTAGTGTAACAGAAGAATAATGACACCATAATGCATATGCAGTCCTTAATACAAAGGACTGTAATTTAAAAACTAGTCATTCAGTTTGAATTTATGAACAGCTAATGTAAAAGATTTTACCAGAGCTCTTTTTGACAAAACAAAACAAAGAAACCCTCTGAAAATGATCACTTTCTCAAAGTAAAGTGTTGAGATATCTGAGGCAAACCAAAAAAACAAGTTTATGATGATGTCATTCATTTCTAAGGTTATATTTTGTGAACCAGTATGACAAGAAGTAGACTTGATAGTGTCACAAAAACAAGGTCCAGGGATTCCTGCAGGAAAGAATTGTGATTTTTGAAGTTTCCCAGAATGGTTAAAGGGAAGATATTGCACCATCCCAAATTTTAAGCATGGTTATAAAGTAACATTGCAAGATATTCATACCACTGAGTTGTAAATCATGTAAAGCTTCTGCACTGGTACCAGAGAGACACTGTAATTGCTAAAAAAAAAAAAAAAAAAAAGGCACAACACATTTTGTGCTGTCCTCAGGACACGTTACTATATGAAGCTTGACAGCCAGCGAACTAATACAGAAACTCCGTACACAAGGCTTTCTTTTCTTGTTTTATGGAGGTCTCTTGAAGTATAATTATTGTAACTGCAAGATACAGGAAAAAATCGCATTGCACTGTGCATTAAGCGCCGTTGTACAAAATACCGGTAGCTATTTATTCTAACCATAACATATAACTGTATCAACGATCAACCGTTAGCATTGTGCTTTCAAATACAATACAATTCTGACCTCAAATTTATGTTTCTATACACACAGATACTTACAAAGACGAATATTTTCCAGGGATCAAACGTTTAGAAGTACGGTGTGTTTATGAGTCATGAGTCATTTCCGACCTAATGTTTACATTCCTCCTGTCTCAACTTTTTTTTTTACCGGAGATACGTCCAAGATCCTCTATGTGCATACAGAGCACTCACTCTACTTGGAAATTGAACGATCCTCACAAGTGAAGAGGTGTCACTCCGACGACTCTACGCAAAACATTCCAACACACTGCATCATGAAATATACACACTTCTAACTCTTCAACTAACTTATTTATCTTATTAAATGTACAAATGTCTTAACCTAAAGACATGACACATTTCTTTAAGTCTGTAAAACAGGAGGGCTTTAGAAAAAAACAGGATTTATTTCCAGAACTTTAATTGTCGAGTCATATGTTTTTTAAAAAGCAGCTTTGAGAGCTTTCAGAGTACTGAAAATGTAATGCCCTCGTGTGAAAGTATGAGAGCAAGAAAGGTTTTATGTCTTCTAATGAAAGGAAATGGTACTTATATTGACCTGAACACACATTTCAGCATGAATCAAATGTTTGTGTCCATCTGAATGTGCAGCTCTGTCCTGGGTGCATTAAACTGAGCTAGACCAAAATGACAGAGATCTGTAATAACTTTGAGTTTTATGTACACTGACATGACTAATAACATAATGAGTGACCTCTTTTAGTTTTACACTGATGGACTTTTCAAACAGTAAGTCCACTGTCCACTTTGAGCCAAGAGGTGGTACCTTGGCGCAGCATCCCAAATCTGTACGGACAAAGAGCATGAAAAGCTCCCACAGATGGGTTGTGCACATGCTTGGATCCTTCTGCTTTTTAACTCAGATTACTGATCAAACTTAAAATGTGGCTCAATACAAAACTTAAAAAAAACACCTGGAGTACAAGTGGTACTGGTTCTAAAATGCACAAGTACAGAGAAAGCAACTCAAGCACAAAAACTGAATGATATTCAGAATACTAAGCGTCCTACTACAGGTACATCATTTCAGCAGCTTCAGTTCTTATTAAAGGAGACTTGAGAATAATGAACAATAATCAAGCATTTATTCAAACCATCTGAGGAGAAAATTACAACTTTTGATAGCAGCAATTATTATTAGATGTTTGGCCTTCACAGCCACAACCATAGACTCAATTTCCAGAGGGCTGACTTGATAATCCCAAACATAATGCCTGGCAAAATAATCGTTTACATAGAAATGACATAACAGTCATTTACACAGTTAAACTGTAAAATCTTTTACTTGCTGATCACGGTCTGATGAAAAATGGTTGCTAAGGACATCTTTGTCTAGAAAAGTATTTTAAACAAATAAGGAGTACCCTGTAGACATCCTGCATGATGCACAAACACCTTCAATTACTGAAACATTATGAGCTGGTGCTAACCTCTACGATACTTTTGATGCTGTTCAGAAGTGAAGGTACTCAAGTGTTGCACTGAGTTGTTTAAAGTTGGTTTGTACACGGATTATAATAGAAGCATATAAAAACCAGTGTTATGAAAATATATTGGTTTGTCCTCAATGCATATTTTATCACATTTCATCTTAAGTGAAGGGACCTTATTGTAAAGATGGATTAGTAAAACAACACATTATACCCCTGAAACAGTCAGGATATGTTCTGCTTCACTTGTGTTCAGGTTATACTGTGACTAACATTTTACCGTGTCAGTGCTGAACAGTCACTGCTGAGCCTCTGGAGCCCAGTCCCAACGCCACACATGCAGCATGTGGTCATAGAAGGAGCAGCTTGCTAGCAGACAGGACTGTGACAGAGCATCCTCATTCAAACTGATGACTGGGCCTACGCTGGGGATGCTAGATGGGAGTGTAATGTCCTCTGGGATGTACCGCCCTGCATCATCCTCCAGGGAAGTGTCAAAGCTAGCAGTGGGAGATTCATACTGAATCCTCAAGTGTCCTCCACTCTCTGTGAAGCTTGTTTTTGATTCTGCAGCAGGAGGAGAGCAGGGAGCAGGCTCCTCCAGGGAGAGCCGGGACCAGTCAGCTCCATATGCCAGTGAATTGTGGAGGATGTAGGAGGCTAAGATGGGACATGGCGCTCCACTACCCTCTATATCATGACAGGAAAAGGGAACATGGTTTTAAAACAAACAGTGTGTAATTAAAACAGCCCCAAAATTTGCTCATTATGGGCAAAGGAGACTTCACTGGGCATGAGACCATACACATGTAGCAGCTAACAGAGGAGAACAGTATAAACCTTATCAATCCCTGAAGGAAAATTCAGGATCATGTGGCATTGGCAAAGCAAACAAAGAGAATATTGTCTTTGGATTAAAACTTAGAGAGGGATCATTGTGCTTTCCCATGTTCTAAACATGGCAACCAAAAGCAAAGGCAAGTGCAGATTTTTAAACTTATACATGTGAAAATACCCGAGTCTGTCATGAACTGGTGTGAACATGTTAAAAAAAACTGCACTTCACAAGATCTGCAGTACAGTACATTGCATAAGGATCTAACCGGTTCATGACACTTTGGAGGGGCGGACCTAAAACACCAAGGCTGTTTTCCAAACCGCCTACCACATACAACATATAGATGAAGTAAGTAGTAGGCACTCCATACTACCTACTGCTTTTGCTTGTAGTATGTAGTATGACGGTTCTGGTGGGTCTGTTTTGAAGTATACTACTCTGGTTTCCAGTCTCAGAGCTACAGATGTTGGGGGTTTCTGGCCTTTAATACAAATATACAAAACAAGGAATAGGCATATCTTGGCATTGAGTTATTTTGTTAATCATATCACACGGAATCATAATACTTGATTTCTAATCATACTCCAAAGTAACATCATTAACTAAAAAAAAAATCTGGATTTTTATTGTTACAGCGAATGATAAAAAAAGTTCTATATAATCCACGTATGGTTTAAAAAGGGTAATTAGTGTTTTATATGGGCTTTAAAGAATTTGTAGAAGAAAACACCTCTTTTGCAGCTAGAAGTCACAAGATTTACCTGTGTTTCTTTCTCCCCACTTCACTTCTATCTCACGGACCGTACAACCTTTATGTTGTTGTGTTGTAGTTATAGTGCTGACTCAGTCCACTAGATGGCAGTAATTCACCTAAACCTGCCACCCCATAGCCAAACAGTGTCAGTGCCGTGCATTGTAGGAAACAGTATGCCAGGTAGACTGGTCTGTTGCATACTGACATATTTTCTTGGATCAGTAGGACATCTGGGGGTTTTTAGTGTACTGCAGATTCTGCATGTTATTTCGCATACTACCGACTACATACTGAATTTCAGCCAAATTAATAGGCACTGCTAATGTAGTAGGCGGTTTGGAAAACAACCCAAGTTATGCCAAAAGGTTAGGTCCCCAGAGGGCTGGCCAATCAGAGGAAAGAGGATTTGTAGAGTGGGAAGTCTTACAGAGACAGTGGCTGAAACAAAGCGGACAGAGGCCGAGAAAAACAGGGAATTTTGTCACTTTAAATCATGGAAAGCTACCAGACCTTATAAAGTACTGTTATCAGCCAGGAAGCGGTCGATCCCCCACACCAAACAGCAGATTCCCAACAACAACCTGACCAGCATCTCACACTCACCTAAGGCCTGCTTGCAGTGAAGGATGTGGAAGTCATTGTGCATGCAGGCTGCCAGCAGCAGGTGCTGATGGGTGGGGTGCCACTTCAACCTCCACACTCCTCCACCCGTAAGAGTCTCACTGAAAGGCTGCCGCATGTTTCTTTCATCCCACAGCAAAACCTGCTCGTCATAACTACAGAGAGAGAGAACCTAATCACACTTCTAATAATCTCACATAGACAAAAGAGACAGAGGAGGACTGTTTTTAGACCACAATGTGCTTTTAATGTTCCGCTGGAAAAATGCGTTGAGCGCACGTTCAGCTTAGATGCTAAAATGGCTGTGCTGAACGTGCGCTCCCTTTTAAACAAATCTTTTATTGTTAATGATATTATTGTGGAAAACAACCTGGACAGTATTCTCCTTACTGAGACATGGCTCGGCACTGATGCACCTGTTGTTCTCACCGAGGCTTCCCCACCAAATTTTAACTTTTTATTTTCAACTAGAGGGTGCAGAAAAGGGGGTGGTACGGCCTCAATAACAAAGACCGATATGCAGGCGAAAGAAATCATTTTTAATAGGTACTCATCATTTGAGTACCATGCTTTCGTTTTTAGCAGCCCACCTATCCTCTGTATAACAGTCTACCGACCACCCCAGTACTCCACCTCTTTTATTAGTGAATTTTCAGAGCTTTTATCAATCATTCATACCACTTTTAACAGAATTTTAATAACTGGTGATTTTAATCTGCACGTGGACATCTCCTCGGACTTAATCTCAAGAGAATTTTTAAACCTCTTACACTGTCTTGATTTTAAGCAACACGTCACGCAGCCGACCCACAGCAGGGGGCGCACCTTGGACCTGGTTATATCTTATGGTCTGTCCATTGGAGCGCCCTCTGTTGTGGACCTGGCTGTGTCTGACCACTTTTGTGTGTTTTTTACAATCACCAGTTTTAATCAGAGGGAGGCCCCTGTGAGAACAGTGAGAAAACGCTACCTAACTTCTGAAGTGGCTGCAAATTTTATCCAGATTTTACAGAGCACTCCTGCAGAAATTTTACCAGCACCCTGCGATTTTATCACTGACAACTTGAATAAAAATATGAAGTCAGCACTGGATTCAGTGGCTCCACTTTTTATTAAAACAGTTAAATCAAAACCCACATCCCCGTGGAGAACTGAAGAAATTAAAAAACTCAAAAGGGAATGCAGGAGTGCTGAAAGGAGATGGAGAAAATCTAAATTAACAGTCCATTATGACATATTACGCCAGCATCTCAAAATTTACAATAACGCACTGAAACAAGCAAGAATCTTACATTTCCAAAACTTAATCCAAGACAATAAAAATAACTCAAAATTTTTATTCTCCACCATTGACCGTTTAACTAACAAAAATTTTAAAGGATCCTCTATGACTCCGAGTTATGCCCTTTGTGAGGACTTTGCAGACCACTTCAGAAGAAAAATCAACGACATTCGATCCAGTCTTTTATTCCAACAGCTTCCAACACCTGGATCATCAAATTTACCTGAGGAAACACTGGAGAGTTTTGCCCTGGTTGATGCGAGGACACTTGGTCGAGTTTTCTCCCAGGTAAAGCCCACAACCTGCCTTTTAGATTCAATTCCCACACCGTTTTTTAAAACACTCTATGGATTCTTTGAGGAACAGCTGTTATATTTGGTGAACTGCTCTCTTCAGACTGGTGTCTTCCCCACCTCCTTTAAAACGGCGGTGGTGAAGCCCCTTCTGAAGAAGAATGATTTAGATCCAAATGTTTTAAATAATTACCGGCCTGTATCCAACTTACCATTTTTAAGTAAAATTTTAGAAAAACTTGTTTTAAACCAAGTTAATGAATTTCTTAACTTAAAACATATTCTGGAGACTCATCAGTCTGGTTTTAGGATGAACCACAGTACAGAGACAGCACTTTTAAAGATTTTAAATGACACCAGATGTAATTTAGATAACCACAAACTCACAGTGTTGGTTCTACTGGATCTAACCGCCGCCTTCGATACAGTAGACCATCACATTTTATTAAATAGACTGAGGAATGTGGTGGGCCTCTCTGGTACTGTTCTTAACTGGTTCACGTCCTACCTGACTGATCGAAGTTTCTTTGTAAGTATGGATACATGTTCCTCAGGAACCCATAAGATAGAGTGTGGGGTTCCCCAAGGGTCAATTTTAGGTCCAACTCTTTTTAATCTATACATGCTACCCCTTGGGGACATCATCAGGGGGCACGGCATCAGCTTCCATAGCTATGCTGATGATACGCAACTGTACATTGCAGTGTCTCCTGATGATACAGGGCCAATTGATGCCCTTTTTAACTGCATTTTAGACATCAAGTCATGGATGGCAGCTAATTTCCTACAGCTCAACCAGGACAAAACAGAGGTTTTAGTTATTGGTCCTGAAGGCCAGAGAGAGAAACTCTTACCTAAGTTACAGGATTTTAAATCCTCAAAATCTGTAAAAAACTTGGGCGTGATTTTGGACTCTGAGCTCACTTTTATTCCACACATTAAAAACATAACGAAGATAGGTTTCTACCATCTTAAGAATATAGCCAGAGTCCGCCCGTTTCTCTCTCAGGCCAGCACGGAGGTACTAATGCATGCTTTTATCTCCTGTCGTTTAGACTATTGTAATGCCCTGCTCTCTGGTCTTCCCAAAAAGAACATACACAATTTACAATTATTGCAAAACTCAGCCGCACGAGTGCTGACGAGGACCAGAGGGCGGGAGCACATTACGCCTGTTTTAAAATCGCTGCATTGGCTCCCCGTGCGTTTCAGGATCGATTTTAAGGTTCTCTTATTAGTTTTTAAGTGTCTTAACGGTCTTGGCCCATCTTACCTATCTGAAATACTTTTACCCTATCAACCCTCGCGGACCCTGAGGTCCTCCGGTGCTGGTCTTTTAACAATACCACAAGTAAGAACTAAAACTCACAGGGAGGCGGCATTCTATTATTATGGTCCCCGATTGTGGAATAGCCTCCCGGAGAGCCTCAGGGGCGCAGAGAATGTTGATATTTTTAAAAAGAGGCTCAAGACCCATCTTTTAAATCAGGCTTTTAACTAACTAGATTAACCTCTTTTTATGCTTACCCCTATTTTTACACTTTTTTATTATGACTCTACTTTATACTATTATTATTAATTCTGTTTTGTTTATTTATTTATTTATTTATTTATTTATTTATTTATTTATTTATCTATTTATTAGATTAGTTTATCCTGTTCTATTATGTTGTTTCATTTCAATGTTGTTTGATGTTTATGTTAGGATAAAGATTTATTTAATCTCTACTGTTTTATTCCTTCAGTTTTAGCTTCTAGACCTTTTATCTCATTCTACTATTTTAGTCCCTCGGTTTTCCAGTGTTTCCTCCTGGGGGCCTGCCACACCGGGAGCAGATTCTGGCCCACTGATTGGGGCGCTGTCCCATGGATGGCTCCGGCCCTGGTGGCTAGTGAGCTCTACACCTTGGTGTGGAGCCTCCTGTTTGCCTGGGCTGGGGTGGTCCCTGTGGTGGCGCCCCTTTCAGCCATGGGCCATGGCTCCTCCTGGTCTGCGCAGCCCCCAAAGGTAGCTTTTTCCTCACCTCAGATCTTGGTGCCCAGCCATGTCCCCTCATCAACAGCCTGTCTATGTGTGTGTGTGTGTGTGTGTGTGTGTGTGTGTGTGTGTGCGTGTGTGTGTGCGTGCGTGTATGTTTGTATGTGCCGGTATGCATGTCTATGTATGTGCGTGGGTGTTACCGTGTTGCAATGGGTATATTTGTGGGGGTGGGAGGTTTGGGGTTTTAATGGTATTCCTTTGTCTTTGTTTTTTTTTTTTGTTTTTTTCTTTGTTTGTTTGGTCTTCCCTTTTGTTTTTATCCTCTGTGAGGCACTTTGTGTTGCACAAGCAAGAAAAGTGCCATACAAATAAAATAAAGTTGAAAGTTCTGACTGAGGAGCCAATGACAGAAGGACAGGGTGGGTCCAGAGCACAGGTGGATACAGCAGTGAAAAACAAGCAAAGAGAAAATGTTTGATGTTTTCCACATTTCCGTGCTGAAGAACCCTGGAGTGACTAAACTGGGATAATGACCGGATCAGTGGAGGCAGGTTCATTTAGGAAACAGCAACGTGGACAAAGGTCGTCTCATTCTTTACACATCAGCCGTTAACTGTATCTTCCGCACTACAAGGCGCTTTGGAATATAGGGCGCAGTGGCGCACCTTCAATGACTGGCCTATTTGAAAACTGTTTTCATATATAGGGCGCACCGCATTATAAGGCGCATAGAGTAGAAGCTATAGTAGTGGTTGGGGTTGCGTTATGCATCCACTAGATGGAGCTGCGCTAAAGGGAATGTCAACAAAACAGTCAGATACAGTTGTATGAAAAAGTTTGGGCACCCCTGACAATTTCCATCATTTTCATTTATAAATCATTGGGTTTTGTACCAGCAACTTCATTTGATCCATCAAATAACTGATGGACACAGTAATATTTCAGTGGTAAAATGAGGTTTATTGGATTAACAGTAAATATGCAATATGAATCAGAACAAAATTAGACACGTGCATAAATTTGGGCACCCCAACAGAAAAATCCTATCAATATTTAGTTGAGCCCCCTTTTGAAGAAATAACAGCCACCAGTCGCTTCCTAAAGCCTGTAATAAGTGTCTGGATTCTAGATGGAGGTATTTTGGACCATTCCTCCTTACAAAACATCTCTAGTTCAGTCAGGTTCGATGGTTTTTGAGTATGGACAGTCCGCTTCAAATCATCCCACAGATTTTCAATGATATTCAAGTCTGGGAACTGGGATGGCCATTCCAGGACATTGTATTTGTTCCTCTGCATGAATGCCTGAGAAGATTTTGAGCAGTGTTTTGGGTCGTTATCTTGTTGAAATATCCAGCCCCAGCGTAAGTTTAACTTTGTGACGGATTCTTGAACATTATTCTCAAGAATTTGCTGGTATTGAGTGGAATCCATGCGACCCTCAACTTTAACAAGATTCTCAGAACCAGCACTCGCCACACAGCCCCACAGCATGATGGAACCTCCACCGAATTTTACTGTGGGTAACAAGTTTTTTTCTTGGAATGCCGTGTTCTTCTGCCGCCATCCATAACGGCACTTGTTATGCCCAAATAACTCAATCTTTGTTTCATCACTCCACAGCACCTTATTCCAAAATGAAGCTGGCTTGTCCATATGTGCTTTTGCATACCTCAAGCGACTCACTTTGTGGCGTGTGCTAAGAAAAGGCTTCTTCCGCATCACTCTCCCGTACAGCTTTTCCTTGTGCAAAGTGCGCTGAATTGTTGAACGATGCACATCCACACCATCTGGGCCCTGTTCTACGAAGCAAGTTCAGCCTAGCGAGATAGCCTTGGAGCTACCTTGCTGAACTGAGCGCGGTAGCCGGAGGTCTCGCTACACGGTTTTACGACGCTGGTTATCAACCTCATAAGTGGATCCAGCTAGGCAATGAGCGCGTGCACACATATAAGGCAGAGCCCGCTGCATCTAACCAATCGCGAACATGGAGCAGTCTGGAGCATCAGAGCAGGCTGGAGAGAGAAGGACCGCATATTTCACACAGGAGGAGCAGGAGGTGATCATGAGGAAGTATGACGAGGTGAAACATGTAATTAATGTTAAAAGCAACACTGTCGCCGCTGCTAAAGTACGGAAGGAGTACTGGCAGAAAATTGCTGACAGTCTAAATGCGTAAGTGCAGAGCAAAAAAAAAAAAACATTTTGTGCCATTATCATCCTGAAATAGCACTGTTCACCACGCACTTTTACTGTAACATGCACCATACCTAATTTATTTCTTAGATGAATTGATTCATTTGTTCATTCCTATCGTATTAACATTTTTTGTGAGACATGTAGCCCACACGAGCCCTACATGAATTCCTGTCATAATTTTAATACGGGCAATAAAATATTGTCATGGAACAGAAGTGTTGGCATTGAAGATCTTATTACGGCAATGAGAGTTCTTCATTTCCTTTAACTACCTGTAGAAAGTGTCATGTACTACCAACCCCTCTCTGGAAAACCGGTAACTTTCATAAAGGTGGTCATCCGAAAAAGAGAGTGGGTCGGGCTCCGATGTCCACGGGATCGTCTAAGAAAAGACAAGCCTTTTTCGTGAGGGCTCATTGGTCAGTGGGCGGGGTTTTTATAGTCCGCGAGTTCAATCTGGAACCTAACCGGCCCCGGAGCAGGTTAGCCGTTCAGCGTACGTTGCCATGGAGACTCGCCTCGCTGAGGAGTGATCCCGTGTCGTAGAACAGGGAATCTGGAACCTATCCTCAAAGCTATCTCGCTAGGCAGTAATCCTGCTTCGTAGAACAGGGCCCAGATGCAAGATGATCTTGAAGGTCTTTGGAGGTGGTCTGTGGGTTGTTTTTGACCATTCTCACCATCCTTCGCCTTTGCCTCTCAGATATTTTTCGTGGCCTGCCACTTCTGGCCTTTACAAGAACTGTGCCTGTAGCCTTCCATTTCCTCACTATGTTCCTCACGGTGGAAACTGACAGCTGAAATCTCTGAGATAGCTTTTTGTAGCCTTCCCCTAAATTATAATGCTCAGTAATCTTTGTTTTCAGGTCATTTGAGAGTTGTTTTGAAGCCCCCATGTCACCACTCTTCAGAGGAGAATCAAAGAGAAGAACACCTTGAAATTGGCCACCTTAAATGCCTTTTCTCATGATTGGATACACCTGTGTGTGGAGTTCAATGCTGAATGAGCTCATCAGACCAATTTTGTATTCCAATAAAAAGTTACAGGTATTCATAAAGTGAAATGACAAGGGTGCCCAAATTTTTGCACAGCCTATTTCTAACCTTTGATTTAATTACATACAATTGAATATCGCCACACTTAAAGTGTTTGTCTCAAAAACACCCCAGTACTCAGCTTTGATTAGGAAATGAATGGCATGCCACTTTGATCATTTCCTGTAAAGACAAAGTAAATTATTATGTAGCCTCAGAGGGGTGCCCAAACTTTTTCATACAACTGTAAGTCAGTCAAACTCAGGCTACATTCACATGGAGCCGCACATTTTTCTATCCTACTATTTTCTGTGCCGTTTTCAAAAAAAGTGTGCTGTAAAGACGAAGCCGTTTCTGCCGTCCATAAAAGCCGTTTCCAGAGATCAGTTCAAATGCCAGACCTTTGGGGGCGCTGTATTGCTCTAACAATAAACAAGAGAAGAAGCCCGGGCCAGCCTGTGAGCTAATGTTAGCAGGTAGCAGAATTCCTCTTTACAGGTTCTACTGCTTACCGCTGTTACTCCGACGACTCCCCCTGACTATAGTAGCCATGATTAATCAATATCGATCCATATATAAGGCACATCGTATTATAAGGCGCACTGTCGGCTTTTGGGAAAACTGAAGGCTTTTAGGTGCGCCTTATAGTGCGGAAAATACATAGTCAATATCGATCCATATATAAGGCACATCGGATTATGAGGTGCACTGTCAGCTTTTGAGAAAACTGAAGGCTTTTAGGTGCGCCTTATAGTGCGGAAAATATGGTTGTTCAAGGCCGGCCTCTGGCACCACTGTTACTGGGGTCACAGCCTGAAGTGTTTGGGAGCCCCTGAGTCAGGTTTCTCCATGTTCCTCATCATATTTACCTTCCTGTTGCTAAGATGTGCTCTTGGTGTGGGTTGCTGTGAATACTGCAGACACCCATTGAATGCCTGAGAAAAGAACAGATCGGAAACTGATGAAGCACTTTGCCGAAAACAACCATCCACTATCAGTGGGATGAGAGCAGCACCAGCCGTCACCTTTTACTGGTGAAAGTGGGAGAGGAGGGGCCAGCCCTGAGATCCCAGCCTTTAAGTTTGCAATCATCGCCACCTGTTGGGGATAAGAAAAACACACAGAGTAAAACGTTTGAAGAGGAACAATTAAAGAGCTTTGACAATCAGAACTGTGCAGTCACACAAAATGCCACAAAAACCGCTTCAAGTATTTTAACTTTGCACAAATTACCAGAGTAAACCAACTGAGTGTCCCAGTAAGAGAAGGCTGAGATCCAGGCCTCAAAGTCATGAGCCTTCCACTGAGACAGAGCTGCCAGGCTTCCTTCAGCCAGTGTGAGCACACTCACACAGCCTGCAGAGTCACTGCACACCACCCGTATGTCACTGCTGCCGACACAAACAGAGGAACAAGCACACCATCAAATCCCAGACACAAGTATGAAGCATTATGATACGGCCACACCACACGCCAATTTGCATACATACAAAGTCAAAGATTCTCCCCTGACGGCGCGTTGGACGTGCTGGACGTGCTGGACGCGTTGGACGCGTTTGGGCGGCAGACACAAATTAGCTCGAGTTGAAAATATTGAACTTTTGACGCAAATTCGCGTGAAGGCTTGCCTCGACCGCCAATCAGCGATGACATTCCTCCACGACGTCATTGATTTGATGGTGTTGGGGGGCAACCGCCACCTGCTCTGACCCCAACCCGCCGGGAAATGGAAGAGAAAACAATCTGTGCGGTGTGTCATTATCCAGAGTTAAAAGATACGATGTGTGTACTCTACAGAGAGCAGAAAAAAAGGAGCAGGCTTGGGTGAAAGTCACTGAGGAGACAGGTTTTGAAGGTAAGTTCTGTAAATATTCGTTTCCAGCTGGATTTGCCTGCATGGGTTATAACTGAGTCTGACTGTGTTTTCCTCAGTGGAGTTTTGAGCCTGATAGAGAGGAGGGAGGAGCGGGGCAGGGGCAGAGCCAGGAAAAAGATGGAAGTTCTCTGTGGTTCTCTCTTTCCTCAACCCCTTCATTCACAGGGAGACCTCCGGGAACATGGGTCTGAGGTGGGGGGTCGAGGATGAGGTTGCAGGGAACAGCCAGGCAAGGCCAGTCGAGGTAGATTACCAGGGAGAGGCAGCAGGCCTTGATTGTGATCTCCAAAGCTTTCACACACTCCTTTCATGCTTTTGAAACCACAGCTCATTGTTTTTCAGATGCTCTTTTGGGCTTTCCGTCTTTAAATGAGCAGGCTCTGTACCCCGCCCCTGTTCGCCCCTCAGCTTGTCAAAATAGTCCAGCGTCCAGACTCAAGTGTTCACGCGGCAAGTTACAGGCGTGTTGCGCAATTAAATTTGCACTTCACATTTGGTGTGGCCGCGGCATTAAAATGTCTCCCTGGAGCATTGCTCATTTTTTTACTGCTATTAAATTCAGATTCAAAAGAGGCTTTTTTTTACATTTTGCCAAAGTAAAAATATAAGGATTAAGAACACATCAAACAACATATTAGTAAGAACCAAAAAGGTTATTTTTATGATTGGTGAGTTGCCCTACAGGTTGGTGCATAATAGCAGTTTGCCAAGAAGCTTAAGGCTCATCTCTTCAGAAACCAATAAATGACAGTGAGAAATGTAACCTATCTAATCATCATATAAGTAAATGTCAGCTTTATAAATGTAGCACATTTAAACAGCCAGTGGTCCACCAAAGTGCTTTGACAGTAAAAAGGTGGCTGTACCAGCTATAGAGTTCTGTACCAGCTGCAGAGTTCTGTACCAGCTGCAGAGTTCTGTACCAGCTGCAGTGTTATGTCGAGCTGCAGAGTTCTGTACAAGCTGCAGAGTTCTGTACCAGCTGCAGAGTTCTGTATTAGCTGCAGAGTTCTGTACCAGCTGCAGAGTTCTGTACCAGCTGCAGAGTTCTGTACCAGCTGCAGAGTCTCTTCCAGCTGCAGAGTCTCTTCCAGCTGCAGTGTTATGTACCAGCTGCAGAGTTCTGTACCAGCTGCAGTGTTCTGTGCCAGCTGCAGAGTTCTGTTCCAGCTGCCAAGTTCTGTACCAGCTGCCGAGTTCTGTACCAGCTGCAGTGTTATGTACCAGCTGCAGAGTTCTGTACCAGCTGCAGAGTTCTGTACCAGCTGCGGAGTTCTGTTTTAGCTGCAGCCTTCTGTACCAGCTGCAGTGTTCTGTACCAGCTGCAGAGTTCTGTACCAGCTGCAGAGTTCTGTACCAGCTGCAGAGTTCTGTACCAGCTGCAGTGTTCTGTACCAGCTGCAGTGTTCTTTACCAACTGCAGTGTTCTGTACCAGCTGCAGTGTTCTGTACCAGCTGCAGTGTTCTGTACCAGCTGCAGTGTTCTGTACCAGCTGCAGAGTTCTGTACCAGCTGCGGAGTTCTGTTTTAGCTGCAGCCTTCTGTACCAGCTGCAGTGTTCTGTACCAGCTGCAGAGTTCTGTACCAGCTGCAGAGTTCTGTACCAGCTGCAGAGTTCTGTACCAGCTGCAGTGTTCTGTACCAGCTGCAGTGTTCTTTACCAACTGCAGTGTTCTGTATTAGCTGCAGGGGACTGAGCTCTGACTGCTCAATCCCCACACACAAGGGGTTCCAGTAGTTCAGGTGAGATGTAACAAAAGCATTAAGCAATAACCCTGTCAAGATCTTTCTGGCTCAAATGTGACTTTACTTTGGCTTGAAGCCTTAGCTTAAAAAAAAGCAGGCTTGAACAACTGAGCTGACCTGTCAACTTTTTAAGCACTGTCAATTATTACACCATGGTTCCTGGCATAGGACTATATGTAAGGTGCTAGAGATCCAAAGGAACTAGAAACGCCTGACCCAGGACAGGGTGACAGAACAGGACAGACTTTAGTTTTGACTTCATTCAATTTTAAGAAGTTTAAATCCATCCATGCCTTTACATCATGCATACAGTTTAGTATGGCCTTGAGACAATCTTTGTTAGAGGCGCGTAAAGGCAGATATACCTGAACATCATCAGCACAACAGTGGAAGGGAACGCCATGCTTCCTAAAGACCGATCCCAGGGGTAGCATACAGAGAACAGAAGGGGGCCCATAATTGACCCTGGGGAACCCCACATGTCAGAGGGTTCACTATGGAGGAAAACTGGCCCATGTGTACATA
Source organism: Halichoeres trimaculatus (assembly GCF_033239565.1). Taxonomy (NCBI): domain Eukaryota; kingdom Metazoa; phylum Chordata; class Actinopteri; order Labriformes; family Labridae; genus Halichoeres; species Halichoeres trimaculatus. The sequence goes on along the minus strand of NW_027437183.1, from coordinate 39,854,033 downwards.
AAATTGTCTCTTAGAGCGTGGTCACACTGGTCATCCGAACCGTGCCGTGCTTAAGCACGATTGCCCCCCTGCAGACCCGTTCCCCTGCTGGAGAGTTCGGCCAGCGACCACACTACTCCAATATGAACCAGACTTTGGCAGGTATCACACAAGCATGGCCCGCCTACGTCATTGTGAAGCATCTGTTTACATGGGGCACGATCTCATCAGTCAGCACAGTGAGACACAGAGAGCACTGCTACAACTTTAGAGACTTTTAGACATATGATCAGTCGTTTTGGTCACACAGCCCTGTAACACCCTGCTACTGTTGAAAATGATTGTGGGAATGCGCTCGGGGTTTTCATACAGCATGGATCACACACACTGTCCGCGTGCTTGTGCTCATGCATGAAGTAAACCATGCCGAAGCCCACCTCTCCAAAGCGTGCCAAAGCGGAGAAGTGAATCGTGCTGAAGCAGGGCATGGCTGCGGTCAAACTGGCCATTTAAAACACGCTTTAGGGCTGAAGCGTGCCTAAGCACGTCACAGTTTACCAGTGTGACCCCGTCCTAAGAGAGGTAAGATTGAAACCATCTCAAAGTCGTGGCAGGGCTCGAGACTGCGACCATTTTTTCAGCTTCTGCCAGTAAAAATTTCACGTGGTCGCATTTGTGCGACTGTATATATCTTAATGCTCCCTCTATCACAGGCACTGTACAAGATGTGGTTTGAATTCTCTCTCTCTTTCACTGGCTCAGTCAGTCTCCTCCACCTGCACTCTCTCCTGTTCTGAAGAGGGAGTGCCGTCGCGTAAGAGGATGCTACGTTAGAGCATGTCGGAGTTTATGTTAGATAGAGAGATCAGGGCGAACAACAGGATGAGTCAACTTTTTAACCAGTGCAAGACTTTATAAACTCTTGCACTGGTTGAAAAATTGATAACTCACGATAACTCATAACATGTCGTGTCAACACCTAAAAAATCAAAATGAAAAAGATTAGACAGCTAAGGCTCTGATAAACTCTTCGACAACAAGTGCAGCACAGTTACCTGTCTCTGAGGTGTCCTGCAGCGTCTTTGTATCAAACCAACTAAGAGAGACAGGGGTGGATGGTTTTTGAGGTTTTGATATAACGCCCAAGTACAGGACTTGATCTGACTTTGAAAAATATTAGCGGTCACAGAAACATACTTAAAGTTGGGGGATAATCAGGAGAAATCACAAGCCAGGAGAACAGCGGGGGAAAGGGTTAAAAAATGGGAGACTCCCTCCATAATCAGGAGTGTTGGCAGCCTGCCAGCACTCCTGATTAGTAAAAGTAAGGAGTTTATGTACGACACAGATTGAGAAAGACGAAAACTAAAGATGTGTTCTCAATCATTTGAAGTTATTTTAGTAAGTTTTGTAAACTCACTGAAGAATTTTAATTGTTTCTTGAAAAGCCTTGTTTTTATTTTTACTGTAGCAGTATTTAATTGATTTCATGCTCAGATTTTGTGATATTGTCTCTCAAAACTCTGCTCTTGCGCTCAAATTTGCTCTGCACGTGCTCAAACTGTCTCCTTGTGCTCAGTTTTAATGCTGCTTGTGCAGATTTCCTGCGCTCACACTCAGGTTCTACCTCTGCTAGGTATATGATAAAATATTCAGTGCACAGCCGAATATAGTTTTCATTAAAATGAATTTAAAACACAAGCCTGATTTTCTTGACTCTATCGGCCCATTTTTATGAGAGCTGTTGTCCGACTAGCATCATGATGGTGACACTGTTTTCTCCACCATCACACCGCAAAGAGCACTGTGTCATGCAGCTATGAGTATACAACATAGCTATTTCAGTGAAAAACACGGGGCATCCGTGTATTTATTCAATGATATTTGATTCCAATAGTGAACAAAATAAATTAAGAAATCACATTTATTACTGCCCCAGAGGTCAGGGGCTGATAAACCAGGTTGAAAGAGTGCCCGCCCATATGTGACACTCCGTGAACAACAGCAAACACACCCATAAACAAACAGGGATAATCTGATTGGTCAATACTAGTCAGCCTTCTATTGGTTGTTCCACAAAAAATTTGAGAGCAGACAGAGATCTGTGAGCAAAAATTCCCTCAGCGCAAGAGGAGGAACCGGAGTGTGAGCACAGGAAATCTGCACTAGTAGCATTATGTCCGAGCCCAAGGACACAGTTTGAGCACGCACAGAGCAAATTTGAGCACAAGAGCTGAGTTTTGAGAGACAATATCACAAAATCTGAGCATGAAATCAATAAAATACTGCTCTCAAATGAATTTAAAATGCTCTTGATTTAAGATAGGATATTCATTCCATACAACGGAGTCCAATTTCTCCGTGCAGTTGAATCAAATATAATCAAAAAGACATCCACACTGAGGTCGCCAAGACCGTCCACAGAACACAAGACCAAGCCTTTGGGAGCAGCAAGGAACTTCATAGGAGTTTCAGAATTTAAAATACAGAGACAGCGGACGGGGGTGTTGTTTGTAGCTGAGGGTGCAGTCAGTGAGAAAGAAAATAAAACATGTAGATGGTTGGATAAGGGTGTATGACGGATTTCAGTTACCTGTACATTTAATCCATAAGACAACACAAGATCCAGAATGTGGCCTTTTTCATGCAAAATGAGTCAAATTTGCCAGAATCAAAGTTATATTCACTGTAGTATATAAAAAATAAAGCTGAGGGTGTCCTGACTGAGGATCATGCTGAGAATGTTACCTGTCCATCCTTCCAGTGGACCAGTCTAATGACAGAGCCAGACGCTGCACTCCAACCTCCAAACTGCTGAGAGCGTGCAGACTGCGGCCTCCTTCCTACTGGAGTCAAACACCCATGAAAGCAGAATCGCACATCATCAACAGGAGTCACAGCAAGCCTCATGCTCATGACATGTGAAGCAGAGCAAACACACACATCCTGCAATTAAAGCTCCACTGTAAACCACAGCAGAGAGAATAACCTTATTTACTCTGGTGTGAAGGGCATGGGATTATGCTGATGCATCTTCAACCTGTGAGGGACGTCTTCATATAACCAGCTGCCATGATTCATGAGAGCCTGTAGACTTTTGACACTTCACTGATAGAACTGAGGGTTTAAGGGGTTTTCTCATCAAATCTCATGTTTCACTTTTGTTAGACTATCCCAAAATTATGACACCCTAAGCCTCATAGAAATGTGACAGTCATGCTGAAAGTATTGTTGATTCATCTCTCCGTTAAATTAAGCAGCTGAGCCTGTGTTTTCTTCTTTTAAATAAATGTTTCTCTGTGTTATAGGGATGAACAGTTTATGAAAAAAATCTGAACTGTTCAGTTTCTTTCACTCGGTTTGGGGCGTGTGTTCTTTGTTCGGTTTGTGTTTTTCTTTTTTCTTTGTTTTACAACTTGGTGTGAAGCCAGTTTGTAGCTCCGGTCATACGCATATGCAACATGAGGTGAAGGATACAGCAGGACAGTTGTGTGGAGGCCTGTGTGTTGTTTACATGACCAGCAGAGCAAACAGAGTCAGAGGGTGTACCTGTGGCGTTGAGTGGTTCCCCTGTCTGGGAGCTCTTTAGATTCAGTGTGAGCTCTGATGACGGCCATAAGAAAGTGGAGATAAAACCACCACTGAGTGTTGACAACTCAGAGCTTTTCTTGCCATATTCAAAGACTTTTCAGACCCCTCTGGGAGTTTTTTGAAAGACCAGGATTCTTGTGACTTTCCTGGAGTTTGGAGAATCTGAGGTTAAGGGGTGTTTTGATCTCCTCAATGGTCAGCGTGTATGAGTCCCTCCCCTATACAAACACAGACAGATTGTCCTCCTCACTCCCAGCAGTCTCCTTCTGCTGCTCCAGAGCAGACAACTGCTTTCACATGAATCACCAAGTGTGTGTCTCATTATGGTCACTTCTGCCGGTCCCCAGCCCAGATAAAGGGGGAGGGTTGATATTTAGACAGAAAAAAAAGAATGGACAGAAGAAAGTTGATTTGTAGTTGTAAACATATTCATGATGTTGTGTTTTACCTGCTTTCTGTCTCTCCACCTTATTTCTCTCTCCTACAGAGTCCATGACAGTTACATACAAATGGATTTTTCTGCTAATTAGACAGCAGCGTCATTTAGTGGCTTTTAGTGACTTCTGGGACAGATAATAGTGACTTTCCTTACTGAGGAGCTGGCATGTTGAAACTAGCAATGTTTCCCTCAGCTTTAATGATGTTTGAAATGGGAAACAGCCTCATTCTTTCAGACAAAACTGATTCAAAATAATCTGTTAATAGTGGATTATTAGGGTATATGGTAATCTGGGGTGTTAGAAACAACAACGTACACCGAAACCGAACCACAAACTGTGACAACAAAACTGTGATAAGAACTGAACCGTGGACTTTGTGAACCGTTTCATCCCTACTGCTTAACTGCACAGCGATACCAAGATTCAGTTGAAGTTGTTTCACTTAACCTCCAAAAGACTTGTCTTTTGTGACAGCATCCATAAACAGCAAAGCAATACAATCAATACAGAGATGATTGTTCTGATGCTACATTTCTCACCTGACTGTTACTGAGTGTGTAAAGCTGCAGCTCTCCGCTGGCAGCTGCCATCCCAAGCACGGCCTTCCCTGACAATGGAACATGACACCTGAGAAAATACAACAGATTTAACAAGAGGGATGCAGGCAGGCAGTGACATGAATAGCCACACTGGGTAAAATCTGATTTTTTTTTACCACTTCAAGTCTAAAATTGCTGCTGTGTCCATACGCTGTAATTCAGAGAGAGGAGGGCTCATTGATCCCTCCCGACGAAATTCAAACAGGTACAAGCGACCTGTTCGACTTGTGGTGGCATTCTCTTCACCGGTCTACAGTAAGAAAGGGATGAGATCAAGTATCAGGCATGTTGCTAGAGTTCATATAAATATACACATACATATATGTATGTATGTGTGTGTGTGTGTGTGTGTGTGTGTGTGTGTGTGTGTGTGTGTGTTGCAGATATGTCTGGTCTCTTTGAATCAATGTTAGGTCTGCACCCATCATACTCACCCTCCAAGGTAATTGGGGACAGTAAATATGGATCATAGATGCCAACTTCATCACATTTGGGCTTACTTTCTATTATCTTACTCTGCTCTAGTCAATACTTTCTGTACTTTATGCCACTTTTTTGTCATAATATTTTGTTGATGTTTATAACCACAAAAATGTAGCTTTATCATAAATGACATTTTCCTGTCATTGACTGCATGGCTGTTAACAGGGCTAAACTAATAGATAAAGGACAGAATAACAACCAAACAGAAGCTGTTCCAAGGGTCAGCCTCTAGTTGGACACTCAAATGTTTACCTAATATAAATTTAAATTGCACCAAATGTTTTTTTTGTATCGTCAGTTTTTTAGTAATTTTGTAAATCTTTTTTTTTCTTTCACAACTCCAGAACAGTTTTTCTTATCCTTAACAGTTTTTTTCACCACAACTTTTTATAGGTTTGTGTTCAAACTGATTTTTTGGACAGCACTAATGTGGAAAATGTTGCATCTTCTCTTTCTGGGGGAGCTGATTAATCCATATTGGGCAACAGATGTCACTTTTCATCTCATTAGTCTCTAGACACCTCTTTCCTCATAGAATCCCTTCAATACAAATTAAAACTATTTATATTGGTTCTCCTCTCTGTCTTTATTTCATTCTGAATGGAACTGGAGACAGGTTCTATGGCAGCTAATCCATGTGCCCAGGATTCATAAAACCAGTCACTCATCCCACTCACTATGCAATGTGAGATCATACTGAGGTTTCTGTTGTGGTATTTCAATTCAGCAAAACATGTGACCATTTTTTCTGCTTTGCAAAAACAGATTGAGAGCTTTGTACTGTTGGAGGAGTCCCCTAACAGAAAAGAGAGATAGTGTGGAATCTCACCCCTTTATGCAGCTGATACGTCCCACAAGCCAGTATATCGTGGTATGGTGAAACAGGGCACCACTCCACGGTGTCAGCACTCAGCTCCGTGTCATACACCTGTAGATTTCGGGTCCTCGACTTCCAAGCCATGACCACCTGATCAGCATAACGTTACTGTGCCGATGAGCTAAAATGCACAATTCACCTATTTTTCTTTCATTTGGAACACGTGTTTATCATTGATAAGCGTTTGAAAATTCGAAGCTTGGGCTGTCATTTCAATCAGACTTTCATATGAGCTCATAAAATACAAATAATACGTTAAAGTTATAATCTTTGGATAAGTGTGTGTGGACTCGACGTTAGCTAATAGGCTATAGCAAACTCACTACAGCTCGAACTTTTCCCCAATTCGAAACTCCAGAGGATTTACAGAGATTCACTTGATGAGAATCATTTCCACACTCAAACTTACATTAGTTTAAACCAAATAAACTCCAAAACAAGTCATCCCCAACAACACTCACATGTGAGGGGTCCCAACAGTTCAAGCCGAAGACCCGTTGCGTCGTCGCGTCATCAGCTTCTTCTTCTTCTTCTACTCGATTTCCGGCAGGCTGTTGACTGTAGAGGGTAATGCTGCCACCCGCGGTCCATAAATTCGTTCATATCTAAGCCAGCAGCGTTTAAGAAATAACTGCGGCCCCAAAAGATTGAAATTTTGTATCAGCAGAAAAAAGAGACTTAAAGGAGAAAGATGACAGACTCAGTTCAGATAAATCCATGTAAAACTGATCCCTTTCATTCCTGCATTTATCACAAACAAACACAACATAGCAAAATGTTACCTTCTTTCCACACAGACCATCAGGGTGTTTACCAGTTCCCTTTAAATAACTGTCCCGAACCCAGTCACTTCAGCCTAGTAGAACTGCATTGTGCTTTCATCCAGATTTAAGCAAACATTTCTTTTGAAACTTTCTTTTGATTGATGGTTGCATATAAAAACATGCCATTGTTCTGACACTTAATTTTTTCTTTATAAACACTACAACATTAAACTTCACCCAGGCACCCAGATAGCACCAGACACTTTGTTTTGCTCAAGCCTAATGTCTGCAATGACAAGCTGTTTAATGTGTTACATGAAGTTAGATTTCTTTTCCTGACCAATAAATCACAATCTCCCAACAATCTCCCAAAAGGGACATAGCCATTGAAATTCACATCCATCTCATTTACTCCAGTAACAGATCCCAGCCTATTTCTTCTGATTTCCAAGGCAGTTTCCCCAACTTACACCAGCAGACTGGATTGTATCGTATTTGCTAAGAACAGTGTCAGCAGCTGATTCATACACAACACATACAAAATCCAGTGAAGATCTTATTATGGGTTGATTAATCATATACAATGCCCACCACTCAGCTACCAAATGGCTTCCTGCTTGGCCTCTGATGATGTTATTCATTTTCTCAAATGTATAAACATTTTTTTTTTAACATGAATTTCAAATTTTAAGTCTCTTGTCCAACCGTACCCCCCAGTTGAAAAACTGAACCCTTTTTAAGAAACATTTACACAATTCATGATTTAAATCATGAATGTCCCTTTTGGCCAAATATCATTAACGTGGTCTTAGCTGCGGACGCTTCATATTTTTCCCTCACCTCTAGATAACGCTATTGTCAGCAAACAGAGATGTGGGATTTTTTAAAAATACATATATATTCATTTATCATAACAGGAAGAAGGTCTGTTATTATTTTGTCTTGAATAAACTTTACTACTACTACTACTACTACTGAACCTTGGGGGGTTCCATTTTCCCTGTCAACTGTTTCTGAGCAAGCTCTCTCAAACTACACCTGAATCATAGGTCAGCCCAAGAAAGTCTTTTGACCAACAAAACATTCAATGCTTAATACCTGCATCATGGAGTTTGATAGCAGGTTTTCATTTAGCAGATGCTTTTGTCCAAAGTGACGTACAACACAAGCAAGAATTTAGACAGAAGAGAAAACCTTACTTAGTGCGAAACAAAGTGCTACAAGTTATTTGGCTGCGGGTGCTGCCATTGCAAGCAAATGGAATTTTTTTCTTTTTTCCCATGAAGAATAATGTAATATATTTGATAGCACATAACTAACCACAACATTCACAAACCTTCAACAACATTCAGTGAGTAGGTAAGTAGTGCTGGAAGTTCACTAAGAGCTGGGTCTGAGACCTTCTGACTCATTCTACCCCTGAGGACAAAGAGGAGAAGGACCAGATTAAAGGGCGTTCCCTGAACAGATGAGTCTTCAGACATCCCCCAGTGAGATCAATTTAATTTCGTTTTTTAAAATGAAAACTGATGATGGTTTTTAACCAATTCCCTTTTGCTCCAACAAATAATTATAAATGATAAGTACTGAAACGTATCAGTCAACATAATCTGATATAAATCTCACTGAGATAAATTGTAGGTTTGCCTATTATGTTAAACGAATATTTAATTTTCAATCACTTAGTTTTGTTTATCTTTATTTATTTATTTATTTATTTTTTGCAAGTTATTTTTCTGTCTTTAATATGTTAGCTGTAGTAGTGGGTATTGACCCTTATTGTCATTTATATGTGATTTATATATGTCACACACACACACACACACACACACACACACACACAGATATATATATATATATATATATATATATATATATATATATATATATATATATATATATATATATATATATATATACATATAAAGTGAAAGTGAAAAGGGTAATTTATCCATAAATATTAAATGGCAAAATCTGCTGATAAACTTTAGTAATTGTTTTAATGTTAAAACTAAACGGGACATCAACGAACTTTACTTTCTGGTAAGCCAATGCTTTTTTTTTTTTATCTTTACATACTAATTAATAAAACTGTGAACTCCACTGGTTTGCCCTGGCCCTTGCAGAAATGTTGACGTTACATGACGTAACACGGCCCAGTCCCTCTGGTCATGTGATCCTTAGCGTGCGCCATCACTCAACTGCTGGTGTCGTGTATTCAACAGTAACATCAGGCTTTCAGGATATATGTGTACTATGGATTTTAACGTGAAGAAATTAGCCTCAGGTGCCGGTCTGTTCTTTACACGAGCTGTCCAGGTACGGAATGCATTCTCTGTGTGCAGTGTGTTCAGCCGATTCCTCCTTCCTCATTTTGACAGCCAGCTGTTACTATCACCAGTGTTAAACCGCAGTGCCTGACTTTTGAGTAAACTGTCCTTACGAGCAAACAAAACTCTACCTAGGATACAGATAGTTAAGCAGATACAGTTAGGTTTATTGTCTGTTACGTTCAGGAAAACCGTTCAGGCCTTCATTGTGATAAAACAGCGCTGCAGACGCTTCATCTGGCTCCGTTGTTAGCCATCCGGATAACTCATCCATCTGTGCAACACAACAGTGAGAAACAGCAAGCTAAGGGGTGATCTCTAACTTTGAACGGTCGGGTTCGTTCCTGAGGCTAGATAAATCATTAGATATAGATTAATTCTCCTTGTTTGAGGGGAGCAAAGGGCACAGAAACTGCTGTCAGGCGAGCAAGATACGCAAGTCGCGAGCCGGACTGGTCTTGACGTCATGACGTTAATTCTTTCCTAACGTAACTTATAATATTTTTCACATTATCATGTTTACACCTCACAAAATACTGTAGCCAAGGAAAAAGGATTACATTATCGCGATATTAAAATGATTCCCGTCTTAGCTGGTGGCACCCCTGTCTTGAACCAGTTATCTATAATCCTTTTATTTCTTCCCTTTTTTAAAACATGGCTATCAGAGATACTGAACTGTGACAGCCCAAATGCACACTTTTATTTACTCATTTGCTCTGATAACTGTTAATCTCCAGTTGATTTCTCAAGCTTTTAACTCTTTGTGTCATTATTTAAACTCCTCGATCTTGACTTGTTTTTCATTGGGAAAACTACAGAGCTATTATTGTAGCAAAATTATTTGTGTGTGTGTAAACTGATCCTCAAATGTGTAAAGAGATTTGCAAATGTGTGCGTATATCCACATAATGTACTTATCATAGGAGTGCAGAGTATATAAAATTTATGGGTGCATGTCCACTTTGGGTTTCCGTACATCACAATTTTCCCCTTGTTTATCAAAAAGTATAGTCATACTTTTCTGTTTTCTGTATCTTATTATCACATCTTTAAAACTCTTTGAATTCATTTTTGCTTAATTTCTTAATTTAAGTGTAAGGTTACCTTTTATGCAGAACTCTACAAGAAGTAAGATAATAATTGTGTGTAAGTCACTGAGTGTCAGCCCATTAAGGCCAGGGGGAGAGGGGGATATGGTGCATAAGAGGTTCATCCTTCAGACTATGTGTGCGTTCTCTGCTTCAGTTCACAGAGGAGAAGTTGGGACAAGCGGAGAAGACAGAGCTGGATGCCCACTTTGAGAGTCTGATGAGCCGTGCAGACTGCACCAAATTCTGGACTGATAAAATCTACAGACAGACTGAGGTTCTGCTGCAGCCCAACCCAAGTACGGCATCAATAGAACTATCCCATAAACACAGATAGACAGTGTACTATTGAACGCATATTTTGTTAAGCCAAAGTTGTATTAATTTATTTTTTCCACATAAGTTTTTGGCTTGTAATGCAAAGGCGTAAACTAGTTAAATTAGTAAAATTAAAAGAGTTTTCACTCTGTCACATGTACCTTTCAGCTTGTTCACCATGACCTGCCAGGATATACAGTTAATGAAGTTGTAGAGGTAATAGTTTGGTATAGTAGTTACAGTAGACTTTGAAGAATAGTTGGAATGAAAGAAGGCCAAAATATATGATAGTCAAATGTAAAGGTACTTGCACTGGATGTTTTATTACGCTAATTTCAGAGTGTACTTTAATCCTACCAAGTGTTTTTGAATAAAACTCCAAGCTAAGGAAGCTAGTCTTTTTTTCCTAGATCATTTTCGTTAAAGACGATTACTGATTTTTATATTGTTTTCATTTTTTTAAAATTATCAGACTGTCTTTTGCAGAATTGAACGGCGGAACAGATATTTGTCAGGTGGCCACAGGAGTGTTAAAGCATACTCTCCCTTAATAGTCTGTTAAACCGTAAATGGCACAATAATTCAGGCAACTTAAAATATGGATTCAAGCCATACAGCCAAAATGTTCATAAATGTAGGAAATATTGTCAAGAGGAAACAATTTCATAAAGTCAAGTTGTCTCTACAGGCCATGAGAAAGAACACAGGAAAACCAGCTTTCCTTCATGTAAAGTCCATGGGTTAGTGCATAGACCGAAATATGAACTAAATTGGACCTACTCCTTAAAATAATCCCCCAGTGGGGTCAAAAACCCCACAGTGCTAGGATAAAGTTGGTAAAGCCTATGAGTAAAACGTTGTTCCAGAAACCAGATTGATGTTGATAAAGAGCTGAAACATCCAAGAGCCCTCGTGTGAGCAAAATAACAAAAGAAATATAAAAGAAGAACAAAAATACATCTTCTTGATTTTAAATGATCAACTCTTAAATCAAAAAGCATAGAGGAGAAAACACTTTTCAGAAAAGCAGATGTAAATTCTAAACAGAGTCTTTGTACATAATTGTAGGTTATTAGCATTGTTATTTCAGATTTAGTGATATGGAGAGACGTACTTGAGAATAGGGAGCTCTAACTTGTGACTCTTTGATTCTCCATGCTACAGTTGATCACACCGGTGAGTATTTAATCTCTGTGTTTGTGTGCTCTGCTGTAGAAATCTCTCATACCTTTCACTATCAGCACAGAGTTCACTAATATTAGGAGTCTAGATCAGCTAATGATTCTTTCACCTTCTCTCTTTACATTATACCGTCTTTTGCTAAACAAAATAATCAAGATACAGGGGATGTTGGTGTTTTCAGGAATTATATTTGGGTCTATCTATATTAGAAAGGAGAATTATAATGCTGTTGGGGATTTGAACTTTGTCAGTGTTAGATTTAAGATCAAGGGGAAGCTGAACATTTCTCTTTTTGAGGTCAAGACTCAGAAAAGTGCGAGAACTTTGTCCATGATACTAAGACTAGCAATCCTTGGCTACTTTTTGTTGCATCTAAAGGCACACACACACACACACACACACACACACACACACTGAAATGATAAAGATTTTTGTATCATTTTGTCTAAATAATGAAGAAAAGAGACATATTTGTGCCGACAGCTTGGTGTCAGGCTTTAGAGCACAGTGAAGGATAGGGACAGAAAGAAATCATTTCATGTAAACAAAGCTAAAGCAGAAAAAAGGCAGGCTGCCAGTGAGCTGTGACTTTCCACACTCCACCACCTCCACAGTTTGCAATTACCCTGTTCATATTTTTACCGGATGATCCTCATCTTGATACATGTAGAAATCTGTCAAAGTGTGTTGTGATGTCTGTTTGTGGAACATTTATACAACCCCAATTCCAAAAAGAAGTTGGGAAGCAATGTGATGGATTGCAAATAATTCATATCGTATATTTGATTGAAAAAAGTGCAGAACTACATAAAGTTGTTTACAATTTTGTTGTACTTTTTGCAATGACAAATTAAGTTCTATTTTAGCAACAGGTTAGTAACTCTCCAGAGCGGCCGAGTCTCTGAGACTAAAGATGGAAAAGTGTCACGACTACGTCAGACACTCGGTACAGGGTGGCTGCAGACTCAGGTGAAATGAGAATTGCTGTACCAATGTTCAGGTTACCGTGCAGAGGAAACCATATATGAACATGTTTCAGAATGGGAACTTTTCTGGGCTTTTGCCAATGTTAGACAAACTGTGCCACATACCCTGCTCTGGAGCTCAATGCCAACATCCCTGGTGGTTTGGGGACCATAAGTGTCTCCGTTAATGCCGAAGAACATTTACCGCTTTAGAAGCAACATATGCTGCCATCCAGACAATGACTTAGTCAGGGAGGGCTTTACGTATTTTAGCAAGGCAATGGACAAACCAAATTCTGCATAGATTACAGCAGCATGGCTCTGTAGTAGAGAAGTCCAGGTGGGAGCTGGGCCACCTGCAGTCCTGAATTGTCACCACTTGACTCATTTGGCTCATCATGAGATGAAAAATCTGAGGAAAGGGCCCTGAACTGTTAAACAGCTGAGATTCACTATCAGGAAAGACTGGGACAGCATTGATTATAAAAACTTTAGAAACTGGTCTGCTCCATTCACTGTGGTTACTGTGTTCCCCAAATTTAAAACAATCATTTATCTTTTTTCCACTTTTCAGTTCCCACATTTGATATGTTGACTTTGTTCTATTTTTAACTTGGAAGGGTCAAAACTGAGATCAAATACTCAGTTCATGAGCATTTTACACAGTGTCCCAACACCTGTGGAATTGGGGATGTATTAAACCTAAGCACAACTTTTCTGGTTCACAAGCCTGCAGACTTCTGACTTGCAGTCAAAGTTTTTTACGAGTGCCACATTGAACCTCAGCAAGCCGTCAGATTACCGTATTATTTCTTTTTGCCATTTGGAGTCTTTAATCTCCTGCATTAGGGGTTCTAAAACTTGTCTTAACCCTGTCATTGGCATGCTATTATAGAAGAAGAAGGACACAACCATAGTGTTGATCAGTTAAAATAATCAGCACTGAACAGTGATGGGGTTAAACAAACCACTGAATAACAAAATAAAGGGGAAAAAAAGAAAATATTGCTTATCAACTTTTAGTAGCACATTTTGAGGCGTACTCGTGGAAATGCACATAATTAAGAGACTGTTGAGTTAGGTTCTTCCTGGTGAGTACTTTCAATAAACCTCCTGGTTAACTTACTTGCTGCATTGTGCAGTTGTGGAAAACATTTTTAAGATAAATAATTCTTTATAATTCAGAAAACACAACACATCTATTACTGCACTGCAGAACCTCTAAACCAAGAAAGTGTTTTCGTCTTGTTTTTAGTAAAAACAAATAAAAAATCTTAGAAGAAACCACACATGCCTGAAAAGTTGAGAAAAATTCCTTATCTTAAGAAACTAAAGTTAAAAAAAAAGAACTTTGTTGCCTGTACTGAGTAGGAAAACCTATCAATGGAATAAGAAATATATACCTGTCAAGAAAACTTCATTTTTTTAATTCACTGGCTGATTTTTGCTCATCTCATCTTGTCCTCAGGGGGAGAATGAGTCAGAAGGTCTCAGACCAGGCTCTTAGGGAATTTTCAGCACTAATTTCTGAATGTTGTTAAAGGTTGAAGTATATTGTTGCAGCAATTAATTGTGGTTAGTTGGCTACATTATTCTACATTAAAAGATGTACTTAATGGCAGCACCTGCAACCATATAAATTGTAGCACTTTGTTGCGCTAACTAGGTTTTCTTTTTGTCTAGTTTTTGCTAGTGTTGTATATCGCTTTGGACAAAAGTGTCTGCTAAATGAAACTGTAGAACTGTAGATACAGACCAAGCTTTCACTCCTAAAATACAGAGGCTGAATAGCCTATAACAACGGGCCATCGACCTCACATACCTGGAGCACCCCTCACAAGATACCTCAGGGGACACGGTCAAGAGCCTTTTCCAAGTCCACAAAGCACGTGTGTACTGGTTGGGCAAACTCCCATGCGCCCTCTAGCACCCTTGCAAGGGTATAGAGCTGGTCCAGTGTTCCAGGGCCAGAACAAAAACTGCATTGTTCCTCTTGAATCTGAGGTTCAACCAACTATCAGACTCTCCTCTCCTGTACCCTGGAGTAGACCTCATCAGGGAGTGTGATCTCCCTATAGTTGGAACACACCCTCTGGTCCCCCTACTTAAAAGGAGAACCACCACCCCAGTCTGCTAATCCAGAGGCACTGTCCCCGATGTCCGTGCAATGTTGCAAAGATGTGTCAGCCTTTTTTCAGTTTGTACGAGCTGAAAGGGGCATTTTCCTTGACTTTTCAGGTGTTTTTGCTTTTATTAACTCCAATAAGACAAGAAACAAGACAAAAACAAGTTTCGGCATTTGCAGTGTTTTGTATGTTGATTATCATTCCTGAAAAGATTAGACTTTGGTGGTATTTTGTTTGCCCATGCAGCCTCAAACTACAGGTTTCCTATCAAGCATTCTCTAAGCATGTGAAACAAACTGTGAGAAACACCTCAGTGCCTTCATGCCATTGTTCAGTGTTTCCTCTTCACATTTTCCAGTGTTTTACGTCTGAAAACCACCTGACTTAAGCTGCTGCTGCGCTGAAACAAATAATAGCAAACTCAGACTGCATGAATCAGACAGTTTGTCATTTATCTCTCCAATATGAACTATGTTTTTTTGGCTTTATCTGCATATTATCGTCAGATTCAGAACTTATTGTTGATGTTTGAAGATACCACCCAAGCTCTGTTGTCATGTAATTTGCAGTTCTTGTGTGATGAATATGTGTTGGAGGTTTAAAGAGCACCTGAACACGTGTATTTAATGCAGTGCCTTTTTGTTAAGCCTAGAATGTCTGGGCTTTGTCAGAGGTCTGATTCTTCTTCATTTCATCTTTGTGGCTGTAAACTACAAAAACTTCCAATTCCAAGCAAGTGTGCATGTCTTATTTATTTATTTATTTATTTTAAATGGCCTCATTCGACTTAATGTGTGCCACATTCACCTGACAAGTTAAAAAAAAAATTTTAAGATAATAACAGACTAAATCGACACCTGAACTGCTTGTAAAGGGTAGCAAAATCTGTTGATAAGGTAAGACAGATGAACTGAATTAGTATGTTGTATTAAGACATTCTTATTTCAAGAAACTAAACAAGTAAATCTCCCTACTGGTTCATGACATTTAAGGAACAGCAAATAAAACCAAGTGTTTCAGAAAGAGTCTGAAATGAAGATTTCTACAACACCAGTGTTAAAGATGTAGATTATTTTGAGCTGTAAATTGTGTAAAGCGGCCACAGAGGTACCAGAGGGGCAGTTTAGGAGCACAACACCCCTATTACCCTTTAAGATCAAGTAAAATTGAAAGATTCTGCATCTCTACTTTTGAAACTATAAGGGAAATATTTTTTCTTCAATAATTTGGGAGCGTGGGAAATTTGAAGATTATCTTGTTGATTAAAATTTATTCCAAGAAGTGGTTACTTATGTGTGGTTTGTTAAAAACAAAAAAACACACTGATAACAGAAAACATTAAGATGTTTGCAGATAGCTTGATACGGATACAATCCAATTAATAGATTAACTTGTCTGCAACCAGATGAAAAAAAAAACACTTCAAACACAAATCACCAGTTTGGTTTTTTATGGTTCTTGTGTGTGCCAAATTTGCCACAGTTTACAGCCACTCTGTTATCCTGTCTTCTGCTAAACAAGCTGTGTTATGAACCTGTACCAGCTGTCTGTGGGAGTAGTATGGAGTGGATGTAAGTGGCTTGCAAAAAAAAGAAATGCAAAACACATAAAACAGTGAGCTCAAAGAGCCCTGTTTGGGCTCATTCTACAGTTCAGCCTTGAGAATAAATCTAGCGTGACTCTGAGGGGTTGTTTTTTTTAATGTAACTTTTCATTGTAAAAAGAAATAAAGGTTCTTCATTTTAACTATGTGATTGATTTATTGTCTTCCTGAATTTCTCTGCAGGTGCCAGAATTGAGGAATTTCTCTATGAAAAGCTGGACAGAAAGGCACCATCCAGAGTTACCAATGCAGAGCTACTGGGGCAATATATGCAAGATGCAGCAAAGGACTTTGGTCCAGGGACTCCATATGGTTAGTAGTCAATGCGGTCAAAACCCATCAAAGAGTTTGATTACAGTCTTGTATCATAAAATGTACAAGAAGATGTTGTTGTTTCACAGTATGACCACATCATTTTAAACTCTGTTAGACAAAAGCCGTTTCCACCAAACGACCAGCTCAGCTCGACCAGCTTAACGACCAGCTCAGTTCGTCTTGGTACGGCGCGCATTTTGTGGTGTTTTCACTGACTTATCCCTGGATAGATCCCCAAATAACCAAGACGAGCCGTCCCACTTTTTGGGACCCTTTCGTATGGGTGCCAGACTGAACCAATCCACTCTCGAAAGATGGAGCAAAACACTGTAGACTGTTGATTGGTTGAAAGAATCCTCACTCACCCAGGGCAGCTGCTGTATTTCTCCTGGTGGCTCACAGACTTCTCTGAAACGAAGCTTGATTGCACTTAGTTCAAAGAGCTACATGCCAATCACAGAGAGGACGAAATGCTGCATGTCTTTCATTGTTGCTCTTTATACCACATAAACACATAAACACATAAAAAAAGATCGCCAGGTACCGGGCATCTGTACCGTACCACTTCAAATGTGAAAGGTACCCATTTCTACCCTGGAGTTGGTTTGATCCAAAGACGCTCCAGGAGATCCTCTGTGGCTGCAGGTCACACAGACACACACAGCCACACACAGGGAGCTGTATGATATTTGTTGATGAAAACTTGACTTTAGCATCAGCTCTTTGTTCAAGACGTGTCGACTATGGATGGCCATTTCCTGACCCCCTTGAAAAGACTACAGCTGGTTCAAAATGTAGCTGCTGGTTTGCTGACTGGAACAGGGCACAGAGAACCCAGTGCTGGCATCACTGCACTGACTTCTAGTTCAGTATAGGGCTGAATTTAATATGCTGCCCCTGGTTTTTAAATGTGTGAATGGTCTGGCTCCTCCATACCTGTGTGACCTTCTGACAGCTCACACTCCAGCTAGAACCACGAGGTCGTCCTCCGTGTGGCTCCTGGATATCCCCAGGACTAAACTAAAGAGCAGAGGGGACCAAGCTTTCTCTGTAGCTGGTCCTAGACCCTGGAACAATTTACCGCTGCATGTCAGGACTGCTGATTCTCTCCAGTATTTTAAATCATTGATAAAAACAGATCTTTTTTCACTGGCTTTCATCACTGGGTTGAGCTGAGTGTTTCTGTCTCACTGTTGAGTGTTTTTATTGCTGATGTTCTCTTTTATTGCTGTGTTGAGCTTTAAACTTTTAAACTTACAAACCTTTTAAACTTTTTACCTGTGAAATGCTTTGAGCTTTTAAAGTGTTAAATGCCCTATATAGATAAAGTCGACATTGACATTTCAAGCAAAAGAGCTATTCGATATTTGCTCGTATCTAGCTCGTGGGTCATCGAACTTACCTCTATGGGTGACGAAGCCGACCACTGACTGTTGATCTGCAGACAGCGCCTCACTTCCGGCTGCATGCCTTGCTCTCACATGGCTGTGCAGTTGTTGGCGACTTGTGATATGCTACCCTAACCTTGCAGAGTTTGCAATGTGCCTCATTTCTATTCATTTTTTGAGGGAGTTCCTGCACATGTACATATTTGAACATCTCCCTGCTCTTGTTTTTGCCTGTAAATTCTCCAGCCTTTTCACTTCTGGTCTGGCTCCATTCGTTGTGTCAGTTTACTGCCATGGTCAAGTTAAATGCGATGGTTTGTTTTATTTTGGAATTCATTGGGCATTTTAGATGGTTTTGGTGCATAACTTCTTGTCCCACTTGACCTGTTTTTGTGAAATTGGAGCGTAACAGCCCCGGCATCCAACATAAAACTGCTATCTGCCGCAGACAGGATAAAGTGATCTTCACATTAACTATTTGTTTTTTTATGTTAACAATTTTTTGAATGTTTGTAAATCATGGCCCATCTCTATCGTCAACATGATTGTTCTCATCATTACTTGTGTGTCTGCCACTTTTCCCCACGTTTTCTTTACAGCTCCTCTCTTGTGCCTGGCTAAGCGAGCCAGGTCGGATACATAGTAACTTGCCTCATTTCACTGTTGGTAATGGTAACAGCGTTATAAGGTTTGAAATAGTGATTAGGGTCACACATTATCGTCAAACATTTACATATGATACTAAACTTGACCCCCAAAATTCCATAATTTGCTTTCTAGCGCCACCTAGGCACACTAAAATGCCTCTAGTTTCCAGTAGGAAAGTCGTTCAGAGATCAAACCAACATCACAGTGTTTGTCTCATTCAGATGCAAACATCATTCACATGTTTGCATCGACATGGGTTGAAAGAGCGGGTCGTCAACCAAATACAAAAAACAAAAAACTCTACAGTCTCTCGTCTTGCCTACATAACATGAGGCTCAGAGTCATTAATCTGTTTGTTTCTTCATTTTTTTTCCACCAGGCTGAAATGATTGCCAAATATTGTTGATTTTACAAAGACAGGCTATCTAATACTAGTAAAACTACAGAGAGATGAAAAAAAACACAGTGCTTCTTTTAAATCCATTAAAAGATAACAATAAAATAGAATTAAAAAAAAGTTCAAAGAAAAGTTTTGGGTGGGCCTGGGACCTCTGAGCCCATCCACAATGCCGCCCCTGCTGTAGCCATCAATCACTGACCTTTCCTAAACTAAATAAATTACTTCATTCCAACACAGACGCATAAAAGGATATTTTGATAACAAAAGGCTGGATAATCTCAATTCAACATAGGAGAAAATCTGCAGGTTCAAAAACTTAGAAGCAAAATAATAACTCTACAAAGAGTTGAAATTCACTGAAGGTTTTGTTTCTAACTGCCAAATACACTGGGAAAATCTGCTTTGTTAAAGTGTGTGGAATGGTTTAAACCGGCCCCAAATACAATGGTTAAGATTGAAGAAACATGAAAGAAACACAAAAAGTAATTATTTTGGATTCTCAAAAAGTTGCATCTCTTTAAAAGTTTCAAGCCTTTTGGTATCTGTTGTAACTCATTCATAAAACCCTTTAAGTGTTCCCCACAACTGGCCTCACAAGCATGACTAACTGGACCACAATGCCTATTGGGTGTGGTAAAACACAGCACTTTTCTGGGAATCTGAGCGGTCATAGACTGTCTCCAGAGTGAACTCACAGCTCACGTTGCCGGTCATGAGTTGCAAACTGTGCGTGCTCCATGAAGGCCTTTGTTGTCGCACATACAGTTTGCAACACTGGAGCAGAGAAAAGGAGACCCGACTTTGTGCTACCAGGGAGCATGCAGCAGGTCATTAAGGATCACTGTGATTACAAGATATCACTGGATCGCATCATGAAGCTTGATGCTTGTCCACATATCTGTGGATTATCATTGCCAAATCAATGACCTGCTGGTCAGGGCCCGTGGTACAGTAATCCTTCTGCCTTCTGTCACATCCATGTCAACATCCATGTACACGAGTAAACAAGTGCCTTGTAACACTCCAGGTGAGCTGTCTGTTGTCCTTAACACATTGGCAGTAATGGAAGGCTGAACATACAGGTACGCTACACGGTCCGAGTGTGTTTCACCATGTGGATGATATTGCAAAATCCCGACATAGATATCTGAGTGATACTGTATTCTCTACCAGAATGTTGCATAATGGGGTTATCCACATGTGTAGGGGTGTGCACTGTTGGAGAAAAATGTAAACTGCAGTTGTTTTTCAGCCATTGAACATTTATTTAACGTTTTTATAATGTCACAGGAAAAATATGTCTGCCATAAGAGCTTTCAGGAAAATGTGCATTTTTTTCCAATTTTACCAATAAAGTAGTTAATAAAAGCCCTTTGCTGCTCCTACATTCCGCAGGAGATGAGCAATGGAGTCCAGTAGTAGTGAAAGAACTCTTGTCTTGTCTCTTGCAGGGAGCACTATGATCGAGGTGGGAGAATGTGAGAGGCGGTTGGGAGCAGCAGAGAGGGATTTCATTCAGACATCAGCCGTCAGCTTTCTCACCCCACTCAGGAACTTTTTGGAAGGAGACTGGAGGACCATTTCAGTGAGTTGACCAGACATTCACACTACCACCATCAGACAGGCCTCTCACTGTAGCCCTCAAGAAGATAAAACATGAAGACTATAATAATATGAAGTAGTTTACTTTAAAGTGAGGTATGATGCTTTCCCATTTTGTAAACATGGTTATGAAGTAACAGTGCTGGATGTTCAGACTGAGCATGTGCAGATTTTCAAACCTCTACATGTTCATATGTTGTAGAAATCCCTAAATCTGTCTGTGAATTAATCCAAACACTGTGATCTAAGAATAGCACCAGACCTTCATGAGACTTGCTGAAATGATGAGGTCATCACATTGAGGTTTTCCTAACTGGTTCATAACACGCTGGAGGCCTCAAACATCAAGGTCCGCCTCAGATACGTAGGCCTCCAGAGGCCAGATAGGCCGGCCAATCAGAGTGAAGGGGGTTTGTGGAGTTAAAGAGACAGCAGCTAGATTCACCATTTTAGACAAAGGCTGAAATAAGGGTTTTCTAAAAAATAACAGCGCGAGGAAAAACATTTTTTGTTTTGTTTTGTTTTGTTTTGGGGTTTTTTTTGTTATGGCTGTGCAGGGATTACTACCAAAGCCTTGATGAGGCTCAGATTTTTTGCCATCTGCAGAAAGATGCTGCGGATGTTAATCAGTCTGTGGTGGTAAGTGT
Organism: Halichoeres trimaculatus; assembly: GCF_033239565.1. Taxonomy (NCBI): domain Eukaryota; kingdom Metazoa; phylum Chordata; class Actinopteri; order Labriformes; family Labridae; genus Halichoeres; species Halichoeres trimaculatus. Next base: position 39,832,685 of record NW_027437183.1, on the reverse strand, counting down.
GTTACTCTGCACAGCAGTCTGCTGAGGAAGCCCTATAAAATACAAGGATGCCAGGGGACTGGACAAACTGGTGAATTTGGAACCAATTTGGACTGACTGAGGGCTGTGGAGGAGAGATGTACACAGAGAAAATAGAAGCCATTCTAACTTACACTGATCACCCACTTCACAACATTTTTGAGGACCAGAGAAACTGTGGCAGTGGACAGCTCATCTCTGTGCTGCAGGGCTGAGATATCCAGTGAATCATCCCTTCCTGTAGCCATTAGGCTTTATAACTGTCTGGTCAATGGGAGATGAGCTGAAACACAGCTTCTTGTTTTATGTGATTTTTTTTTTGATAATGTTATCTGCCAACACCTTAATTTTCCTTTGGGGATTGATAAAGTACCTTCTGTTCTATTCTGTTCTTTTCTATATTATTCTATCTATTCTATTCTAGTTGTCCTATCTGTTTGACACAGATATATTGGACTCTGAAATGTGTAGGGATCCTTTCTGTATCAAAACTTCTGTCCTTTGTACAATGTAGGAAGTTGTTTCCCTAAAGACCATGAATGTGGCCACCAGAGGTCAGCATCTCTGCATATTGGGATGGGACTGTGCATTACTCTCATGCCTGGAACCATAATGTCTATTTTTTTTAATCAATCAGCACAGCACGTTTTATCCTAGTTGCTCAATGCCCAGCTCAACTTCTCTGATCGTGTCATTGTTTGTACTCAGAAAGAACGGCGTCTTCTGGAAAACCTTCGTCTGGACCTGGACTCCTGCAAAGCTCGTCTGAAGAAGGCCAAGCAGGCTGAGGCCAGGGCTGCGGTGAGTCATTTCCCTCTTCACTCCTGAATGTAATGAAACCTGTTGGCAGGCATAATTCATGACTAACTTCTGTATCTGTTTGTCTATAACTGTTGCAGTGCGAGGGTGAAGTAAGTATTGACAACATGCCTAAAGAATTACAGTCAGTATGATGCATTATGTTAAGTTGTTTTCCTGCACCATTTGCTTAAATCAAGTATTTTTCCACATCACTTTATTGATGACAAGAAACTGTTTATTAGTGAAGAAAACACTGTGCAACAGACAGAAAAACCACCTGGACCTGAAATTGTCCCCACTTTTTTTCATTCCAAAACTTTAGAGGTTTTTAAATTTAGGATATCTTAAAGTGTGCAGTGATGACACCCTTACCTTCCAAAATGTCATGAATATAGCTCATAAATTCTTCAAACATCACTTTGAATTGTTAACTTGCACTCCACAAGTTCAAACCAATGAATGTGTCTCATATGTGGAAACATATATCATTACAGACCCGAGTCAATGGAGGCATGAATGTTCCCGAAACTTTTTCACCTTTTTTTGTTCCACTATTAAACATGTTTTTTTATTTAAAAAAAAAAGTCTGACTTTAATCAGAACTTTGGTTTTCCTGACACTCACTGCTAACTGAAAAAGTCTGACTTTTGCAACCCAATTGCATGTCAGCATGCGCACGATAAACTGCTCCTGATTAGCCTCTTGATACCTCTGACTTTTCTATAAATAGCTGATTAGTCACCTCAGGAAATGAGGGCGATGATTCACTGCTTTCCGCAGTATGTTGCTGAAGAAAATGTTTGCATATAGCTGTATTTCATCAGCTTTGCACCTTTCTTTTGTGAAGTTGGACACACCCACTGTGAAAGTGTGCAAGCAGGTTGAATCAGCAACCCTTATCATCTGTGCCCCTGGATAGGAAGCAGCACCGCTCCTTTAAATGATGGATGAATTTGTTGAGTTAATTATTTCAACCTGACAGCAAAAAAGAATAAAACCAAATGATTAAAGGATTATTTCTAAAATAACAAGCTCATTTTCCTAAACACATATGGGTTGTCGCGACTAAAACACAAAGAATTTCTGGATTCAGTCCAGTGGATTCCCTCAGCTTAACAGGCTGTCATGGCTAAAACGTAATGGTTTTCATGCAGCCAATCAAAATACGTCAATTCAATGTGCTTGTTTTTGCATATTCAAGACTCAGACTGCTATTCGTCTTATGTCTTATTAAATAAGAGAAGAGATTCTTATAGATATTTTGTTTAAAGGATGGTGGGCTTTTATGAAATGTCAAACAGAATTTAGCTTGGTCATCTGCCCTCTCAGAACAAATAAGTTGTTGGTCCACAGCTGCCTCAGCTGAGTGTCACTTGTAGATAACAGATAGAGGCAGCTGTAGATCAGCAACTCCTGTGATACGCAAAGTGTGATGAAAAAAAAAATTCTCAGCAGGTTTTTCCATAATGATGAGATCTCTGAGATCACTTTGCAGACCGCAAAAACTGAAATACAAGCAAGCACTTTTTTTTTGTTTTAATTTTATTATCTTGTTAGATTTAATGCCCCTGAAAAACCAAGTTTTTAAAAGACAAAAGTGACATCTGAATGTCTGTGAATAGAGTAAGAAAAATGTACCTTTCAGCTTTCTTGAAACAGGGTTAATGGCAATGAAACAAGAACGCAAACAAATAGGTTTTATCACATTTGAAGGTGTCACTTTTCTCTCTTAATATTTTGATAAAAGACATTTTTCCAGTCATGTGGACATTGAGACTGTGGCTTATGATGAGTCTAATAGGACAATTTCTATAAAAAGAGAGATGTAAACACTCGCTTAGCTTTCAGTTTTTGCAGTGTGGAGGTTAAAGCTGTCCTTGGGCTGCCAGCTGCTTAATGTACCACTGAGATAAACTGTGTAGAATGAAAGGTAAATGTATGAATTAAAAACAATGGAACTCCCCGTCAAGGTCAAAATTCTTGGAGCCATAGACCATGTCACTTAGACTGCTGACAAACATGGTGGATCTGTGTTGATAAACTATCTCACTTTAATACTCATTCATGTCTGCTGGGCTTTGGGACTGCTTCGTTTTTTGATGCGTACTGTAAATTTAAGCATGTTTACATTGCAAATACCTCAATGCTGATGTTATACAACCTTTGTCGTACTTTAGATGGCTCCAGATTTTCAGGAGACAAGGCCAAGAAACTACGTGCTCTCTGCCAGTGCCTCTGCGGTAGGAAGACATATTTCTCAGCTTAAATCATTAAATAATCTTTGGAAAGAAAAGCCTGGGCCTGTTTACACATGCTTTATCCAGAAACAGAGTGCACTGGGCTTTGAGAGGTGAAGGAGAAGGTGTGTACTTGATTCATAATTAAGTGTATCATTGCAGTTAACATGCAATGGCTGGTGCTTATCAGGCTGGTGTCATTATGTTTGTTATTGTGTTATTTATCCAACTTTGCTGACTTTTTTGGGTCAGTTCCCCTGGTGGAGTTTCAGGAGGTTGTAAGAGCTGGTCAACACATGAAATAGAGGTATAAACTTAGTGGTGTCAAAATCTAATATCTGCTGTAACTTCTGCCTTCCTAATGTTCCACTGCAAACCTTTTAGGAGTTGATTTGTGGTTCTCTACTCCAGAACACAAGGAGTTAGGTGATATGTCTGAACGTATCACAGTCTCTCTCTCTCTCTCTCTCTCTCTCTCTCTCTCTCTCTCTATCTGTGTGTGTGTGTGTGTGTGTGTGTGTGTGTGTGTGTGTGTGTGTGTGTGTGTGTGTGTGTGTGTGTGTGTGTGTGTGTGTGTGTGAGTGTGTGTGAGTGTGTGTGTGTGTGTGTGTGAAGACTTAACAAAACACCCCCCCCAAACCCATATAACTATAGATTCAGTACTCACAGTAAAAATGTTTAATGTTTCATTTATAATCATGATGATTCTGGCTTACAATAAATGAAACGTAAAGAGTATCAACAAACAAAGACAATAGTGACACATACTCACGGCTTTTAGCTCTTTCACCAGTCAAAACCATCTGACCTGAAAGAGGATACAGACAGGGGGTAAAATGAGCAGCTGTGGTGGTCAGAGGAAAAGTTGAAATGCTTCATCCCCGAGTGAATGATTTTGAAAGTTCACTGTGTAATTTGTCATGTTCAGTTTACGTGACGTTATGCTCCCACATTGTATATACCATCGTTCTCTATGTTTTCTGGATTTCAATAACCTGACTCATTTTTCTCTTGCTGTATGCCCGTCAGCTCTGGAGTGAGGAGGTGGAAAAAGTAAGTTGAGTAAAACATTAGTCTTTAAGTCTGTTATGAATTCTTTTCTCTGGGATGAATGCTTCCAGATTATTTTTAAGATGCTACCTATGGTAAAAATGTGTCTGTCAGAGCTCAGACTGACATCAAATCGTAGTAGTGGTAAATGTGGAATAAGGAAGTATTTTTCTGTGATTGTGTGGATTACCTGTAGATCTCTAAAATTTGGTGGAAACATGTCGTCATCAGAATTGCTGCCTTGTGATTGGCTGGTTAGATCTTGTCGTGAACTAGCAGTTGAACAGGTGTGCCAAATGAAGTGTATGCAGAACAACTGAGAAGTCCTGGGCCCTGTTCTACGAAGCAAGTTCAGCCGAGCGAGATAGCCTTGGAGCTACCTCGCTGAACTGAGCGCGGTAGCCGGCGGTCTCGCTACACAGTTTTACGACGCTGGTTATCAACCTCATAAGTGGATCCAGCTAGGCAATGAGCGCGTGCACGCATATAAGGCGGAGCCCGCTGCATCTGACCAATCGCGAACCTGGAGCAGTCTTGAGCGTCAGAGCAGGCCGGAGAGGGAAGGACCGCATACTTCACACAGGAGGAGCAGGAGGTGATCATGAGGAGGTATGACGAGCTGAAACATGTAATTAACGTTAAAAGCAACACCGTCGCCGCTGCTAGAGCACGGAAGGAGTGCTGGCAGAAAATTGCTGACAGTCTAAATGCGTAAGTGTAGTGGTGTAGTGCAAAAAAAAAAAACATTTTGTGCCATTATCATCCTGAAATAGCACTGTTCACCACGCACTTTTACTGTAACATGCACCATACCTCATTTATTTCTTAGATGAATTGATTCATTTGTTCATTCCTATCATATTAACATTTTTTGTGAGACATGTAGCCCACACGAGCCCTACATGAATTCCTGTCATAATTTTAATACGGGCAATAAAATATTGTCATGGAACAGAAGTGTTGGCATTGAAGATCTTATTACGGCAATGAGAGTTCTTCATTTCCTTTAACTACCTGTAGAAAGTGTCATGTACTACCAACCCCTCCCTGGAAAACCGGTAACTTTCATAAAGGTGGTCATCCGAAAAAGAGAGTGGGTCGGGCTCCGATGTCCACGGGATCCTCTAAGAACGGACAAGCCATTTTTTCGTGAGGGCTCATTGGTCAGTGGGCGGGGTTTTTATAGTCCGCGAGTTCAATCTGGAACCTAACCTGCCCCGGAGCAGGTTAGCCGTTCAGTGTACGTTGTCATGGAGACTCGCCTCGCTGAGGAGTGATCCAGTGTCGTAGAACAGGGAATCCAAAACCTATCCTCAAAGCTATCTCGCTAGGCAATAATCCTGCTTCGTAGAACAGGGCCCAGCTCTTTGTTTTCTTCCTCACAGTAAAGTTATCATTACGCACATACCAAAGTGACCCCAGAGGCAACATGGTGAACCAAAACGTCTGAGACCAAGGACATCTTTGAAGGACTGCTTAGTGATTTAATGTGTTAAGTGTCTGAAAATCCTCACATGTTCACATGCAGTGCAAGGGTTTCACCAAAAAGTAATGCTGTGACATTTGAAGTGACAAGTAATGTCTGGAGGAATTAAAAATCTCCCCTCTGCATGGAAATCCAGCACTGTCACTTTGTACCCATGTTAGAATATGAAAAGAAGCGTGCACGCTTTGACTTCTCAGTGTTACTCAACATAGCTGTGTAAGTCGGTGTTAACTCAAAGCAGTCTTTGATCAAGACTTCGGATTTATGAAAGAAACCCGTCACTGACCTTGTTTCTGTTGTTTCAGGCTGAACATGAGCTCCGAGTGGCTCAGACAGAGTTTGACCGCCAAGCAGAGGTCACACGGCTGCTTTTGGAGGGCATCAGTAGCACACATGTAAGTCAGCCTTGCACTATGTGTTCCCCTTCTTTCAGTGTGTCACATCGTTCATTCACAAGCCTGAGACAACTAGTCTGTTTAGAAAGCCTATTTTTTTCTTCCTCAGGTGAACCATTTGCGTTGTCTGCATGAGTTTGTGGAGGCCCAAGCTGCTTACTATAAGCAGTGTCATTTTCACATGCAGGAACTGCAGAAAGAGCTGAAAAGGTGAGGACTGGATGGGAGATGAAATGCATGAACAGCTTGATTCACTGAAGTTAACGTGGGAGTTACAGGGAGGCTCATCCGTCTTCAAATATCAAACAGATAACCAGGCAACACCTGTAGCTCTAATGACATCAAACAAAATAGCTGTTTCACATATCTTTGTGCTGTTTGTACCATGGACTGCACACAGGAGGTGGATGAAGAGTCCTGATGTAAACTGAAGGTGGATGCAGAAGCAACCCTGACTTAAAGTGCAACAGTCAGCAGCGAGGTTTACAGAAACAGTCCTCTCACATGCTATTTTACCAGAAAGTAAACCAGTGGCGGCTGGTGGAGTTTTATCCAGGGGGGGGTTTTGACTTCAAAACAGACATATACTAATAAGTAAGCAAATGCACTAGGGTATCACGCCTGTGTATTTACATCAATGAAAACCAAAAAAGCAACATTATAGTGTTAAGGTCCGCGCTCTTTCACGTTCACCTTCTCCTGATGCATTCTCCTCTCAAAAGGTAACGCTATGAGCGACTTCACTGTCTTATTTATGCTTCTCTCTCCATTTTACGCCTCCGTCTCCGTCTCCTACTCCCCCAGCTTGACCTGTCAATCAACTGCACTTTATAACTGACGGCTGTGACGTCGGCTCCGTAGCAGGAGGGTGGTGGTATACAAATCCAGCTGCATTCAGCTCTGGGCGCAAGAAAGGTGCACCCCGACATGGTCCTTTCTCTTGTATTGAAGAGGAGCCACTGCGCATGTACAATTTATAACGAGGGTCTATGGCCAAAGATTTCTGTGCCCCGGGGCAGAAACACATCACCAATCAGATAACGCAGATGTATGAAACAACTTAACTCGCCATGAAATATATAATGTTCATCGTAATATATAAATATATACATATAGTTCAGGACATTAGCGCCCTGTATTGACCAGCTGCCACTGAAGTTAACCCACTTCAGGCCTCCAGGAAACTTTCCTGATGAGTTAGGTCCTAATCTTCCATTTGAAGTCTTTCTTGGTATGACGTGATTCCTATTTATTGAAGAAGGGGGATTGTGCTTTTTTGTCTATATTCTGTCCCTCTGATGCCCCCGTAGTATCTTTTCATGATGGTCACATTGCTGTTTTAGAAAACCCTTATTTCAGTCACTTCAGCCTTTGTCTTGGATGCTTTGTTTGAGGCCCTGTTTACACGACAAAGTTTCATCTGAAAACACTAAAACGCAGTAAAAACTCAGTGAAAAAAATCAGCATTTACACGGAAACGCTGATGGACTGAAAACGCTGTAGTGAGCACCCCAGGCCTATAGGTGGTGCTATAACTGTCCTGTCCAGAAGCCGCTTTTGTGGGTTCTCCACCGAAGTACAGTTGAGCCGGTCATCTGGTGTATTGGGGAATACTAAGTCAAAAAGTGGAGCAACAGATGCTCATTTTGTTAAACACAGTCAGCAGATGCAGCAGATTGAGCAGCACAAACACAACACGGTAGTCCGTGGTGATTGTACTGACGGTACTGTTGTCCTGTTGTATGCGTGCGTGCAAGGCAGACTGTGACGTCAGCGTTTCCGCTGAAAACGCCGGCCTACTGTTTACATGGCAACGTTGTCGGGAGCGTTTCAGAAAAATCCCACTCTGGAGGCTGTTTTCAAAAGTTTGCGTTTTTGGTTGGCTGAAACGCCGTTTCCGTGTAAACGCGAGTCTGAAACGCAACAAAACTTTTGTGTTTCACCCTAAAACCGTTGTTGTGTAAATGGCCCCTCAGTCACTGTCTCTTTAAGGCTCCCTGCTGCACAAACCCAAGAGCCAAATGTTTCTTTAGCCAGTGAAGAGATCCTTATGTGATGCCCCTATAATCTCAGCAAGTCTCCTGAAGACCTTTGTGAAGATCTGGTTCTAATTTTTTAGAGCAGTACATTTTGATTAGTTTACAGACAGGGCCTGGTTTGAACATCTGTGTTTTTACGATTATCCACGTTTTAAGTATGGGAAAGCAGAATACCCCCTCTTTAACAATGAATCCATTTATGGTAAAATAGGCAACAAAGTTAAGCAAAGTGAGGTTACTTAACTTTGAGTCAATATCAAACAGCCAAACTTCAAAATAGGAGTTAACATCAGCTACACCTGTTGACAACTAATCATATCACAGTGTCTTCTTCAAAAAAAAATTCACATCATTGAAAGATGGTTGGTGGTTTCAGCATCAGGGGGATAAATAAGCAGTTTACAGCATGAACACATGTTGCCAGTAGAGTCATGATGCAGGCAAAGACTCCGAGTTATCATGGTAAAGGAGTTTTTAGGGTTCATCCAGAGCGCAGCCAGCCTTTATTCTGGCTTCACATCAACTCCCTGCTGCTGTTAGGATTTTGTGTTTCAACTGTTGGTCTCTTTCCCAACAGACTGTGCCTGTGTGCAGCTGCACAAGTAGTTTCATCAACAGCTTCAGGCACTTTCTTGTCTCCAAATAGTTTGGTTAATGACATCTGATTCATATTCACCAGAAAAGTTTTGATCTCTTAATTGACCTCATTGATTTACTGAGAACAGCTGGAGCGCGCTCAGCTAGGTTAAGCACATTCTCATCATACATTAACCTTTTGAACTTGGTGCTCCAAAGCTAGCCAGCTAACTACTGTATGCAAAGCTGTGCACATTTTAAGACTTGAAGCTGAAAATAGAAAATGAATATCCTGTGGAATTAAAGGATAAAAGCCACTCTTTAATTAATCTTTAGGAAAGACATTCAGGGTTGTCATTTCCTCTCACTTTGATCCTCTCCTGGTTTGTGTTGAGCTGTAAAACATCAAACCTGTAGGCTACAGGCCTAGTCATTTTATTGTTGTAGCGATGTAGACACTGGCGGTTTTTTTAAAGGTCAATACGTTTGAATGTGACAAGGCCCAATTCTCTGTCTTGCTCGACCTGCCTCTTGTGTATCTGATCCAGAGGGTTCTGACCTCCTGGAGTTGAGACAGTGTAGCAGGGTCAGCAAGACTCCAATTTGAAGCCATCAGATGTGGTGCTGTGACGAAGTGTCGACATATCTGGTGTGATTTGGCTCAACTGATCCAACTCTGTTTTTCACAGCTTTTTTCATGTTCTTCATTTAATATCTTGTTCTCTGTATTTTTTCATTTACTCTGCTCCCCGTCAGGCTCCCCAATGCTTTTGCACTGAACTCCAGTCAGCCCATTGCTCCTGCTGACCCTGAACCAAATGGTAACAGCAGCCCTGTGAAGACAGACACGCTGAAGATTGAGGAAGTCCAAGGCCCAGCTACAGGAACCCGCAAGGCCAAAGTCCTTTATGATTATGACGCTGCTGACTCCAGTGAGCTCTCCCTTTTAGCTGACGAGGTGAGATTTGATCATTGGCCTGTAGCTAGAGGGAAGATTAATGACTTTTGGCCAGCGGCCACATACCTCTTGCAGGATTGCCTCTGTCATGTAATCATGGTCTGATCTGTTGGCCTCCAGCTGTCAGTATCGGTGAAAGTGTGTGTCCTCTGTGTTTCAGCTCATCACAGTTTACACGGTGCCAGGGATGGACTCTGATTGGCTGGTTGGAGAGAGAGGGAATCAGAAAGGAAAAGTGCCTGTCACATACCTGGAGCTGCTAAGCTAAAGAGTTCACATTTACACACACGTGCATGTGCATCTGCATGTGTGTGAGAGGTTTGTACTAAAAGCCATGGAGATTTTTCATTCAGTTATTTCACACCCTTACGCTCCTCTCCAAACTTTAGCAGCACTCAGTCAACAACATGTTGAGTTTCACACACACACGAACACACACACACACTTGTTCCTGACCTCCTGAGCGCAGCAGGGATTATGGAGACATTGTTGGGACAGCTAATCCTTCTTGGATGAGTTGGATGATTTATTTTGACCTGGTTAACTTATTTATTCTTATTTATTGTTGTGTTTCTGAAGCTTCTGGTGGAGCTTTCAGTGTTGGGATCAGAGTTTTGCTGTGTCACACTCAGATCCAAATCCTGTTTTGTTGTTGGAATGTCACTTTCAATGTCTTTCCCTTAGTCGCTGCACTTTTTCATAAATATGTCACTGGACCTTTTTGCAAACTAACTCATGAGTTTTGTGGCCTTCTGAATTTTAATTGAATATTTCACCTGTGGAAGAAAAGAGGAGATGCACCGAAGGCCCGGTACAATGACAACAAAAGCTGATCTGTAAATACAGAGAGCATAGAGAAAAAGCAATAACTCAGAGTATTGGCATAAAGGCAACATTAGGAATAGAAGTTACGAGCAGCAAGTGCCTGTCTAAGATTAAATACATCAAAGCAGTGACAAGCTTTTTTTCCCAATTTTCCTCTTTCAATCACATTTCTTATTCTGACTTTACCGTGAAAATGTCAGAGAAAAACATTTTCCCCTTCTCTATCATATTTGTCACACCCAACTCCAACTCCTCTGTAAGAAGAAGAAGAAAAACATTGTTCACTGCTAAACCTGACATCTAATCAAGTGTTTGTCTCCTGCCTTGCTCCTGCCTCGCTCCTTTTTTCTTCCAGACCATTCCAATTTGACTCCGTCATACTTTGTTCATTCATCAACCAAGCATTAATAAATAACAAACAACTGAAAATTTGAAAATAACAAATAAAACATAAAAAACAGATTTGCCTTAAACACTTATTGAAAATAATGTATTTTAGGCTTTTTTTCACAAAAATAATTTTGTTTTCATTAGGATGGAACTTTTGTGCACAGATTTACTGTTTTGCCTGAGTATGTCATGTTTTCCCACTTTGCAACACTTCTTCTTTATTTATTTTATTTTCAATCTTCTTTCTTTTTTGACTCCCTCACCTGTTAAACTTTGGCATCACAGGCTTAAAAAATAAATATGTGTGAAAAGTTTCAACATATGACATAAACAGTTGTAAAAACAGATGTGAGAACACAAAGATAAGTTAATTAATGTATTATAAAAGAATGACAGTCAGTATCTTTGATTTATTTTCCAATATCATGATTGAAAGTTTACATATACCAAGATATTCTGTAAATTATCTGCATTTATTCTTCTTCTTTCATTTTCCTATTTATCTCTCTGATGACTTTACTTTCAAGAGGCAAGCTGTCAATCACCAGTTTGTTTTCATGATATGGTCTAAAAAACCCAACAAAGTCCAATTTTATTGATGTCTAAAGAGTAAAAATGGAAAGAAAACATGAATAAATGAAAACACATTTCAAACCAAATAGTCAAGTATAATACACCCTCCATTCCCATTTTTTCCTCTTCCTCTTCAAAACATGTTCTCCTTTTTTCCACGAGCTTCCATCATTTCCACGGCCCTGCAGTAACGTGTCCATCGTGCCGCAGCACCAAAGCTGTTCTGAATGTGCAACATGTGAAGCAAACAGACACTGTCCTGTCCTAACTGCCTCCAGATGACGGGATAGATCAGCTGATTTCTCCTGCTTCGCTCAGAGAATGTGTCCTTCACCACAAACTGAATGTCCACCACAGGCAGCATGCTCGACTGTAACTCCTGTGATCACACGTCCTGGAGTGATTTCAGTTTGGCCTTGAGTGTTATCTGAATTCACTGTTTTCTTGTCTTCTGTCGTTCTGTCTGTGAATACTTCCAAGTGTCTTCAGTCTTGGTGCAGCATGTGCTACAGCTTTGAAGCCTGTCCAGCTGGACATGTATGTGTTACTGATCATGTGATGTAGCTGAGTTTGTCTGAGAGTGCCCTCTCATCCAGTATGTGTACATGCATGCACACTCTCACCTTCAGAGTTCCTTTTCTTTGGTGAAGCGCGCCGCAGTGTGGGGCTGTCACCTGTTTGTCTCGTGGAGAAGCAGGTTCCCATGTGGTCGGTTGATTCCCGTCTGACATTTTCTTTACTGTTGTGCTTACTACACTTTTATTCCTTTTTCAAAATAGTTTCATTTTGATGCCATTGTGGTTCTGTTGTTCCTCATCTTGTAACTTTATTTTTTCAAACATGTGTTGCCTGTTCTCTAATCATGCTGAGTGGAAGAAATGCCTGGGATTTAATAAAGACTTTGATTTTAGTTTGAATTCATTGAATTATTAAAGAGATTTCCTTCTTATTCATCTACAAAGCCAAACCCCATCAATTCCAACTAGAGCCAATGCAGAGTTGTCCCCAAACTTTTCAGGAGCCATTTTCATTGTGACGGTTTTAGGGTGAAACTCAAAAGTTTAGTTGCATTTCTGTCTCGCCTTTAAACGGAAAAGGCATTTTGGCTGAACTAAAATGCAAACTTTTGAAAACAGCCTCCAGAGTGGGATTTTACCTGAAACGCTGCTGATACCGCTGCCATGTAAACAGCAAGCTGGCGTTTTCAGTGGAAGCGCTGATGCCACGCTCCTCTCCACTGTTATCCAGCATCGTTGTTAGGATGGAGGTGATCTACCATGCGGAGCTTGTGCTGCTGAATCTGCGACTGTCTTTAACTAAATGAACATCTGTTGCTCCACTTCTGCTCTGAGCATTCACCAACACACTACCAACTACACCAGATGATTGGCCCAACTCTACTTCAGAGGAGATCTACCAAAAGCTGCTTCTGGTCAAGACAGTTATAGCGCCACATACAGGCCTGGCATGCTTACTACAGCGTTTCCAGTCCCTTGGCGTTTCCATGCAAACGCAGATTTTTTTCCTGCACCCACCTGGGACCAGTGACACACCTGTGGGGTTCTTCTTCTGTGGGGCTGTGGGAATTACACCAATGGACCAATCCAAAGTTGGACAACAACAGACTGAAAAACTAGCAATAGTTTTGCTGCTGCATTGTAGAAATTTTAACTACCTATGCTGAAAAAAACTCACTCCCCCAAACGCTTGATGTGTGAAGACATCCTGAAACTCTTAGGAGGGAAGAAGGTCTAAGGAGGCTGATGAAGGAATCAAGGGAGGGTGGTGGGGTGGCAGAGATTGGGTGGTAGCACTGGGGCTTGTGGAGGCAGTGAAAGAATGGATGACAGCCAAATTAGTCACTTGGAAAAACAATTGCACAAGTACATAAGATATACATTCCAACACAATGCTAAACACTCCAACAATTGGTGGTGGTTGCCGTGATGCAGTGCAGGTGTAGACAGTGCAGGAACAACCCACCCAACCTCTGTCAGGAAGAGGGAGAGACTCCACACAAGAAATCAATTTAAGATAGATTGAAAAATCCAGAAGCCAACCAACCCAGAAATGGATTGAAATAATACATTTTATTTAAAATCTCATTCTGGGTGCTCAAGGTCACTTCACAGTTAGTTAAACACATAGTTAATGAAACACATTAAAAAGGATACAGTCATAAATACAACATACACACAAAAGTTACAGAAGCTAAAAGGAATTAGAGAGGCCTGAAATGCACATTTCAGGGTGGCCTTTTATTGTTGGCAGTATAAGGTACACCTGTGCACTAATCATGGTGTCTGATGAGCATCTTGATGTGGCACACCTGTAAGGTGGGATGGATTATCTCAGCAAAGCAGAAGTGCTCACTATCAAACATTTAGACAGATTTGTGAACAACATTTGAAAAAAATGGTAATATTGTTTATCTGGAATGAATTTTAGATCTCTGAGTCCATCTCATGAAAAACGGGAACAAAAACATAAGTGTTGCGTTTATATTTTTGTCAAGTGTATATGAAATGATTGAATGAAAATGAAATGAATGAAAAATACTTTATTTATCCCAAAGGGAAATTCAGGATTGTAGTAGTTTAGATTGTGTAAATAATAATAATAACAATAATAACAATAATTAATTCTGGACTTTGTTCATGAGGCTGATGGCTGCTGGCAGGAATGATCTTCTGTACCTCTCAGTCTTACATCGGACCTGAAGAAGCCTCTCACTGAACACACTCCTCTGTCTCATCACCGTGTTGTGGAGAAGGTGTGAAGAGTCCTCCATTATCTTCATCAGCTTGTGCACTATTCTTTTTTGGACGATCAGCTCCAGCGGCTTCAGAGTTACTCCAAGCACAGAAGCAGCTTTCTTGATCAGTTTGTTGATTCTCTTCAAGTCTCTGGTTCTGATGCTGCTGCCCCAGCAGATCACTGCGAAGCTGATTGCACTTTCAACAACAGACTTATAGAAGATGTGCAACATTTTGGTACAGACATTGAAAGATCTCAGCTTCCTTAAGAAGTAGAGTCTGCTCAGACCTTTCTTGTACTCAGAGTTGCATTTCCACTCAAGTCCATGTCCAGCTGAACTCCAAGGTACTTGTATTCCTCCACCACCTCCACCTCCTCTCCCAGGATGGAAACACATCTATGTGTATTCTTGTTCCTCTTGAAGTCAACAATCATCTCTTTTGTTTTGTTGGTATTCAAGATGAGATGATTGTTACCGCACCCTTTTACAAACTGACCAACCAGTTCTCTGTACTCTGCTTCCTGTCCATCACTGATACACCCAATAACTGCAGAGTAATCAGAGTATTTCTGCAGAGTTGTACTGGAAGTCTGAGGTGTACAACGTGAAGAGGAATGGTGAAAGTACAGTTCCTTGTGGTGTTCCAGTGCTGCTGACCACCTTCTCAGACACACAACTATTCAGTCTCACAAACTGTGGTCTGTTTGTGAGGTAGTTATAAATCCAGGTGGCTATGGAGGTATCCACCTGGAATCCATGGAGCTTCTCACAAAGCAGAGCTGGCTGAATCGTATTAAAGGCACTCGAGAAGTCAAAGAACATGACCCACAAAGTGCTGCCTGACTGGTCCAGATGAGAGTGGGCTCTCTGACGCAGGTAGATGATGGCGTCTTCAACCCCAAAACCATTACGATATGCAAACTGTAATGGGTCTTGAAAGGTGTTCACCTGCTTGTTGAGGTGAGCCAGTTGGAGTCTCTCCAGGACCTTCACTATGTGAGATGTCAGGGCAACTGGTCTGTAGTGATTTGGTTCAGCAGGTTGTGTTTTTTTAGGCACTGGAACAAGGCAGGAAGGCAGATGTTATAAAAAAAAAAGAGGTAAGATCTGCAGCCTGAGCCCAGGTCGGGCCCAAAATGTCAATTATTAACTTTGGGTCAGGCCGGGCCAGGCTTCTCCCTTGCTAATTTTTTTGAAATAAATATAAATTTATTAGTGCTGGCAAGTTAACGTGTCATTTTCGCGTTAACCTGTCAATCTATTAACGCTGTTGAATATTTTATCACACATCAGTGCATGTTGCTCATTTGCTTTTATTTTGTAAATGTCTGTTGCTGGCCACGGTGGAACCGGAGGTGAAATTGGCGGAAAAACACGATGAGTAACCAAAACAAGCATGGAGAAGAGGGGCAACGCCTCGGAACTTAAAGGCGCTCGCCGCTTAGTGTATCAGTGCGCACGCACGGCGTGCCAAATATAAACAAACGCAGGTAGTCTGCCAGGACGAAGAGACACGATGAGAACTAGAGCCTTATTTAGCTGTGTTTTAGTGTGAATGTAAGGCGCTGAAAATTCCCTAAATAAAGCGTGAATGCAGACCGATATCAATCAATCAATCTTTATTTATATAGCGCCAAATCATAACAAATGTTATTTCAAGACACCTTACAAAAACATTTACAGGTCTAGACCCGTAAATGTTAATAAAATTTTATTAGCAGAAACCCAACATCAAGACAAGATAAGGAGTCTTATCTTATCTTAATCCACCATGAGTACAGGACTTTGCAGCATTTAGCAAGTTACAATGGCAAGGAAAAACTTCCCTTTAACGGGCAGAAACCTCGGACAGAACTAGACTCATGTTAGACAGACATCTGAGACAGATAGAGGAGAGAGAGTGGGAGAGAGAATAATGGGGGGGATACACACACACGCACACACACACACACACACACACACACACACACACACACACAGAAAGGGAGAGAGAGAGAGACAGACGCAGTCTGAAGTTTGGCGCTGTGGCGACAGTTAAGGTGAAACCAGCAGGCCATTCCCGGCAACAATCCAAAGCCGTAGCAGCTGGAGTCGGACAGGAGCACAGCAGCAGGCCGTCTACTTCCCCGATCCCCAGGAACCTACAAGACAAACTCAGAGCCTCCCAGAGAGGTGTATGGTCAGTAACTATAACAGGACAGTAAGACTAGAAGTTAGACTGACAGAAAAAGAGGGAAACAGGAGCCCTGTGTGTCAGTTCCCCCCAGCAGTCTAAACCTATAGCAGCATGACTAAGAGCTGGTTCAGATCTGATCCAGCTCCAACTGTAAGCTTTATCAAAAAGGAAAGTTTTAAGTTTACTCTTAAAGGTAGAGACCGTGTCTGCTCCCCGGACCTCAACCGGTAAGTTATTCCAAAGAAGAGGAGCCTGATAACTAAAGGCTCGGCCTCCCATACCACTTTTAGAGACCCTAGGTACAACGAGCAGACCTGCATGTTGAGAACGCAAAGACCTAGACAGATTATACGGAACGATTAAGTCTTTACGATACGATGGCCCGATGCCATTAAGCGCTTTGTAAGTCAAAAGAAGAATTTTAAACTCTATCCTAGATTTTATAGGTAACCAGTGTAGAGACGCTAACACTGGAGAGATGTGCTCTCTCCTCCCAGTCCAAGTCAGTACCCAAATCCGCGGCAGCGCTCTGAACCAGCTGAAGAGTCCTAATAGACTTATTAGGACAGCCAGATAAATGAGAGTTACAGTAGTCCAGCCTAGAAGAAACGAAAGCATGGACTAGTTTCTCAGCATCGCTCCGAGACAAGATGTGTCTAATTCTCTTGATATTGCGAAGATGGAGGGTGTCGGTCGGGGAACCGACACAGTCTCTATGTTACAACAGGAGTGGCTGGGAAACTGCACTAAGGGAAACACAGAGGAGCGTGTAGGACTGCTGCTCTGCTGCCTGGTCTCCACTCTGAGTTGTCAGATGGGTAAACTAATAAAATCAGCCAGATTTCTAGTTAAACGAGCTGCGCCATCCAGAGTGGGATGAACGCCATCTCGGCTAATTAGACCAGGCTTGCCCCAGAAGGATCACCAGTTGTCAATAACCCACGCCATTATCTGGACACCAGTTCGACAGCCAGCGGTTGAATGAGGAGATGCGGCTAAACATCTCATCATTTGCCCTATTTGGCAGGGGGCCAGAGAAAATTACCGAGTCCGACATAGTTTTGGCCAAAGCACACACCGACTCCACATTAATCTTTGTGACTTCCGACTGGCGACGTCGGGAGTCATTTACGCCGACATGTATAACTATCTTACGAAATCTACGTTTATCCTTTGCCAGCAGTTTTATGTCGCCCGCTCTGGCTCCCGGGAGGCACTGAACTATGGTGTCTGGCGTCGCTAATTTCACATTCTGTACTACCGAGTCACCAATCACCAGGGTGTTGAGTTTCTTAGCAGGTGTGTTGCTAAGAGGGGCATATTTATTGGAAATGTGAACGTTACGGTTATCCGGCGTGCGATTTTTATGCTTGCGGCTATGTTTCCCTCTCACAGTCACCCAGCCACTACATCCCGGCTGCTCGGGATCTGCCGGGGGGGAGGCTAAGCTAAGACGGCCTGCACCGGCTACAGGGGGCTGGCTAGCATTAGCTAAATGTGGCCTAGCTTCAGTGCGGAGCCGTGTCTCCAATTCAGTAACCCTCGCCTCCAGAGCTACAAATAAGCTACATTTAATACAAATATCATTATCCGTAAAGGAGGAAGAGGAATAACTAAACATCTGACACATCGGGCAGAAACGAGCTGCAGAAGGAGAGTCAGAGTGAGAGCTGGAGCTAGAGTGGAGAGACATCGCTAGTGCTGGGGAGCTAAAAGGCTGACAGGAAAACCAGTCGTCAGAACACCGAAAAAGTGGCAGAGTGCTTGGTGAAAACTACTACAGATCGATAAGATGGTAAGTTTGAAAAGAGTGAAAGTCTGTAACAGGGAAAACAACAAAGATAGATTGAGTGCGCACGACACGACCGTGCTGTACACAGAGTAAAGGAAAACCACACACTCACGTGACCGCAGAGATCCAATCAATGAGGATTGGATTTATTTTGTATTTACATATTTACATTATCAGAGTTTTTCGGTGGGATTTATTTGTGTTTTTGGTCAAGTAAAATATGGCCCCGTCTGAGTGCAGAGGAAACCGTCTGACGAGCAGGGAGGGGGTGTTTGGTGCGAGCGCCCTGGGCTTCTGCTGCACAAAAACACTGCTGTAGGGGTAATTTCTGCCCTAAACCTTGTGATAGGACCCAACTTGTTCCATCCCGGAGTAGCACTTTCACAATGCGATTAATTATGATTAATCAGGGAAATCATGCGATTCATTACAATTAAAAGTTTTAATCGTTGCCCAGCCCTAAAATTTATATATTATGTATTGTATACTAATATGATGTATGGATTTTAATATTCATCCATCCATCCATTTTCTTCCGCTTATCCGGGGCAGCAGCCTAAAGCAGGGAAGCCCAGACTTCATTCTCCCTAGCCACTTTATCCAGCTCTTCCGGGGGGATCCCAAGACGCTCCCAGGCCAGCCGAGGGACGTAGTCTCCCCAGCGTGTCCTGGGTCTGCCCCGGGGTCTCCTCCCGGTGGAACGTGCCCTGAACACCTCACCAGGGTGGCGTCCAGGAGGCATCCTCATCAGATGCCCGAGCCACCTCATCTAGCTCCTCTCAACGCGGAGCAGCGGCTCTACTCCGAGCTCCTCCTGGATAGTCGAGCATCTCACCCTATCTCTAAGGGAGAGCCCGGCCACCCTACGGTGGAAGCTCATTTCGGCCGCTTGTACCCGCGATTCTGTTCTTTCGTTCACTACCCAAAGCTCATGACCATAGGTGAGGGTGGGAACAAAGATTGACCGGTAAACAGAGAGCTGAGCCTTCTGGCTCAGCTCTCTCTTCACAACGACAGACCAGTGCAGAGTCCACATTATTACTGCAGACGCTGCACCAATCCGCCTGCCGATCTCTCGCTCCATCCTTCCCTCACTCGTGAACAAGACCCTGAGATGCTTAAACTCCTCCACTTGGGGCAAGATCTCCTCCTCGACCCGGAGAGGGCACTCCACCTTTTTCCGGCTGAGGACCATGGACTCGGATTTGGAGGTGCTGATTCTCATCCCAGCTGCTTCATACTGGGCTGCGAACCGCTCCACAGAGAGTTGAAGGTCATGGCTTGGTGAAGCCAACAGGACCACATCATCTGCAGAAAGCAGTGATCCAATCCTGAGGTCACCAAACCGGACCCCCTTGACACCCTGGCTGCACCTAGAAATTCTGTCCATTAAAGTTATGAACAGAATCGGTGACAAAGGGCAGCCCTGGCGGAGTCCAACCCTCACTGGAAACGAGTCCGACTTACTGCCAGCAATGCGGACCAAGCTCTCGCACCGGTCGTACAGGGAGCTGACAGCTCGTAACAAGCAGCCTGACACCCCATACTCCTGGAGAACCCCCCACAGAACTCCCCAAGGGACACGGTCGAATGCCTTCTCCAAGTCCACAAAACACATGTGGACAGGTTGGGCAAACTCCCATGCACCCTCGAGGACCCTGCTGAGGGTATAGAGCTGGTCCACAGTTCCACGGCCAGGACGAAAACCACATTGCTCCTGCCTCCTGAATCCGAGGCTCAACTAACCAACGGACCCTCCTCTCCAGTACCCCCGAATAGACCCTACCAGGGAGGCTGAGGAGTGTGATCCCCCTGTAGTTGGAACACACCCTCCGGTCCCCCTTCTTAAAAAGAGGGACCACCACCCCGGTCTGCCAATCCAGAGGCAACTAAAGGAATACTTGTTATAAAATTAATAATTTGGATAAAACAGAGAAGGCGCTGTATGGTAATTGCTATTTAACTACTAAACAGGAGCCGCAGACGGCGCAGAGCCAGAGCATGCCCTGCGCACCTGGACCACCTACCTCAGCAGGTCTGACTTCTGCAAACAGCAGCTGGTCCAGAAACATGTATGAATGGATTCATCTGTGCTCGCAGTCTCCAGCGGAGGATTTTTAAAGTCTTTTTGTTTCCGCCTTTGGTAACGAAGACTATAGTGAACCTGCTGCGCTCTGGAGGCTTTACCCCGTGAATCTCAGATGCCCTTCCTTGTGATCTACAATGAAGCCCAGAGACCTGCTCCTGCTGCTGTTCCTCTCCTTGTCAGAGAGGCGCGTCCATGTGAGCACAATATCACACACAGAAATATCTGTTATGCATTTATAATGATCATAAAAATATGTTGATTATTTTGACATTAAGAAAACAGAAGCATATACTCACTTACACATATAGACTGCAGGATTTTGGGGGTTAGTTTTGATGTGGGTTAGGTGATCATGCCAGGGTGTGCATGCGGGGCATCTGGCAGCCACAACAGAGCACAGAGCCCAGACAGACCGCCACGGAGACAGCAGCACGCCAACCCAGGAGGAGGCAAGGAGAGGGGGCCCCAGGAAGGCATGAGGCAGGCCCCTGACACTGCGGAGTGAGGGCCCCAAGAGGCCAGGGACTGAGGCCCACAGGCCCCACTCGTTGCTGGGCCCCTGATTGAGTGCAGGGGGTAGGACCCGGGGCCCAAGGGCCACCCACCCCAGAAGAGGGAGAACTCGGCCAGGCCACGTACAGGCACACAGACACACACAGATGTGCTCTTACACGCCCACATCTGCCCACATACTCGCGCACACACACACACACACACACACACACACACACACACACACACACACACACACACACAACTTCCCACTAACCCCCCCTCCCCAACCACGTCCAGGCTGTCCTCACCACACCCCCCAAGCCACCCCCCGGCCTAAGCCTCCATGGTCTCCAGAACAGAGACCGGACCCCCAGCCCGGGCAGGCCCATGCCCCCCTGGCCCAGGCCCATGCCCCCCTGGCCCAGGCCCATGCCCCCCTAGCCCAGGCGCAGACATTATTTCTTTCCTGATGTTGTCTAAAGGAAGGGGTTTAAACTGGTTGGTAGACAGATTTTTTTTTGCTTTTTTTGCAGTGAGGACCAAACATGCAGAGTTATAGTTCATGAAGGTGTCATACAGGTCCCCAAGAAGACATTGTCTGGGGCATACAGGGATATTACACTTAAACCATGTGGAAAGGTCTTCACACATCTGGAGCCAAAAGTTCTGAACAGGTGTACAGGACCATACAGCATGTAAATAATCATCTGGTGTGTTACTGGTGCAGTATGAACAAATGTTTGATTGTGTAAGACCCATCTTGAACATCCTGTGTCCTGTGAAATGGATTCTGTGGATAATTTGGGATTGTATAAGTTGTAAATTTGAACTTTTAGTAATTTTAAATGTATTTAAACATATTTGCGAGCAGCAGTTATTACTGAAACTAGCAGATAAGTCTGTTTCTCACTTTATTGTTGGGAGTGAGATGGAATCCTCTATCTTGACTAGTTGTCTGAATATTTTTGATAACAGTTTTGGGGCACTCTCCGGGGTCCTTCTCCACCATCTCTGAAGTCACAGGCATGAGGTCCTCTTTCACCATCTCCTGCACCACGGTGTCACACGACAGGGGGCCTCCTCCACCATCTCTGGCTGTGTCCTCCCCCACACTGTGCTGGAATCACAGTGAGATATTATAAGCGCAATAACCCATCAGTGACCGCCTTGATGAACTAATTGGTGTCCTAAAAAATATTGACCAGTCCATTAAATCTTTGAAAAAAATGAATCATGTGTCCTTGCCTCTTTTAATTGTTGAAATGAAATGTTCTTTTGTCTTAATGGCCTCCTGGGTAGGCTGGGATGAATGGGTGCAGCTTCTGGTTCCTCTGGTGGGGGGTTATGCTGCTCTGGCAGTGGCAGGGCATGCCGGTGTGCCACATTGTGAAGGACACGGCACGCCATTACTTTGCAGGCCCCCAGTCCTGTCCAGGCAGAGCCACAATCCCTTTAGTAAGCCAATTTCCCTCTTTATGACGGAGCGTGTGCGAGAATGGAGGTCATTATGACTCTGCTCTTGGTCAGTCTGAGGGTTGGTGAGTGGGTAGCAGACAAGAAAAATGGGATTATTTGAACAATACTTTGCATCAGACACTGTTGCAAATTGGTGCAGAAGTGCGCTTGTAAAAAAAAAAAAAAAGTCAACACATTTCACACTTTACGAACAGGATTATTTACAGCAGTACTTGTCACACAGAGATAATCTTATGATTTTTGGATCTAAAAATGTTTAATCAATGGAAAACTTCAGGTCTAACTTAAAATCACTGACTTGTGATGCTGTGAAGGCGGGAAAGAATTAGTGGGCGCACATACTTGGTGCGCATCAGAGGGAATTAAATTAGGACAATTACATTTACTTACCAAGAAGCCACCCATCACTCACAGTGCCAGCTTGCAGTCTGTTCCCAACCATGCTGTCACCCAGAATGTATGAGTCGTGTGTTGAACCAGGCCACCTCGCAACTATGTTTGTTAACAGCATTTGTACATCACATATGATTTGTACATTAAGGAGTGAAATTGTTTCCGATTGATGTAAACAAATCCACCATGTGATGGCGCTTTTATAGCAATGTGTGTGCAGTCGATAGCTCCGATTACATTAGGAAAACCGGCTCTCGTTGCAAATTGCACTTTAATGTTGGCCTGTTCAGCTGCATGTACCTGGCTGACGTGGGTGATTCCGTCCCACTCGGCTGGCATGGCTCGGCTCAGGGTCGACTGGCACAGCCCTGATCAATCGGCCAACTCCCTCTGGAATGTCCCAGTCGTGAGGAGCCCCAGTGTGGTCAACACCTTCAACACCTGTGTGGGGACAGGAAGAGCTAACCTTGAGCAGATGGACCTTCCCGATTCAGTTTCTGAACTCCTGCAGGTCCATGTTGCCAGGCTGCATTGACCAACGAATTCACTCGGCTAAATTCTAACCGGCCCAATCAGGGAAGAGAGGCAGGAGCTGTGGGTGCAGATTTGATGCAGCAGACTTTCGTACTTGTAAGTATAGACATATATACATAGACGCCTCATTACGTACTGAACCGCATAGGGCGTCGCGCCATATTGGATGGGTCTCCTCACTGCATTCCAGCAGCAGACACAGATTGAGCGCAAAGTGATTAATTATGCTGGTATTTTGTGCCGCTTACGGTTGCTGTAACCGGTGCAATTTTGAGAGCAGATCATGTGGGATTACCTTTCACAAGTAAGACTTCACAATAATTCAGTTTTATTGACCATTTATCATTTTATGTCATTATAACTAACGGTATTGGACGATCGACAAAATGCTAACGGTAGGAGCTGGTGCTCTCTCACTTTATCTCCAGCGTTTTTCTTCTTCTTCACATTTTGAAGATTTCCAAGTGACACTGGCTTGAGGAGGCCCCCTTTGCAGTGTCTCTCCATACAACCACAGCCACACCGATGACAACCCCTCCCTGCCCCTACCATCATATCACCTGCTGCTAATGATGTTGTTGTTCCTCCTCCTCTGCTTGTTAATACTCCACCCTTTGTGTATTTTTAGGACTCTTTAATACTTTCTTTTTTGTTTTATTTACTATGATATATTTACATTTACAGTTACTTTTATTATACTACAGCTGCTAGTGTTAAATGACTTTTCTCCCTTTTATAACAAATTATTATTACTGTTGTTCTATGTATTATCTATTTTTTAAAATCTTTGTTCTCATAAGTATCCATACTACAGTTAAATTTAATTTCATTATTATTGTGGCTGATGTTGCCATCATTATTATTAATTTTACTACGGTTAAGTGATAATCAAAAGAAATACTTATTATTATTATGAATAATATTATTATTATATTAGAAAATATTTGTGAAGTTGGCATTGTGAATATATATGTAAATATAAGTATATATGTACGACCACAAAAATGTTGTTGCTCATACGTTTTGTCTGTCCGTCTCACTGTCCTGTCTCATTTCACATCAAAAAAATAGCACAATAAAAAGTATTTTAATTTGAAAGAATGTATTCAAATGTGTGACTGTGTCCTGTATTATTAGTACATCTCTGTTGTTTGTAACAAACGTATCCGTGTGAAAATCGGGTAAAAACTTGCTGACTTATGCTCATAATAGTTGTGCATTCTACACCTTTCTCAGTATAATAAACGCACTGGGGCGGCATTTGAGACCCACCCAAGATGGCGGCCAGCAGCTATGTCAGCTCCAATAACCTCTGAAAACAAATCGGAAGAGCTGCTACCCAGATGGACTAGTGAAATATTTCAGTGGCGGATATATGAAACTGTTCGTCTGGCGTGTCAGGTTAAGGCAGCGCATGGCTCCTCACTGTGTTCACTCAAATAGAGGAGGATCGCCCTTGGGAACCAAAAGCGACTCATAAGCCAGTCATTGTTATTAGCAAGAAGATCCTCCCTGTCTCTGAAGACAAGCTCTCTTCCAATAAGCACTGTTTGCAATGTCTTCAAGCAGTGCCAAAGCAGCCATTGTGTTCAATGGTATGTTTTTGACTACTTTGCGTGTGCTTTTATCTCCACTCAGGTAACTGCAGACATGTGTGTGTTAGTTGTTCATCAAAGTTAAATGTTCACATGTCTCTGATGTGCAGCTATTCGGTCTAATGACATTTTTTTTTTTTTACATTTATCTAATTACAGTTCCCGGCATCACTTGTAAGTGTCGCCAGCCGTGGAGTTGGCGTGAGGCAGAGCACATTCCCACGGTCATTTCACTCTTAATACATCTGAGCTTTGCTGTGAAAAAGAGCATACACCATGTCTTTGTGCGTACGCACCCTTTTTTGTACATGAGGCCCCTGGAGAGAACCCACGGTTGGCACAGGGAGAACATGCAAACTCCACACAGAAAGGCCCACCGGCCAAGCTGGGATTCGAACCAGTGACCAGTGACGCAGCGCTAACCGTTGCCCCACTGTGCAGCCCTTGCAATTCGATTATTTTCCAAAGTCGTTCTTCCCTAGGCAGCACCATCTCTTACTATTTTCATTTGTTTCAGAGACATCTCATATTGTTGTGGTATCTCCAAGACTTGTGCCAACATCAGGTCCTCTTCTCTGTCTGGCAGTCTTTCAATTTCTTCCCCAGGACACCTGTCTCCTTAAAGCTTAGATTGGTTGGTGCAAAAAGAGAGAAAGACCAAAAATTAAAAAGCACTCTGTGCTCCTAGTGATGAACGGACAGTAAAATCAACTTTGATATAACTCTGACTGTATTCAGAAATGTGGAACAGTGACATTAATCTTACGTCATGAAAACAAAACTCAGCTAAATAAGATTAAATGTGCCACAGCTTCAAAATGTTGGAACAACTCACTCACAAAGCAATTTATTGATTTGCTTATTGTTGTGTTTACTGTCCATGCTGCTCATGTCACTACTCAATGTGTTTCATATTAATGGTGGACGCAGACCCAGCTTTCAGCACTTCCTGTGATTGCTAGTGTCCTTTTAAAAAGGGATTTGATTTGGCAGAGACAACAAATTAATTCCGTGTGTGAATAAGAGATGAGTGTGAGAAGAGCTTGTATTTGCTGCAAACCTGTAAAGAGCAGAGATTGCAGCACAAGTTAAGTTGTGCTCACACACTGAGACAGCTCATTGACTGAGCTGTTTATCCCGGTAAATGAGCTGTCTCAGGTAGAAGATTCTGTGTTTAGCATGTTGAGAAAGTCCCATGAGGCCCAAGATGCTTTATGAATAACTTTTTATCCTACCAAGGAAAAAATCACAGAACCTAAGGAATTTTGAAATTTTTCTGAGAATGGCAACGTCACTAAGTGCTTCTTTTAGCCTTGGACTTCTCTGTGAATACAGGCTCTGGTGTTTACCCAAAGCCAAGGCGGGAATTTCTGCATCATGTTATTTTTTTAACAGATATTCATCAGAAGATATCAGATTGAAATTCACGGCTTTTCCTTTGAAGTACAAAGAGTTTATAACATGATCTGACTATGAAGAGAATGGTGATGTGATCCAAAGTGCTTATCGTGACACACCCTGACAGGGGCTGAAGTCGGGATGATAAAAACTCAGCTGGTTGGGCTGGGATGCATTCAAGCTCTCTAACTCAAGTTATCTTTCATCAACCATCAGTTGGCACTTAAACTGAGTTTAATATTTTTTGTTGACAAAACTGGACCTATCTAGACATTAATTTATAGAGGTTCAATGAAACTTTTTAAATCAAATGGTTAGACACAACGGGCTCTAATTTCATAGACCAGGCGCAGGCGCAGGCGCAGGCGCAGGCGCCGGCGCAGGCGCCGGCCTTCGCCGTGCGCACAGGGCGTGACTGGCGCACTTTGCAAGTTTCCTGCAATGCCAAGAGAGGCGCAGTACAGGCCCAGATGAGCGCAGAGCTGCGCGTCCACGCCTCCCTCCGCGCAAATGGCAGAGAGGGAGGAGAAAAGCCGTGAGTGGGTTTAACACAGCCGAGCGCTGTTTTCACCAATCAAATGAGCGCTTCTCCTCGCCTTTAAATGCCCTGCGGCTGAGGCGCAGCGTCTGATTGGTCTGAGTGATCTCCAGCACCATGGAGAGAGTGTTGGTAGCGGAGACGGTCAGAGCCGCTGTGCCTGCAGCAGGTCAATGGACAGCGGGGCGCATTGGATTACACGACGCGCGTCACCATGTGGGCCAGCTCCTGGGACAGATTTAATCTGTTCCTTTGTTCTTTAACTGGAGTAGAAGAAGATGTTTACACTGTTTACAACAGTTTTGCCACTTTCTCATCTCTGCTGTTTCTGGCTGCATTTTCACAACACTATTTGTTCATCACATGGTCATCATGGTGATCTCTGTGATGAATCATATAATTGCTAGGGCCCCTATTCACAAAGCATCCTAAGGCTGAAGTAGCTTTAAGTGATGTCATTCTCAGAAAAAAAAAAAAAAAAAAAAACATATCGGTCACTTTTATGAAAAGAGTTTTTGAAATCTTGCAATCACTGCACAAAAATTTTTGGGTTGCAGAAAAACATTGTTACTTCTAATTATTGTCCAACACTTGGTTACAATGCTGGATAAAACCCTCTTTCAGATAGCTTTTACTATTTGTAAAAAAAAAAAAAAAAAAAAAAAAGAGAGAGAGAGAGAGAGAGAGTTCATGCTTTTCTCCTACAAACTATACAAACTTGACTTTGGTGGCATTTTCAGAATGTAAACAGGTGGGCATTTTTGGTCACTTTCATTAGGGAGGGAGTTTTGATGTTTTTCAATCACTGCACAAAAAGTAAAAATGAATTTTAATCAGTGTTGCTATTAATCAATTACATATTTCAGACTGCATTATTATTTACATAAGATTTATTGGTGGCATATATAAAAATGTGAACTTTGAGGGTCTTTTTCCAAGAGCTGCATTGTGTGACTGGCATTTAAAGGGTCAGAAAATAAAAAGTTGTGGATATTTTATGCTTTATGACAAGCACAGATGTTGGTTAAAACATTATGCAGTAACAGCTGCAAACAAACAAACAAACACGAACGGGTCTCTCTGTTGGTGGGCATTTTCTGCCACCATCACAAAGAAAAGGAAGCGTTATTATAAAGGGTCAGAGGGTTGAGAAGCCTCAGAGTGACACTGACACTGATGTCAGACTTTGCCAACATATTATACATAGTTTCTGTCACCTGAGACACCTATTTATCTGCTGAACCACCCCCTAAACAGTCCAGGTAATGAACAGATGAAACTCTGTAACATTCATACAGTTATTAATGTCAAAGAAACTAATGTCAGCAGCCACAGCCTATAGAGGGATAATCAGCCTACGTCATCATAAAGATGCACACACATCTTGGCTGCAGAAGCAGCGTTTAGCTCCATTCATTCAGACAAATTAGCGTTTTTTTAAACGCTAAATTCAACCTGTTAGAAACAGCAAAATCTACGTTTTTTCTGTGGACAGCTGTCAAAAATGCTACGACACAATAGAGGCAACTTCTGTCAAGTTTTGACCGTTACAGTGCAACCGGTGTTTCGGCGTTAATAGCGACCATGCTAACTGGTGACTTTCAGCCGACGGCAGCTGTGATTAGGGTCGGAGAGTCACCAGTTAACAGGGTCACACTTTACACTGATACACCAGCGACGTCTGCGTGTGTGTAATTAAATGTGTATTATTTATCCAACCTCAGTTAACCAGGTTTGACTACAAACAAGCAGTTGATACTAAAATTACAGATTTGAAATTTGATTATTTCATGAAAAAGTTGGTTTGGGGCCGAGGTTGTGACCAATCATGGACTCACTATGGACAGTAAATAATGAGTGAACCTATAAATTATGATTAAGAGAAAAGGATTTTATGACCAAAGTAAAATTAGGGGATATTATGAAACAATGTTTACATCCTGGTCTGTCACAGTCTGATAAGTGTCCACGGATAATGCAGTCATGAGCATCAAGTGAGAGTTGTGTTTCCTCTCTGGGTACATGCAGATTTCTCTACTAAAAACGTCTGTCCACCTAATATCTGTCCACTTGCTGATCTCTTCTGTCCACTCACTGCTGTTTCACAAACCTGGGAGCATTTTACCGTCAGAGGTGATGACATTGGGCTCTAATATCGTAGACCAGGCGCAGGCGCAGGTGCACCTGCCCTGTGCACAGGGCGTGACCAGCGCACTTTGCAAGTTTCCTGCAGTGCCAAGAGAGGCGCAGTACAGGCCCAGATGAGCGCAAAGCTGCGCGTCCACGCCTCCCTCCGCTCAAATGGCAGAGAGGGAGGAGAAAAGCCGTGAGTGGGTTTAACACAGCCGAGCGCTGTTTTCACCAATCAAATGAGCGCCTCTCCTCGCCTTTAAATGCCCTGCGGCTGAGGTGCAGCGTCTGATTGGTCTGAGTGATCTTCAGCACCATGGAGAGAGTGCTGGTAGCGGAGACGGTCAGAGCCGCTGTGCCTGCAGCAGGTCAATGGACAGCGGGGCGCATCGGAGCACATGACGCGCGTCACCGTGTGGGCCAGCTCCTGGGACAGATTTAATCTGTTCCTTTGTCTTTATCCGGAGTAAAAAATTAAGAGGCAGTTACACAGCTGGCTTATC
This sequence comes from Halichoeres trimaculatus, assembly GCF_033239565.1. Taxonomy (NCBI): domain Eukaryota; kingdom Metazoa; phylum Chordata; class Actinopteri; order Labriformes; family Labridae; genus Halichoeres; species Halichoeres trimaculatus. The sequence continues at coordinate 39,803,460 of NW_027437183.1, read as the reverse complement.
CATTCAGAATACTTTTGATCCACCTGCACTCCTGGTTTGTCATCGCCAAGCAGAGCCTTTGGTGATATACTGTATACTCTCCCAGTGTCTCCACCTCATCCTCCATACAATAATGTACTCCATCTTTTTAGATCACGTTAAAAATAAAGACTAATACAGAGAAATATGGGAAATCACAGGTAAATCCTGAGTGACATACATTTTTTTTGTCTCTTTTTTCTTCGTCTTTTCTCTCCCTCTTTTCTTTGAATTAAATGAAATGAGAGAACCAGATATATACTCAGTTTCAGATGTTAAGGCTGTTTATTGTTTAATTGTAAGATGTGCATCAAACTTCCAGCTGCCGTCAGGTTAACTTTCCATTATGACAAACGGCTTTAATCTGACATCATATGTGACGTTAAAATTAATATAGATACAAATGTATATGCTGGTTCAGACAGTTACATTAAATAGTGATTACTGTGATTGTTTACTGCATTAAAATGTGCCTGACACTCTGTAAACCTGCCTCTGAGGCTTTGTTGACATGTGCGCACATGTGCGCCTGTCACCAAATTACAGCTGCGCAGGGTGCACTCCACCTTGCGCCGAGGATAGACCAGGTTGGAGCTGGCCAGCTTTCAGCGCACTTTTTTCGCACGAAATTGTCATTGCGCCAACATCAATCTGCTGACACCTCCCCCTGGTGCGCCGTCAACTCCCCCTGTCGCGCCATCACATCCATCTCTGCGCAGACTGTCTACCAAATTGTCAAATTGGCAGTGCACGGCGGTGCGCAGCAGGAAATTAGCACTGGACAGGCTGCGCCAGGCTTGCGCCCCCTGCGCTGCGCCACGAAAATGTGTTTTTTTGGTGGTTAACTCGTCCACATCAGTTGACAAACCCTCTATAGGGTAGCCGACAACTACTTTCCTTTGCGCTGTAATCTCCGCTCTCACTTGTGTTTGCAGCACAGCGCTCTTCACACTGAAAGAATATATAGCCTATGTAGACATGTTTTTATTAACAATACTATACAGATGTGCTTTTACTAACTTGGTTGTACACATGTGCTCATTGTTGTTGGTATGAATTGCAGGACACTTGAGGGGGGCTGGGGATTCCTGGGATTTTATGGAGCACCCAGAGTGTAGAGTGACCACAAGTGAAGTTAATGTTTATACCCAATAATAAAAAGAAGTAACTGTGTAACACGAAAAACGCAAGTCAGCAATTACTTTTTTAGAGTTGAGGTGTTTCAGTCGAAGTGAGGAAGGTAAACAATTAAAGGAAGGAAGCGAGATTTGCGTGTCTAACAGTTTCTCTACAGATAAGTGAAGCGGGGCTGATCACCCACTTGATGAATGCCAGTCACAGACAGAGACAGAAGACGGCCAGCAGCCAATAAGAGGGGGACAACACCTGGAGAGCCAATAAGAAGACGACTCAACCTACATTCTTTAGAGAAACTCTGTTAGTGACTATATATTGGTGCTGAGAGAGAGAGTCAGGGTCAGTCTCATGAACTGTCTCTGCAACATGTAGGGAACAGGGAAATGAGGCTGCACCAGAGATCTCAGTAAATGCATATTCTTGACCTATTGTTAATAAATTTGTGTTCAACTGAGAACCAGGACGTCTCCTGATCCTTCCCCATCAACGAACTGCGCGGAAAGAGGTGAGAGGAGAATGGAGTCAGATTAATAATTTTAGGGTATTTTGGTCAAATTGATAGCATCACATCTCCAACAAGAAGTATTTTAAGTATTTGAGAAATTTAGAGCCAAGACATCATTTGAGTGACAAACTATCTGTGAGGTACCCTGTCAGGATCGCAGTGTGGGAAACTGACTGAGGTGAACAGTAAAAGGTGCCCTGTAAGGCAGTGTGAAAATGTACCCTGTCAGGATAACAGTGTGGGAACATGACTTAGTGCACGGTTAAAGGTACCCTGTAAGGCAGCGTGGGAAAAGTAGCTCTGTCAGGATAACAGCGTGGGAAGATTACTGAGCACCCAGTTAGAGGTACCCTGCAAGGCAGTGTGGGAAAGCAGTAGGAGTAACACTTAGATGTATGTCATATACCTCACCTCATTTCCAACAACACTCATGCACAAAGTGCATACAAGAAGAGGGAGCAACGCATCGTCAGGTCTAGGCCATTCTAACAGATTGATTTTCTTTTTTTGAAACCATTTGAGAGTCAACTTTGCCGTGTGCTTTGGATTGTTGTCCTGCTGGAAGGTCCAGCCACGTACCACTCATCATCCTGGTGGATGGCAGCAGATTCAAATCAAGAATTTCCCCATACATGGCTCCATTCATTGCTCCGTCAGTTATATGAAGTTTGCCAACACCATGAGATGAGAAACAACCCCATGCCATGATACTTCCACCTCCAAACTTCACTGTTGGTGTAGTGTTTTTTGGCTGATGTGCAGAGCCATTTCTCCTCCAAACATGGTATGTAGTATGACAGCCCAAAAGTTCAGTTTTGGTCTCATCTGACCAGACAACATTCTCCCAGTATTCTACAGGCTTGTCAAGATGCTGTTTAGCAAACTTTAAATCAGCTTCAACATGCCTTTTCTTGTGAAATGGAGTCTTGCGGGCTGAGCGTCCATAGAGGCTATGGCGGTGGAGTGCATTGCCTATTGTTTTCTCTGTAACAATTGTACCTGCTGCCTCCAAGTGTTTCTGGAGCACTTTCAGGGTGTTCCTTGGCTCGTTGAGTACTCTTCTGACTTTCTTTCTGACTCCCTGGTCAGAAATCTTAGGGGAGCTCCTGTGCGTGGCCTGTTGATGGTAAGGTGGTGCTTCTTCCACTTGGGAATAATGGCCCCAATGGTGCTGACTGGAATATTCAGGTGCTTTGATATAAGTCTGTAACCAGTTCCGTTCTGATGCTGAGCAGCAACCAGGTTGTGAATGTCTTCAGGGAGCTCTTTTCCTTTACCCATCATGAGGTGTGTGGTATTTAACTGCTTGGTGAAAAAAAACAACCTTTTTTATAGGACCATCAATTTGCTCTTGCCCAGCTGATGTTGGTTTGCATGGGGCATTTCCTTGCCAAGGTATACAGCCTTCCATGGTGTGTTCAATACTTTTTTCCTGTGTTATTCTTCTTAATTCCACATAATTATTATTTATGGACCTGAACGTTGTGATTTCTTTTCATGTGTGGATTATTTGAGTTAATACCAATGTCTGGTTGAAATTTTCGTTTGAGTTGCAGCTTTGGAAATAAATTTAATGAGAAAAAAGTTGACGTGTTCGATATTTATTTTCCCAACTGTATATTCATCTACCACATTTGCTTGCAGAATCTTTTATGGATTTTTTGAAACTCAACTCTCAGATTCATTTGCACAATACAAGACTAGGGCTGTGTATTGATAAGGTTTTAATGATTCCAATGCCTTATCAATCCCTGCTTATCGATCCAATTCCTTATCAATTCTCCTATCAATTCTCAATACGGAAAAATAAGAACTATGTGATTACAGATATAGTAAAAAAGGTTTTATTAATATAAAAATAATTTACAAGCTGGGTTGGACAGGGCTGGGCTGGGCTGGACTAGGCAGCAGGACAGGGGCAGGGCTGGACATAACTGAGCAAGGCAGAGCAAGGCTGGGCTCTGAGTACACAATATCAATCAGAATTCAGTAAGAATTCAAGTTAGAATAATGCTATCACTGAGATCAATTATAACAGTCATGATGTATCAAGTAAGAACTATCAGAATATCATGAATTATCAATTGAGAACAAACAGTTCAGTGAAAGGAAATGAGAAAATTAACCATTCTTCTTCAGAAAAATGAGCTGGTCTGCTTTGTCAGCAAGGAGGCTAGATCTTTCTGGGCTTAATGTGTCTCCAGCTGTGGAGAAAACCCTCTCACTTGGGGTAGAGTACGCCTGGACACAGAGAAAGGTCACAGGCTACACTGTCCCCCTGTCTTCGAAGCGCCTCAAACACGGTGCATTCTTTGAGTTTGATGCCGTGTTGTCCTGCCAGGTGTTTGATCATGTTGGTAGTGTTACCCCCTTTAGCTGAGAGGGCTTTTTTGCAAGTGTTGCATACCCCCGCATCGTCTTTCTTGGTGAAATATAGCCACACCTTTGACCGTTTAGCGCGAGCCGGAGACATCTCTGCAACTGAGAGGTCTAGCAGCAACAACAAAAAGCACATGGAACGACGTCACCATGCATTGCTCGTGGGGTGTGTTCATTCGCTGTGTTAGCACACCCCGGGAGGCAGTGGCGCAAAAAGGGGGTATGCACTATATGCGATGCATCGGGGTGCCGAGCTAGAGGGGGCGCCAAAGCGATAGGGGAGAAATTATTTTGAGTCTGCACCTTCTGTATTTGACAGCTGTTGTAAAAGATACAATCGAAAACAGAGGCACAGAGCTATAGAGATAGTAAGAATAAGAGAGAGATAAGAAGTATAGAGATCTCTATAGCTCTGTAGGCACATCAGCACATCACTGGTTAGCACCCCTCTACTCCTTCAACCCCTCCCATCCGCCCCGTTCGTGCGCGCGCGTGTGTGGGGAGCAGGGCAATAGGCGTAAGCGTTTTATTTTTGTAGGCAGTCAAAGATGGACAGACAGAGAAATGTGTGTGTTACGGTGAACAGCTGTTTGATCAGCTGATGCACGTACCCGCAATTGCGCCCTGTGACGTTCGGCAGCGGGCCAAAGCCCATTCAAAAACAAGTGTTTTTTTATTATTAACACTTTGTAGACCACATCCCCATCCGTCTACACTGAGATGACCACAATATATAATTTTTAGATAATTCAGCACTATTTCGGCCTGTCAAATCATCTGAACAAAGCCAGTTTATTTAAGCGGCTCATCAGCTGGCCAGGCACGCGTCACGATGATGCGTCTACTCAAGGACCTCAAGTCACGGAAAACCCAGGTACCCATTCCACAGAAAATACGTTACAGAGAGCAGGGCAAACATGTCCAAGAGATAAAAACAGAATACACAGGAATCCAGCTAGCCTTTGGTGTAAAAAGTTGATTTTTTTTTTAAATATACATTTTTGTTTGGAAAATGCTGCTTTCACATCATAAATAATAATTAAAAAATAAACATCTTGTGTGACTTGAAGCCTAAAAAAGAGTATATATGTATATATGTATATAAAATGTAAAAAAAAAAAAAACATCGAAATGGACCTCATGGACCTCACCTATTCCAAAATCCATACACACACATATATTTATATATATATGTCATGTGTCTGCATACCCCTCAGAAAGTAGGTAGTTGCACTCTTGCTGGGAGGAATCGATAGGGGAACCGAAATAGAGTTTTACCAGCAATTCCAAGGAACTGGTTAACTGCGGACCGGGTTCCAAATTAAAACCGGTTATCGATGCGCAGCCCTATACAAGACATGCCATTAAACTTTATACTCCCTTTTGCCGTACTTCACAATGTCAGTTTTCTTTTACTTACAGAGGTTCATTAATTTGGAATTTATATTATAATTTAACAAAAACATCTATATCTCTGACCAATTTTAAGTCCAGACTAAAGTCATATATAATACATAAAGATCCCAAAGCTTCTTTTTGTTCTCATTGATAATTCATTAATTTGCTTGTTGTTTGTTTGTTGTTAAGTTTATTTGTTTGTTGTTTGAGATTATTTCATTTTACTAAATTGTATTAATTTTTCTTCTTATATTTGTATTATTAATTCTATTTGGGGAGGTATCTTGGATAAGCCCACCTTGGTTTTTTTCACCTCTCCAGCACTTTCTTGCATTTTTTTTTCTATGCCGATGTAACTGTTTCAAACTTATGGTACAAATTAAATAAAAAAATAATGATAATAAAACACAAAAAATTAATGAATAAATAAATAAATATTAATAATAAATAAATAAATAAATAAATAAAATATGGAACAGAAAATGTCACAAATGTTGCCCTTTATCTGTAGTTGCAAACCCTCACAGTATGAGTGAAAAGTGGGCTACAGATAAGAGCTGACAACTTTCTCTCAAAGTTCCTCGCAAAGACAAAAGTAACTTGCTCTCATTTAGTGCTGTTTTTCTTTCAATGAGCTTTCAAACACATTCTCTTTGAATTCAGTTATATTCGGATTTGACCAATCAAACATCCTACTAGTTTTTAAGATTAATTTGTATTAACAATCCTTTCTGGTATGCTAAAAGTCAATAGTGTCCTGATGGTGCAATGTGTTTATTTTTTGATTAACACATCCATTTTGGTGTTTTATAACATAATTAACCAAATTCTTACTTTTTCTTGATAAAAAAGTTGAACGCCCTCATTTTGTAATAAGTGATGCAATATGTAAGACCTTATCACATAATGCAGGTTATTACGAAATGTGGCATTAATTAAATGTGGCATAGTAGTGGGGCTCATCTCTGGGGGGGATGAGTCTGCATACAGGGCTGAGGTGGAGCAGCTGACTGGGAGGTGCAGAGATAACAACCTGCTCCTCAGCACAGCTAAGACCAAGGAGCTGATCATCGACTTTCAGAGGACTAAAACAGACATTCCACCCCTACACATCAACAGGGAATGTGTGGAGAGGGTAGAGGACTTCTGCTTTCTGGGAGTCCACTTAGAGAAGGACCTGACCTGGACTGTGAAGACCTCTGAGCTACTGAAGAAGGCCCAGCAGAGACTGCACTTCCTGAGGGTGCTCAGGAAGAACAACATCCCCCAAAGACTGCTTGTGTCTTTCTACAGGTGCACCATCGAGAGCATCCTGGTGAACTGTCTGTGTGTGTGGTACACCAGCTGCACAGTGGCTCAGAGGACGTCACTACAAAGGATCATCAACACAGCTAAAAACTAGGGATGTAAATCACCAGTTTCATGATGATACGATACAATATCGATTCTTCGGACAACGATATGATATTTGCCGATATCACAAAGCCTGTCACGATACAATACGATACAATTAAGGGGCCTTCGATCGATTTAAGATCGATTTATGTCCTCACTGAACACAATCAGCAACATTTCACCTGCAGACCTTTGGGTATGACAGTTTGTTGAGGATTATAGCCATCTGTATGATCTTATCATGTTTTAAAATTAAAACTGGTTAAATTCAGGTAAGGTGCTTTTTTGCCCCCACAGTTACCTTATGGGTCTGACTGTTAAACTGTAATGTTTGGTTTTTATATCAAGTAATGATGCAACACTATAATTAAAAATGACTGATTACATAAACTTTATTATTGACCTCCAACATTTGACCATTTTCTATCAAACCAAAAATGTGAAGCTTTGATTTTAATTAAACCGAAAAATTTCTATTGTTCAAAATTAGAACTATCAACTTAACTAACTTAACATTAATAGTTTGTTTGTTTTTTTACTGTGATGCCTGATAAGCACAGTTTGTATGTCAGTGTGATCAGACTTTGTTTCACTGTGATGTCGATGTGGAGGAGGAATAACACAAAGCTCTTGCCGTTTTACTTTTTAACTTTATGAAATTTCATGAATCAGTGCGCTACATAATCAAATGATGAGATAACTCACTGCAGTCGTGTGATGATGCACTCCTGTCGTCTGTGCAGCATGCATCCTCTGCAGTCAGGTCGACCGTATCTTACCCGGATACAGGAGAGCTATTTTATGATTGGCCGATATGTTTGGCTCCCTTTTAGCTCTGTGATGCTAACAGCGTCTTGCTACAAGTTCGCCTACAGCAGTGTGACTCGGTGGGCACTAAACAGTACGTTTTACAGCAGGAGAAATATCAGGCGTGGCGTGTCAGAGAGTGGAAAGGTTCAGATGTGTGTCTCATACGCTGAGTGCGTGAGGCTGAGAGGAAACTTCACAACGACTCGCGGTTGGACGGAGACGGACATGCGTGTCCGGTCGGGATTTCAAAATAAAGGCGTACATTAAAGACCACGATGATGATCGATGTTTTGACTTTCCATCGATGTGATTGGATCATTGCTTAACCAATCGATGTATCGATGCATATCGATTGATCATTACACCCCTAGTGCTGAGTCCGTCTTTCAGTCATTCACGATCATAGTTGCGAATCTGCGGCGCCTGTGCATGTGAGCGGCGTTGCTTTGAGGGAGCTCCAAGGGGAGGGGGAGGAGGGGCTAGGAGGAGTGCTCAGATTTTTATGGTAAATTTTTTTCACCTCATTTTCCAATTTGCAGGCAATCCTGTCAGGGTTGCCCTTTACCCCCACACATAGAAAATATGTCAACCTCAGGGCATAAATCCTGTCGGAGCAGGGGCGGCTGTGGTTCAGTGTTTGAGTCTTCACCTCAAAACCGCAAGGTCGGGGGTTGGATTCCAGCACATGCTCCAAATTGCTCCCACTGTTGCTCAGTGGTTTGTGGATTGGTGTGAATGTGTTAGTTAAAAACTGATGGTTCCCAATAGAAGCCTCTGCCATGGGTGAGTGAATGTGGTGTGGATGGGTGAATGAGACTAGCAGTGTAAAGCGCTTTGAGTAGTCGGGAAAACGCTTATAGACTAGAAAAGCACTATATAAGTACTGGTTTTTTTGGGGGGCTTTCTGTGGAAAAGATAAAAAACTTCATTTCCATCTGCAGATGATGTTTTATTTAATCAAACAACATGATGTCAGATCTTCTCACATTATATAAATATCTTTTCTTCCTTAAGCAGTCTCTCAGTGTATGAAACAAACTTGAGTAAAAGTCCAGCCTATCCTTGAGTAACTCATCAGAATATTCTGAAGTCCCAACAGAAATTCCAATTGTTTCCACATTCAAATATCTTTTTGTCCATATTTTCTCATGTATTGATAAAAATTCCAATGTCAGTTTTCAATTGATGCACGAGTCCATCTGTAAGGATCTAGAGTGGTCCATGTGTTGTTTGATATCAGATATCAGCATGAATATCTCATGAATATCTTGACATGTGATCTAAACCTTCCTCTGATAATCAAAATATTTGATCACAAAAGAAAAAAGTTTTGGTTTTTAGATTGCTATTATTATTATTATTTTAGTGTTCACAGTGGAGGGGGTCCATCATGATCTGGGGCTTTTTCCTTTAATGGAACAATGGAGCTTCAGGTTGGTCAGGGGCGTCAAACGGCAGCTGGCTCTGTGGAGATGTTGCAGGGGCCTCCTTCATGACTGAGGGCCCTGGTCTGTGTGGTAATGACTGGATTTTTCACCAGGACAACGCTGCAGGTCACAATGACCGGCTGACAAAGAACTTCTTCCAGAGGAATAAGCTCACTTTTTGGGACCCCTCTGTGTGTTCTCCTGATCCATATCACACTGAGAACATTTGTAAAGTAGAAACCTCTGTGTGCTCAAGCTCAAGAACTGTGAACTTAACCAGCTGTGTGACTCTTTGATCCCCTCCTAATCAAACACTATGAGCTGTTGATGTTAGTACATGAAACTCAAAGAACATATTTTTAGTGTTTTAAAGAGAGTTTTGCTCTGTGAAAAAAGCAGTGTTGTTATTTCTCATCACAGATGCAGCAGGAAATCGCAGTGGCAGCTAAAGAAGGGTGTGGGTTGAAGTAGGACACATTGGAAAACGTGACCTGTTCATTTCCAGACGTATGGCACTGGGGTTGATGTGTTGATGCTGACAGCCCCAGCTGTAGCTATTCCTCCCATTACAGTTCTCATAAATGAGTATTCACAGTTGAAGGCTATGAGAAAACTATCAGTTTGCAATGCTTTGTTGTTTTTTTTGCTGGTTTAGAAAGTGAACTCTTTCTTTTGATGTGAGCACAGATACTGTTGCATGTTTGTCCCATCCTGCTGATAAGCTGTAGGACAGTCTGGAGGATGGGAGGACACAGTCCATGGGACAGACCAGGCACACAGGGTCACAGAGATAAGAGGGCATCTTTGAATCACCTGCACCAGCAGCTACAAGTAACTTTATTAACTTGTAGCCAACTGAAGATCTCATCGACAATGGATTATGGTTGAACCCATAGTCTGTTTATAGAGTGGACAGTTTGGCTCCACCATTCATCATTGTACGGTTTTGAAGCCAAAATTCCCCCGTCACAGGCGCAGACATTGAAGCAGTTTGCAGCCAGAGTCTGTGTAGTAGAGACTGTGAGGGATTCTGGGAGAATCTGAGTGGGGCTGGGTGACGGATATCTGTTTTTTTTTTATTTGGAGAGTCTAATCACTTCTTGACTCTACCTCCTGACATATTTTACTATCACTGAAATATATTAACCAAGAACGGCAGCTGTCAATCATCGTTAAATGTGACGTAAAACCTGGTTTTTAACCTCTTATAACTACTGAAAACGAAACTTTTCAGAACAAAGAGGACTTGAATACAAGACAGCCAAATGATACTTTCAAACCACCACAGCAATTGAACGTGAGAAACATTTCTACCAGGTGTATTAAGTTTTTTAAGTTTGACCCACCTGGAATGGCTGGAAAGTTGGATTTTTTGACTTATACTGCAGCCAGCCACCAGAGGGAGCAGATTTTGTGGCAACCTCACTTCGAGCCAAGCAAGATGGCGTCCATTTTTTTACAGTTCAATGGTTGACCCTGGGACTGCTTTCAAATGCACATGCAAATTAAATATTTTTTTTTCCATTATTTTCAAACCATAATCGTCACAAATAAAACAAATAATTGCTGAAATATTTTTTCTCTGTGTTTACAGAATCTTTACAATATTGATAGTATATGATTTTAACTTTTTGAACTGAATGACTGAAATAAATGGACTTTTCCTCCACTGTCTCATTTATTGAGACACACCTGTATCTTCAGCCGTCAACCTCATGTTCTGGAGAATAGAAGAGAAAAAGAAAATCCCCCATCTGCCTCATTCTCGTTTCTCCCCCATTTAACACTGGAATACTACCTTTTGATAGCTCCAGGTCCACACATATTTTTATGGATTACATTGTCAAATTAGAGATGAAATGAGAAACATCTTGAGACACAGCCAAAATATGAGTACACACTTTTTTTAGAGCCTTGATGAAAAGGGAAAACTGATTTGTGTCCTTTTATTCTGATATAAAGACATTATTTCATGTTATTGAAGTACAGAGAATGCAGCCATCAATGAAATAAAGAAGCAGTATTTGGAAAGCCAGCCAGTTTCCGACACACTCAGCTCTCTTTCAAACTGGTCATAGCAACGCATGGCAAAACAAGTGCAAATACTAACACAGTGATTCATCAGTATGTTATTCACTCCATGGGAGTCATACATACCTCCAGACTAATAAAGACTCATGTGAGTTAATCCCACTCAGCATGTTATGGTACTTCAGTAAGAAAAGTAAATGTGTTAAAGTGCTGTCTAAGTAGTGTTCATGCACAAATTTCAACAACAACATACCCTGGGATCATTCATGGGCTCTTGCTGTGAATATTTTTGGTATTTGTTATCGGGATGTCATATTTTGACCCCTTTCAAAAAGTGATTCACATCAGCACTTTTGTCTTGTGACTGATTTTCAGCACATGCTGCTGACTTCTTTTACGCTTGCTTTGAGAAATCCAGATGTGTGAATACAAGATTTCTGTAATTCCCAAGTCCTGTTTATGTATGAGAGGATGCTGATTGGTCTACTGTTTTTCTAGTTTCACATTTAAACCTCCTCACTTAAACAACTGTTTTGTTGTTTTTCATTCAATAAAGGCCTAAAAAAGGTTTAGTAGCAGCTTTCAAATTTAAAGGAGGGTGAATTTCCCAGGCTCTGACTGAAATATAGTCAGAAGAGTACTCAACGAGCCAAGGACCACCCTGAAAGTGTTCCAGAAAGACTCGGAGGCAGCAGGTACAGCTGTTACAGAGAAAACAAAAGGCAATGCACTCCACCGCCATGGCCTCTATGGACGCTCCATTCCTAAAGAAAAGGCCATGTTTGGAGGAGACATGGCTCTGCACATCAGCCAAAAAATACTACACCAACAGTTAAGTTTGGAGGTGGAAGCATCATGGCAAGGGGTTGTTTCTCATCTCATGGTATTGGCAAACTTCATATAACTGACGGAGCAATGAATGGAGCCATGTATGGGGAAATTCTTGATATGAATCTGCTGCCATCCACCAGGATGATGAAGATGAGACATGACTGGACCTTCCAGCAGGACAACCATCCAAAGCACACGGCAAAGTTGACTCTCAAATGGTTTCAAAAAAAGAAAATCAATCTGTTAGAATGACCGAGTCAATCACCTGACCTCAATCCAACTGAACATTTGTGGAAAGAACTAAAGAAAAGGGTTGGGGAGGGCACCAAAGAATATTCCAGTTTTAAAGACAATCTGTGCAGAGGAATGGATCAAAATCACACCTGAGCAGTGTGGGCGATTAGTTCAAACATACAAGAAGCTTCTGGAAGCTGTCATTGCAAACAAAGGCTTCTCCACTAAGTATTAGATGAGTCTCAGTCAGCAAGTTCAATACTTTTTTCCTGTGTTATCGTACTGAATTCACCATAATTATTATTTGTGGACCTGAACGTTGTGATTTCTTTTCATGTGTGGATTATTTGAGTTAATACCAATGTCTAGTAGAAATTTTGTTTGAATTGCTATATATATATATCCATCCATTTTCTATACCGCTTATCCTGTTTAGGGTCGCGGGTGGCTGGAGCCTATCCCAGCAATCATTGGGCAAGAGGCAGGGTACACCCTGGACTGGTCGCCAGTCAATCACAGGGCTGACACATAGACAGACAACAATGCACGCACACACTCACACCTAGGGACAATTAACCTGGTGAGCATGTTTTTGGACTGTGGGAGGAAGCCGGAGTACCCGGAGAGAACCCACGCTTGCACGGGGAGAACATGCAATATATATATATATATATATATATATATATATATATATATATATATATATGTACAATGTACAATGTGAGGGTAGCATATGTCTCTGGGATGTGAAAATAATGCAGCTTATAAATGAAGTGAGATAAAGAAATCCTGATTCAATTTGGATTTAAGTGGCTTTTTGAGTGCAAGTTTTTTTTTTAGATTTATAGGGAAGGAAGCTCTTGAAGAGGGGGTACTTACAATGCTGGATGTTCAGACTAAATCTGTGCAGATTATCAAGCCTCTACATATTTTGGATATGTTGTAGAAATCCCTGCATCTGTCTATAAATGGATCAGTCACCTTGTTCTCAAAATAGCACCAAATCTTGAAATAATGGTGTCATGCTCCTGACAGGTTCATGTCACGTTGGAGGGGTGGGTCTTAAGGACCAAGATCTGTCCATAAAGCTCTGCAGCCTACAGACCTGCAGAGGGCCAGCCAATCAGAGGCAAAGGGGTTTGCGTAGCAAAGAGCCTTAAAGAGACAGCAGCCCAAAGGAAGCGATGCAAACAGGGGCTGAAATAAGGGTATTTTAAAACAGCAGTGAGGGGAAAAAAATGAGATTTCCTTTCACTTTAAATCATGTAAAATGACTACAAGGCACCAGAGAGACAGAATAAAACCTCTAAAAATTCACAATACTTCCCCTTGGCCTCATCTCTAAGTTTTACAGGTGAAGTTGGAAACATCCCTAATATCTGTTGAGCAATCAGCAGATTATGAAGACACAAATTCAGCACCAAAGAAGACCTCCTCTTCTCTCCTGGCGATAAGCTCAGGTGAAGATGATGTCACCAACAGCGTGCTGTTGGCCTCCAGTAGAAACAAGCCGGATGTGTAGAGCGATTTTCTCCATGACACCAGGCTGCAAGTCACAGTGTCAACTGATGACAGGAGGGCCACATCTTTAGGGTACTTCACCCGGGACAAGTACACAATGTTGGTGAGTTTCAGCTCCCTGGCAGATGCACATGGCTCGGCCCCACTCTCAAAGGTGATCTGCAGGAAGACTCTGTACATGCCCTGTCTGGGCACCACGAGGCGCCCACTGGAGTAGATGAAACCCCCGCAACAGTGGGCATTCCCATCAGTACTCTCCCAATCCAGATATTTCCCTTTAGTGATGACACCTTCAGGAGCTTAGAATGGGAGCAGAAAAGGAAAATCAAGCATTTTTTGCCCTTTAAATTAACACTTTGTTTGATAAATACCAAGAAAAAAGCCTTTTGTCTTCTTCCGGTACTTTGAACAATCAATCCATTGTTCAAATAGTTTCATTTTATCATTCAGGGAAATTGAAACCACGGTGGAATAAAAATACTTTTGGTATTTTCAGACTTTAGACCCAGAAATCTCCTTATGGTAATGGACCATCCTGTCTTAACCTGTATTACCTCTCTGGGTTACTTATCTCCCAGCGTGCAGTTTGCCCGTCACACCTACGGTCTCTAAGTCAAGGAACTTGATCTTTTCCAGATGGAATGGAGAATCACTGTCTGCTGAGATGATTCTCATGTCTTGCTTCATCCAGGTTTAGCTTTATCTAACTGACCTCTTTCCTTCAAAACCTTTCTCATTCCTAACACGTCTGTCATTGTGGTGGATGAAAAGGGTCGTACCTGTCAGCATGGCACTGGGAGTTGTGAAATCTGTGCAGTGCCGAGGTTCTTCCTTGTCACCTGCAGCGATACAAGAGCAGAGATTTTGTTTTATCACCTTTGCTAGCATACTTGATTTCTTCTGTCCTTATTAAGCTCCACACTCATGGTCTAAAGAGATTTGTTCTTTTTCATTTAATTTCTTTGGTGCAATAATAAATCCAGAATCTCATGCAAGAAACTATGCATTCTCAGACCTAATCTGGTGTGTGACCCTGCATACCACCCTCATAAACTCAGGTTCTGTTGTTGAAATAATACATAAAAGGTTAAATATTAACAGTCTGGCTGTCAGGTTGTGGCACTCTTGTTTAACAGATTTCCCAGAGTAAAGGTCTTTGCACAGCTGGTCAGATTTTTGATGGTAAGATTTTATGTTCTGAAAATCTAAAGTGTGTACCTCTCCTGAAGAGGCTTGGGAGCAAACAATTTGACCACCTCATGGTGGACTTGGAGACTTGGAGATCTGGCATTAATGGTTCTGAATGTGTTTAGAACATGATCAAACAGTCTGAAGTTTTGTGTAGAGCTTATGTGACACCAAAGATCAAATTGAATCACAGATCTGATCAAAAGCCTTGGAATTGTTTTGGTCTACCTGGAGCGGTCTGCTGTCAGGTCTTTGTGCTCGGAGCGCACAGAGTTTTCTACACAGAGATCAGAGATTTTGACTTTTGGGGGATAAGTCCTTACGTAAACTAACCCTGTGTACCCTTGGGTTCCCTTTTGGTTTTAAAGGCTGGCTCTTCTTAACTGGAAGCAGCCAAAGCCAGCACGCTCCATAAAGGACTCTTTGCTGGACCTCGACTAGCTTAATCATTCTGAGGATTTTAAAAGAGGGTCTGAGCAGGCTCTGGTATACCATTGGGAAATTTCTGGGTTAAGATCTTTGTATTATGGTATATTCCTCAGTAAGGATGCTGTTTCCTATGATCCGACATCTCTTAGTACATTACTGCCTCCTTGATGTATTAACCTGGGTCCTTAAATAGTTTCTGCATCCTGGGAGATACAGACATTTGGTAGGCTGTGTGGGGGATAAAGTATCTTAGGGGGTAATGAGTCAAGTACAAGGTCATGTGACCCTGGTGATGAGTTGTGTTGTCATTTCTTTGTCCCATATTCCCTGTGGTTGTCTGTCTTGTCATCTCATGTACTTGTAGCTCTAAAAAAATGAACTACAGTGATTTTCCTTCAAACCTTAATTATATACACTATAAACATTTCTGTCACGGTGATAATGAAACATGTGGTACCTGTTGGCACAGCACTGGGACTTTCCAAATCTGTATGTTGCTGATGTTTTTCCATGTCACCTGCTGCAACACAACAGCATAGTTTAACAGACAGATAATTGATTAAACATTTAACCTGCATAGAACAATATCTCTGAATTTGATGCTTACCTGGTGGATGGGTGTAAGATTGCATTGTTGGCTGGAGGGAAACAAAGACTTATTAATGTTTTTGACAAGTGCAGTTTTTGTAGAAGTAAATACTTATCATAACAAATCTATGACAAGTTACATGTTTAAATCTAATAAAAGACTTCATAGAACTGCAATATGAACAGCTACTAAACTTCACACCTGCCTTTGTTTATTTAAATAACATGACAAGCAGTGGTGTAGGGCAATGGTTCCTCAAGGGAGGGCCCTAAAACACTGACATGGAGTCAGAGATGCCTTCCAACATTAAAAAACTATTAATTATTGCACTTTTTATCCATTATGATAAAGATACAAACAATACTACAGGGTTAAATTCTATATGACACCAAACATTATGGGCTCTAATTTCGTAGACCAGGCCCAAGCGCAGGGGCACCTGCCCTGTGCTTGCGCCTTTGCCGTGCGGACAGGGCGTGACCGGCACACTTTGCAAGTTTCCTACAGTGCCAAGAGAGGCGCAGTCAAGGCGCAGAGGAGCGCATCCACGCCTCCCTCCGCGCATGGCAGAGAGGGAGGAGAAAAGCCGTGAGTGAGTTTAACACAGCACAGCGCTGTTTTCACCGATCAAATGAGCACCTCTCCTCGCCTCTAAATGCCCTGCGGCCGAGGCGCAGCGTCTGATTGGTCTGAGTCATCCCCAGCACCGCGGAAAGTGTGCTGGAAAGACACGGTAGCGGAGACGGTCAGAGCTGCTGTTCCTGCAGCAGGACAATGGACAGCGGGGTGCAGTGGAGGACACGAAGCGCGTCACAGTGTGGGCCAGCTCCCGGGACAGATGTAATCTGTTCCTTTGTCATTAATAGGAGTACAAAATTAGGAGATAGACAGATAAGTGAAGGGGGGCTGATCCCCCACTTGCCAGTCACAGACAGAGACAGAAGACGGCCAGCAGCCAATAAGAGGGGGACAACAGAAACTCTGTTAGTGACTATATATTGGTGCTGAGGGAGAGAGTCTGGGGGAGTCTCATGAACTGTCTCTGCAACATGTAGGGACAGGGAAATGAGGCTGCACCAGAGATCTCTGTAAATGCATATACTTCCCTTTTGTTAATAAATTTGTGTTCAACTGAGAACCAGGACGTCTCCTGATCCTTCCCCATCAACGAACTACGCGGAAAGAGGTGAGAGGAGAACTGAGTCAGATTAATAATTTCAAGGTATTTTGGTCAGATTGATAGCATCACATTTCTTAACAGAAGTAATTAAAGTATTTGGGAAATTTAGAACTAAGACATCATTTTGAGTGACAAACTATATCTGTGAGGTACCCTGTCAGGAAAGCAGTGTGGGAACATGACTGAGTGCACAGTAAAAGGTAACCTGTAAGGCAGTGTGGAAAAGTACCCTGTCAGGATAACAGTGTGGGAAAATGACTTAGTGCACGGTTAAAGGTAACCTGTAAGGCAGTGTGGGAAAAGTAGCTCTGTCAGGATAGCAGTGTGGGAAAATTACTGAGCACACAGTTAAAGGTACCCTGCAAGGCAGTGTGGGAAAACAGTAGAATTGACACTTAGATGTATGTCATACACCTCACCTCATTTCCAACAGAGACAGTTACATAGCTGGCTTATTCATTCAGAATACTTTTGATCCACCTGCACTCCTGGTTTGTCATCGCCAAATAGCAGAACCTTTGGTGATATACTGTATACTCTCCCAGTGTCTCCACCTCATCCTCCTTACAATAATGTACTCCATCTTTTTAGATCACTTTAAAAATAAAGACTAAAACAGAGAAATATGGGAAATCACGGGTAAATCCTGAGTGACATACATTTATTTCGTCTCTTTTTTCTTCGTCTTTTCTCTCCCTCTTTTCTTTGAATTAAATGAAATGAGAGAAGCTAGATATATACTCAGTATCAGATGTTAAGGCTGTTTATTGTTTAATTGTAAGATGTGCATCAAACTTCCAGCTGCCGTCAGGTTAACGGCTTTAATCTGACATCAGATGTGACGGGACAGTTAAAATAGATACAAATGTATATGCTGGTTCAGACAGTTACATTAAATAGTGATTACTGTGATTGTTTACTGCATTAAAATGTGTCTGACACTCTGGAAACCTGCCTCTGAGACTTTGTTGACGTGAGAGCACATGTGCCAAATTACAGCTGCGGAGGGTGCGCTCCGCTTTGCGCCGAGAATAGACCAAGTTGGAGCTGGCGAGCTTTCAGCGCACTTTCTGCACTGTTTTTGGCACAAAATGGTCACTGCGCCAACATGAATCTGCTGACACCTCCCCCTGGTGCGCTGTCACACCCATCTCTGTGCAGATGGTTTACCAAATTGTCAAATTGGCAGCGCAGGGCGGTGCACCGCACGAAAGTAACACTGTGCAGGGTGCCCCAGGCTTGCGCCCCCTGCGCTGCGCCATGAAATTAGAGCCCTAAATGTTTGATATGCTCTCCACATTTCTTTGTCAAAGACCCCTGTAAAGACTAAAATCAGGATAACTCAAAATTTAAGATTCTCTGCATTTATTTCTTCATTTGGCACTTTTTTTTTTTTTTATTTGTCTATTAATGTTTTCGTGCTGCAGAGGGTCATTGGTCACAGCACAGCTGTTTTTGGGATGATTTGACATCACTAATGTGAAAAGACTACATATGGTCTTAGATGCTTGACACACAGGGCTAGTGTAGCTCTACTCAACACAGACTGTCTGAGACATGATAGACTACACGCAGGGTTTAACTGCAGTAAAGACTTTCAGTGCAGCCTTTGGTCTAAAATGTGCACCAGCTCTTCGGACGGCTGGCTGCAGAAATACCCCAAACTACAAACACACCAAGATCACTGCTTTTTTAATGTCATCAGCAATGCAAAAAAATTTACAACTAAGGTCTCAACATGTATTTGCTAAGAGCTTTGGATGCATTAAGACTTGAAACATAAACAAAAGAAGTCTATATTAACACTAAAAAACTGCCTCTTACCATGTTCATTTGTTTTTTAGATTGGTCTTTAGATGTCTGTTTTTGGTCTTGGTTTGACCAGCGCAGCTGGATATCACAGCACTCCTGCCTGCATTAACCCGTGCTTGCGGAAGGAGCGCGCGCTTTCCGGTGTCCTAGTTACCTTGCAGTCTGGGGAATGGGCTCGCGCTCCGAACACCACGGCAGCCGCTAAAGCGAAGACCGCAGAGATCAGAAGGAGATGAACCGCAGCCAGGAACTTGGACAACCGCTGGAGATGCCTGTGTTCCTGACGGAGGAGTTGTACCGCAGTGTCTGGTCCGTAGTCGTCCTCCATGCCACCGGTGTGCGCACTGCTGATCAGCCGCCTGCTTCCGTCCATTTATCTGGGAGGTGTCGCCCACGTTCAGACTGCTGCATTGGTAGGGAGTCTCGGTGTGAGCGAGTTTCACTTTGTGGGAATTTAAACACGAACTTCCTCTTTCTCACATGTATTCTGTCAAAAACAATTCATCCTCAGCATGAAACGAGAATCACCCAGCTATTCTCCAAACACCTACTCAAAATAGTTTAGATAAGTTAAGCAGGAAAAGAAGAGAAGCACTCAACAAGAACTTGAGTGTACTTTCCCAAATTCCAGGATGGCCGTGGCACACACTCTCTGGTCCCAGCTGTGATAGAACTGTTTTGTTTTAGTGATGGATCACCGGTAAAACAGATTAGACCTTTGCTGTCTCTGGCTCTGCAGTGCGAAGTGAGTCACTGCTGATTAGGTTAATAATAAAGACAAATGTTTGCTTAAAAAGTTAAATCCGTTTCCAAGCTGAAACAAGTTATGAACATTGTTTGCTTACCAGCATCAGAAAAGAAATGATCAGTCCTAATTTGAGGAAATGAATGCTCAATATGTTTAGCTCTGGAGGTCGAAGAGAAAAGTGCTGCTGTGTTAGGAATTAGTGCCATGTACTGTTGCCATGCCATGAAATACAGACATGTTAGAGTCATGAAGGAGGGATTCCTTCCATAGCAAAATGTTTTCCATGTTAATACAAGTTTGATCACAATCATACAACAAACATATTATCACAGTAGCAAATTGGTGCCACACCAGAAAAAAAAGACTTGTTAGTATAACCTGACAGCAGCAGGTTATAACCTGGTAAGTTTCACATAATGACCACATTCTAATGACATTTGTATGTGATCAGTTTTTGTAACTAGAATTATTTTGGGCTTCCTGTGATCTTCACTGGTTGGTTGGTATTTGCCCTTCCTTAATGAACTGGTGTCTCTTTGGGCCCAAACCCTGAAACACTTCTGTTAATGCTTCTATAGAACCATTTCCCAATAGAAGACAGCAGAATCTCAGCCCAAACATGAAGTGGAATTTGATCAAACTTTGTAAGTGTTCCTTATTAAAGGAGACTACAGCAGACTCAGTAAGACTCAGTGTGGGTTCCTATAAAGTACTATAAATTATGGAAAGGACCTTTTCACCTTGCTTCATACCCATATCCATCCGGCTCATGAATGCCTGACCTGTCTTTGCACTTTGCACTTCTGGAATAAGCTCATGAAAGCCTGCTCCATGTATGTTTGCAGGAGCCTATGCCTATGTGTATTAATCATCTATTTATATAACTTCTGTATTTTAATCAACTCTTTTTATTAGCTCTATTTATTCACTCATTCATTCATTTTAATTAATTTTCCTTTATCAGTATTTTTAGGTTCACTGTTTGAATGCATGTTGTATTGTACACGCACTGATGCTTTGCACAAACTAAGTTCCTAACAAATAAAGTTCTTTGAATTGAATTGCATTCACCTCATGCCTTTTTACATTGTCTCTCTCTGTTAGTCTTGATTTAAGCTGTGCTTTTTGTTTTTACCTTATTGTGCTCATTGTTTGTTTGTGTTTTATTATTTTGTGCTGATTGCTTGTCAAAGCACTTTGTAAACCATGTTTTAAAAAGTGCTACACAAAAAAAAAATGGTGACTGTCTCTATGGAGTGTCAACATGACAGTATGGACTGCTGCTGGCTGCCCACCGGCTGTTAGCTGCCCACCTGCTGCTGGCTGTCCATGTGCTGCTGGCTGCCCATCTGCTGCTGCCAACCCACCTGCTGCTGGCTGCCCACCTGCTGCTGGCTGCCCATGTGCTGCTGCCTGCCCATGTGCTGCTGCCTGCCCATGTGCTGCTTGCTGCCTATCTGCTGCTTCAAACCCACCTGCCACTGGCTGCCCATGTGCTGCTGGTTGCCCACCTGCTAGCTGCCCAAATGCTGCTGGCTGCCCACCTGCTGCTGCAAACCCACCTGCTGCTGCAAACCCACCTGCTGCTGCAAACCCACCTGCTAGCTACCCACCTGCTGCTAGCTGCCCACCTGCTGCTGGCTGCCCACCTGCTGCTGCAAACCCACCTGCTAGCTGCCCACCTGCTGCTAGCTGCCCACCTGCTGCTGGCTGCCCACCTGCTGCTGCCAACCCACCTGCTAGCTGCCAACCAACCTGCTAGCTGCCCACCTGCTGCTAGCTGCCCACCTGCTGCTGGCTGCCCACCTGCTGGCTGCCCATCTGCTGCTGCAAACCCACCTGCTAGCTACCCACCTGCTGCTAGCTGCCCACCTGCTGCTGGCTGCCCACCTGCTGCTGCCAACCCACCTGCTAGCTGCCAACCAACCTGCTAGCTGCCCACCTGCTGCTAGCTGCCCACCTGCTGCTGGCTGCCCACCTGCTGGCTGCCCATCTGCTGCTGCAAACCCACCTGCTAGTTGCCCACCTGCTGCTAGCTGCCCACCTGCTGCTGGCTGCCCACCTGCTGCTGGCTGCCCACCTGCTGCTGGCTGCCAATCTGCCAGTGCCAACCCACCTGCTGCTGGCTGCACACCTGCTTCTGGCTACCCACCTGCTGCTGACTGCCCACCTGCTGGCTGCCTTCCTGCTTTTGGCTGCCCACCCACCCTCTGCTTGCTGCCCACCCACCCTCTGCTTGCTGCCCACCCACCCTCTGCTTGCTGCCCACCTGCTGCTGACTGCCCACCTGCTGCCCAACCACCTGCTGCTGGCTACCCACCTGCTGCTGACTGCCCACCTTCTGGCTGCCCACCTGCTAATGCTCACCCCTTTGCTGCTGGCTGCGGACCCACCTGCTGCTGGCTGCCCACCAGCTAAAGCCCACCTACCTGCTGCTGGCTGCTTATCCTCCTGCTGATGCCACCCTGCTGGTGGCTGCAGATCCACCTACTGCTGGCCGCCCACCCACCTCCTGCTGCCCATCCACCTGCTGCTGCCCAACCACCTGCTGCTGGCTTTGACCTGACAGAGACCCACTTTTTGAGGTGGTCTCGGTCCGCTTCCAAACGAGCTCTGGTGAGGTTCGTAGTTCTCCGGTACAGGTCTGAATACAAACCTAGGTCCACCCGAGGAGGACTGCTCTTGAAACTGAAAATGATTTTGCAGCTCTAATAAGAGCACAAACACACAGTGCTGTCCAATGAGAGCACTGATCGTCACACACATGGATGTGTTTACAGAATATAGTCCACTTGCAAAAAGTACAATCTGAATACGAACCGCAGCAAACAAAAAAAAAAAAGTCCGCTTTTGGTCCGGACCAAACAAGTGGACCAACGGACTTTTCTGGTCTGAATACAGCCTTAATGAACGGAGCCACACGCTGCTTCTCTTGACAAATTTGTGCACATCTTCATGATGATGTAGGTTGTAACTTTGAAAATGATGACTTACGAAAATGCCCCTTCCCCCATGTTAGTGTGTGCTGGTAGAGAAATGACCCAAACTGTTTCCTGAGCCAGGCTGGAAAGATGTTCATTCCTGCTCTTAAGATCTGATTTTTTTGTCTTGGGCCATGTCCACATGTAGCCAGGTATCTGGGACACCACGTATATTTTCATACATTTACATCTGTCATCCACACCAAACCACAGTTTTACGTCATTAAAAACCATCTTTTCTGAAAACTCTGACCAAAGTGAAGCTGTGGAAAACTCTGGTTTCATGTTAACACCAGTAAACAGAGTTTTCAGTTGTCAAACATCACAGCTGAATGACAGGGGCTCATTATGATTGGCTGACACCTGTTTTATGTCTTGAAAACACTGACATAGATGGGTTTGGCATGCCTCGAGCCGCACTTACCGGCGGACTTGCCCGCTGTGTGTGGACGAAAGTATTTTTAAAAATGAGCGAGGGGGGTATTCATTTTGGAAAATACCCAGCTACATGTGGACATGGCCTTGGTGTGTGTGTGGTTCCTGGTGTTTCTGTAGACAGCCTCAGGTGGACACTCAATGTTTTTAAAGTGTTTTGAAGTCAATTACTCCAGTAAGTGGGAGTTTTCTTAAACCTCCCGCTTACTGGATAAACTGTTAAAGGTCAACAATTCCATTTAGTGTTGGAGATTTACTTACTGCACATTTACACTTTTATAAACCCATTAAATGGTAATGCAGTCAGCGTTTATGATTTAAACATTCTGTCTGTGAAGTAAGGAAGCACTGAAGCTGCCTAAAGAAAAGTCTCTGTCTCATCCTCCTACTGAGGAAGAGAGAGGCACAATTACACCTGTACCAGATCGGGTCAGTATCAGAATGGAAACCAAAACCCAGGTGTTTTGGTTTTGTTGATCATTTGGGTAAAGACTCCATTTCCCATGAGCACTTTTAGCCCCCACTGCACATACAAGACTAATTTCGTTTTACACTGTACTCTTCTTTGTTCAAGACTACTATTCCCAGGATGCAACGCAACAAGGTAATGTATTTCCTTGTAGTTAGGTAGAGCTGTAGTTTGAAAGGTGACAACAATTAACAACACTGTAAACTCAGTTTGTAGTTTAGTATGCAGAAGGTGAGCAGACTGTTTATCTCTACTCACAGCCCGGTGCTCTGAGCGTGTCTGTAACTTCTAATGTTAGTGAATTCTGATTCTGTCCTACCAGAGCTCATCTACCAACTCCAACCTCACCAAGCAGAGGTAACGTAACCTGGCTCTTCATTTTACTGACAGACGACCACTGCAGAATAACTGCTGCCTGTTCAGCCTGTGCTCTATCACTCTCCTGTTCAGCTTCAGGCACGTCAGCGGTGTCTTCTTTGATGAGCCCATAACCCAGTCTGTAAACTGAGACAGGGGTTCAGGTCACACGCGAGACAAACAAAGACAACAGTTAAACCCACTTTTATTTGAAAGTTTTGTTCTGACTTTGTATTATTTACAGCATTTTATTCTGGGTTGGTGGTGGTGTGGGTGGTGCACTTATAGTCCTGCAGCTGTGTTTATGGCCAAGTCTACTGAGAATAAGAAAGAAAAGAAAATTACAAAAAGCCACGGGCTGACTACAACATCACACCCTGACAGAGCAAAAGGTCGGGAGCTTGTTGAGTGACAGTGTACACGTTATTCTAGCTGTACAATAATAGTGCTACTATTCACATTCATCTGTACAATAATCTATTTACAGTGGTCACATTAGGGAAAGAGCCAGTACCTGAGGAGTTGGTTCCATAAGTAGCTCTACTCATTCAGCGCTGTAGAATGAAGTGCACCCAAACAACACAGAGCACATGGCTCCATGCCCGGGATCAGGTGTGAGCTTTGGGTTTATCACTAACAGCAAATCACTCTTTTAGCTGATGAAACTGGATTATAGGGGATAACAATGAGCTGTGGACATGTTCAGGCCGGTTCTGCTTCATAACAGCAACACCAACACTGGATTCCTGTCAATGCTCCGGGCAGTAAGGGCTCTTGTCATCCAAGACTGAGTCACAGTCTGTGAGAACCCAACCTGAACAAAAATATTATACATGGTTTGTACAACTTTTGCCGAGGTAGACAGCAAAGAGCAGATTAGATAGCAGATTGATTACAGTGGTTCACTCAAGCTGAGGATGAGTCACAACCCTGCAGCAGTGCCAAGGTGTAAGGGTTTGTTGTAGTTTCTATAAAAGAAACACTCCTCTAAGATACTTCGGATGAGCTGGCACTTTCAACAAAAGACAGGAAGCTATTAACAAAAGAGCTCAATTCAAGGCCCAAGCCCTCACCTCCCCCATGACTCTCTCCATAACACACAAACTGTACACAAAAACGTACTGGCCAATTCAAATTACCATTCACATTAGATAAAACACCATGAATAAACACAACATACATGTGCAGCATTTCTCCCCAGATGAAACTTCAACCAATAAATAAGAGCAGAATAAAAACTCATTAAATAACAATCATTGTCTCAGTTTGTGATCACAGCTCAGTGATCGCTTTATAACTTAAACAGTCTGAAGTCCACTTGAAGAATGTCTGAAATGTCCTTTAACCAGTGACAGGATCCTTGTTTCAGCAGACTGCACCTGTCTTTAACACATGCCAATCATCCAACTCTTCTGCACAACAGCATCCTCTGCAGGCACAACTCAAACAAAACACTTTCTTCTTTGGGCCCATGTCACTGATTCACAAAATCATATCAAAAAGGGACGTTAGGTTGGGAATCTGTCTGTGTTCACATCATCTTCATCTCACTGTCAGTTTGCAGGTGTTGTGCCATGCTGCAGAGCAACAGGGTAACAACAGTAGTCATTACATGAGGAGCTTTGGATTTGGTACTTTCCAGCAGCTTTGTGACATCAGTCCTGTCTGCTCGGTCGCCGCACTAAGCCTTGTAGCAGTTTCCCTGTGTGGTGAGAGCCAGCTGGCCGTTGGGTGCCACCTCATTGGCCTCGTCCTCCAGCAGACCCGACACGTCAGCGTTGGGGATGCTGTCGTGGTAGCTGCTGAAGCTGATGTTGTCCTCTTTCAGCTCGATGGTCCAGAAGGGGGCATTGAGCTTGCGGTTCTGGTATTCCCGGTAGGTGTAAACACCCCCAACGAAACCCAGGAGCAGCAGCACCACCAGGATGATAACAGCTAGGATGATGATGTTGAACTGGGTCCAGGAGACTTCGGTCAGGGCGGCCGTGGTATTGTCAGTGGGGCTGCTCAGGCTGGTGAGGAGGGCCTGGGTGGTGGCAGCCGTGCTTAGCGCAGTGCTCATGTTACTGCTGGATGTGGAGGAGGGTCCACCGTGTGCTGGGGAGGTCAGAGTGGTGCTGGTGGGTGTGGAGGATGTGCTTAATGTGTTGGTCTCTGTTGTGGTCGGAGCAGCTGGTGTGGGAGCAGAGCGCGGGGCTGCAGAGAGAGAAAAGTCAGACATCAGTTTGAGCTTTCATTTGCTGAGTGGGGCACTTTGACTCAGAAGCTGTAAAATTTCCTGCTTCATGTCTGACCGCTCTGTCCCATCACTTTGTTTGCTGTTTGTATTCTGTGGAGAAAGTGGGGACGTCAGCTGTTCTGGAGTTTTGGTTTCTTCCATCCATTTGACGTTATGGGCAATTGGAAAATAACATGTGCAACTAATCCTGATCAATTCGGGTCCAGATTCCTGTCAGCACAGATCTGACTGCAGGATAATGTGTTTGAAATGCACAATGGCAAGCTGTAAAAGAGACAACTTCCAGTGAGTGTTTATGTCCTTGATAAGAAGCTGTGTGTCTATGTGTGTGCGTGTGTGTGTGTGTGTGTGTGTGTGTGTGTGTGTGTGTGTGTGTGTGTGTGTGTGTGTGTGTGTGTGTGTGCGTGTGTGTGTGTGTGTGTGTGTGTGTGTGTGTGTGTTTTGTTTCTGGTGATTCTTTAGCCAGCCTTAAGTGGAATCCAGAAGAAGTAAAGACCAGAGTTTCATTCACTATAAGTTTGACCTAAGTTCACTGAGGCACCTGAAACCCTCTGGTGTCATGCTCTCAGTTTGTATCTGGCACGATGATGTATCAGCTAGATTTCTGATTTGGAACTTGACGCTGCGATAACATGTTGATACATAACTCTGCTTTTTACTGAGATACAAGCACACATCTTATGCCACTCCCCCTGCTGGCACACATGCAGCGGTCAACCTCCAACAGCATGTTGGGGTTGTCATGGAGAACAGCCTGCCATCAGTAAATCAAATTACACAGATCCATAAAGCCAAAGGAGTGAGCATGGACAGAGATCCAATCAGACAGACTCCCTGGACACACCTGTGGATGTGCTGCGGCTTTCTAATTTCTCAAGGGGCCATTTTAACATTTGGATAAAGGATGTTTTGCGGCTCTTGTCAGGCAAATGTTGCTTAAAATAAGGCTAAGAAGAAAACTTATCTTGCAAAAAGGCAAAAACAGTTGGGAGGTTTCAGTTTCTGCAGCAGGTATAATTGACATTTGAAATATAAGGTCACCTGCCAGTCTTCCTGTCAGATAAATATCAGTTCTCAAACCTTAAGCATAGCTTCTCTCTGGTTTTCTGACTTCCAGTTGTCTCCAGGAGAAGCAGTGAAATGATCAGATTCCCTACAGCCATATAACCAATCACCAAGAACACCATGATGTGTCATTTTATAGCACTGGAGCTTCCTTCCAGGAACAGGCTATCCAGAGGTTATTACACAACATGTTTATTGATATGCTGCACCCCACGACAAACACTTTACTTTTGCAATATGCCAGTAACATAGTTAGAGATAGCAAGTCCATAAGTATGGTACAGGGATGGTCCTTGTTGTACTTTACTCTGGGTTTTGTTGAGGATTCATTTAGAGTGGATTCATTTAGTAGAAGCCTGCCAGAGCCCGACCCTGCAGAGGTCTGAGAAGCCTGCAGGGGCTAACCTTTGACCCTTGGACAACTTTAGCCTAACTGTGAACTGAGATGATAACTTTATTTCTCCAGGATTAATAGATTTAGTGCCCTCAGCTGTCCTGACCAAGATCTGCTCACCCAGAGAGACAAGCATACTACAGAAAACCCAGGGACAGAGAGTCTGTTGTCCATACAGGGTCTGCATGCACGCATTAATGAACACCCCAGGGATATAAAAAGAAGGCTGGACACTAGGTTTGTGACGTTGTGCCATCATTGCATCAACTCCTTGCCTTGCTTTGAATCAAGATGTTGGACTGAAGCTGCCAGAACTCTCATTCCTTCATTGAACTCTGTGTCTTCTTCAAGCCAGCGTCTAGGACTTTAGATCACAAAGTTAGTACGCAGTCAGTCAGGGGGACCAGGAGTGATCCTCATTTGAGAAAAGAGATGTCAGTTTCTTCAAATGTTTTTGAGTTTTTAATGTGATATTCTGTTAAAATGCTATTTTCTATTGGCATTTTGACATATTTGAGCATGATGACTGTGTTCTGATGATGTTAACACCTGCGATAAAAGAGGCCCAGAGTGAGAGCAACTGTTTTCTGCTAGCGGCATCTCTCCTGCACCATTGTTACCATGAACATCATGGTTACCATGGACACCATGGACACATACAGGGCAGTCCAGCAGAGACAGAAGGTTACGAAGACAGCTCTTTTCTTTTATGCCATTTGATGAAAGTGACCTCAGCAGAGATGATTCAAACACTTAGCACGCTGATCATTGGTACAGGACTGTTTCTGTGGTCTCATTTGAACTCTTATGATCTTTGAAAAGTCATTTGCAGGTTTCAGTTACATCAAAACCTTGTAAAGCTTTTTTATCTAAATTATCTTTATCTTTCATGCATTGCTGTATGAACTGGATAAAATAAATAATGTATATACATTTTTGGTTATATATATTTTCTTTATAAACAGCTGCTCTGTAATAAAAAGGATCTTTGCCAGTTTAAAGCAGAGATCAGTTTTATTTCCTTCCACAGGAAATGAAGCATCTCTTTAGGCAAACAGTAACACTGTGTTCTCTTACTTGGACGTGTGCAGTTATGTGCTCGGGCGTCCCCTACAAAGCCTGGAGCACAGAACTGGCAATGGGGCCCAGTGGTGTTGTTGATGCAGCGGAGGCAGTGTCCGGTGTCAGGGTGACAGAGCTGATCAGGGCCCTGGAGGTCAGCGTTCCCACTGCAGTCACACGGAACACAAACCCCTGCTGATTTGAAGAAGCCAACACTGCACCTGTCACAACGAGGGCCGCTGTGTGGGGGAAGGCACTGGTCACACACCGGGGAGCCACTGGGATCTGCACGAAATAAGGAGCAAGCAATGCATCAGATTCAGAAAACTGTAACATTAGACACTTGTCACAGAAACTGCAGCTCTGTTGGTTTTAACCAGGGCTAAAGCTGCTCTCTCTCCTCTATCTGTCTCTCTAACCCCAACACAGTAGAGACAGATGTCTGTCTAACATGAGTCTGGTTCTGTCTGAGGTTTCTGCCTGTTAAAGGGAAGTTTTTCCTCTCCATTGTAACTTGCTAAAAGCTGCAAAGTCCTGTACTCATGGTGGATTAAGATGAGATAAGACTCCTTATCTTGTCTTGATGTTGGGTTTCTGCTAATAACATTTATTAACATTTATGGGTCTAGACCTGTAAATGTTTTTGTAAATTGTGTTGAGATAACATTTGTTATGATATGACGCTATACAAATAAAGACTGATTGATTGATTGATGGTTTGAACCAGAGCTAAAGCTGCTCTGTTGGTTTGAACCAGGACTAAAGCTGCTCTGTTGGTTTGAACCAGGACTAAAGCTGCTCTGTTGGTTTGAACCAGGACTAAAGCTGCTCTGTTGGTTTGAACCAGGACTAAAGCTGCTCTGTTGGTTTGAACCAGGACTAAAGCTGCTCTGATGGTTTGAACCAGGACTAAAGCTGCTCTGTTGGTTTGAACCAGGACTAAAGCTGCTCTGTTGGTTTGAACCAGGACTAAAGCTGCTCTGTTGGTTTGAACCAGGGCTAAAGCTGCTCTGTTGGTTTGAACCAGGACTAAAGCTGCTCTGTTGGTTTGAACCAGGGCTAAAGCTGCTCTGATGGTTTAAGCCCTCTCTTTGTTTCTCTCCCTTCACCCACACAAGTGTTAAAGGGTCAGACAGTTTTACACTTTAGATACCTGGGAGTTGTTTTTGACCCACAGCTGTTTTTCCTCCAATTGACATAAGCTCCTGACTTTTTTTCTTTTTCAGTCATTATTTTCTGCAAGCTCATTAGGTTAAAAAATTTGAGATAATTCATGGTTTACCCAGAATGGGACCAAACCATCACAGGATAGAGGAGCATAGGAGCTGCCAGCAGCAGGTCTTTAGAAACTATGAACACAGTTGTCTCAGTACTGTGAAGGGCGCGAAACGACTGAAACTTTTCAAAAAACATACTGTCATATATATGGTACTTTTTTTGATAAAATTTTAGATAAAAGGGCAGCTTTGAAATCACTCTAAAATAGATTGACCAATGTTAAGGAGGGGTCTAGGATTGTGACTATGATTAGTAATAAGAGCTGAGAAATAGTTGTTTCTTGCTTCTCTGACTTTGAGCTGATAGAAGGACATAAGCTGTTTGAGCAAAGCCCTTTTCCACCTCTTCTCTGCTTTTCTGCACTGTCTCTTTAAAATCCTGATTTCCCTATTTAACCTGGGTAGTGAGGAGGGTGTCAGATATTTAAACCAACCAGGGCCAAATCATCTAAAACGTTGAAGCAGGAGCTGTTAAAAGCCCTGACCAGTTCATCCACTGTAGTACCATCATGCCTGCTGGTGCCAAAATAGTGTTTTTTAGCAAATGACAAAAGCTGGGCACAGGGACCAGAACAAACCTGTTTGGTGGGTTGAGATTCTGGGAGGAGGGGGATCTGGAACAGCACTGCTTTACAATCTGAGACAGCAAAGTCAATCAAGTTGACGTTGTTCACAAAGAAACCATGGAAGATTATGAGGTCAAGTGTATGTAGATTTGTCGATCTATGCAGAAAAGCTTTTTTTAATGTTGTATATTTGAGTGAAGTGTACTTATTTTTTATCGTTTTATCAGTGCACTGTTACTTTCACTGTGGGAGTATCCACATGGTTTTTTAGTGGTTATGATAAGTTTGTGACTCTCTGTAAGAGGCTGTCTGTCTCCTGCCAAGGGACTACATCTGCAAATTAGATAAATCAAGTCCAGTCCAGTCCAGTACAGCTGAACAGCTGGAGGCTGTCCATGTGAGAACGAATGGTCAATGGACCAGTACTTATACAGCTCTCTTCTAGTCTCTCAGACCACTCAAAGCACTGCACTGCGAGTCTCATTCACGCATACACAACACATTCACACACTGATGGGGAAGGGGTTCTAGGGAACCACAGAGCCATTCATACCATTTACACTAGGAATGGGTACCCACTTGGGTACTTTTAAAGGTATTGACCAAATTCTGTCAAAAATACCAGGTACTGATTCATGTAAAATCAAAAGGTACCATGTTTAGGTACCTAAACACATCCTTGTGACTGTGAGGGAGTGGAACAGGAGGCGATTTTGCCATGCTGGACATGAAGACAGCATTGCAGAGCTATATATTGAAGAATAAATATGTTTAAACAAATAGATAATTTTTACCATATAATCACAAAAAGTACAAAAAATTGGTACCGTTGAGTAATGGTACTGATGCCAGGTATGGGACATCAGTACCGTAGTGTTTCAAATGTGAATGGTACCCATCCCTAATTTATACACCACTGAGCAGACGTAGGAGCAGTTTGGAGTTCAGCGTCTTAATCAAGGACACTTTGACATATGACTGCAGGAACTTTGAGCAAACCCCCAACCTTCCAACTGAGAGGAAACTACTCTGAGCTACACCTGCCCAAATATAGATAAGAATAAATAAACAAATACAAAACAAAAGTGAACAAAATCAATCACTGTGCATTTCAGTTTATATGTTTGACATAAAGAAAAAAAGCAGATCAAGCTTCTTTAATCCTGTCCTTTTAAAAATAATGATCATATTTACACAGACAACCCGATCTACTAGCACTTCACTTAAAACTCGGTAAAACGGCATTATTTGGCCTGACCACTAGGTGGACCCAGATGACTGCTTGTCTGCTGGTTGGGCCTGATGTTTAACCCACAGAGGGCACTTTTCCTCACTGCCAGTCAAACTCAGCACAACATGGAGGTAACTGAAGTCCAGGAACAACAAACACAGGACAGATGTTCAAATAAATCAGTTCAAAAGAGAAAGTTATTGTTTGATATAGAGTCTGCTATAGGAGCTACACACACTGTCTACATTAATTATATTGTAACACACACACACACACACAGACACACAGACACAGACACAGACACACACACACAGACACACACACACACAGACACATAGACACACACACACTTCTTAACTCATACTCCTCAGTTCCATGTGCAGATATAGGTCAGATGTGCTCAGTCTGGGAGAGACGTGCGATTGGCTGGAGTTTTTATCATGTGGTTTTATAGAGTGCGCTGGGACAGAGGAAAACAAAGGCTGAGGAAAGAAAGTATCATTGTAAAAGTGAAAAGGAGAGGTAAGCAGCCTGACTCCACAGGTTTTAACCATCCATCCATATCATTCTCTCTGTTTCTATTGCCTGGTGTCTGCTTTCTATATCACACACCAACTGGATCCAGTTTTTAAAGGCCCAGCAGAAATCAGAGCATCATTTTCATCTGCAGAGCATGTATTTTGTCAAAGGGGTCATCTTTCTACTGCAACCTCCGGTTCCTGGTAACTTGAGGCTACAGCAACTCGGAACAAAGGTGTAGCTTACAAGACAGCAGCCTCAGAGCAGTTCAACTCCTTTGAAGGCTGATTCACTGTTGACTAGCACAGAAAAATGAGGCAACGCCGTTTGATTCTGGTTGATTCTTCTCCTCTGATGCTCTGCTTTCAGACTCCAGTCCCCTCCATGGCCCAGTCCCCTCCATGGCCCGGTCCTCTCCAAGACCCAGTCCCCTCCATGGCCCAGTCCCCTCCATGGCCCAGTCCCCTCCATGGCCCAGTCCCCTCCATGGCCCAGTCCTGAGCGCTGAAGGATTTACACACAGATAACTGCCTTCCATTGGTCTAGATGTTGGTCTTTATTGAGTGTGGTCACATGACCGTGTTGTATCCCAGCCCTGAACAGGCTGCTCCTGATAAGCTTGATTTAACCTCTGTTTGAGGTTGACAGGCAGCCGGCCTGCTGGGTTATATAACCAGGAGGATACATGAGCTGCTGCTCAAGGCCAGAGGACATGACCTCTTTGTCTGCCATCATCATCCACTTTACTTTGACACACATAAAAGGCCCAGTGATACCTGACAAGGCAGGCACCAAAAGACACAGCAGGAAGTGACTCAGTGAGCCACGCCATCATACAGCCATGAGCACAGATACAGTCATACAAGCCTGATTTAACATGTGTGACCCACATTCTGAACTGGTGCAATGCTCCACTTCACCTCTGTGTGTGTGTGTGTGTGTGTGTGTGTGTGTGTGTGTGTGTGTGTGTGTGTGTGTGTCTGTGTCTGTGTCTGTGTGTGTGTGTGTGTGTGTGTGTGTGTGTGTGTGTGTGTGTGGAGGCTGCTCCTTCACTGCAGGCCTCATCAGCACATTCAAAGCATCTACCCTCCAGCCCTGATGCTGCTCTGCAGCGTCTTCTCATCTGTCACTGTTGCCAGGAAACCTGTCCATGAGGGCTGCTTCCCTATCCAGAGTTGAGGCCAGAAGGTCCTCCACACACACACACACACACACACACACACACACACACACACACACACACACACACACACACACACACACACACACACACACACACACACACACACACACACACACCATCAGCATGAGAACAGCTCTCTGAAGACCTGATCCTGAGCACATTTATGATCATGTCCTTTCTCCCCTGCTACAGCTTCTCAGTCTGAACAGAGGATGTGATGCTGCCCATCCCCCCGCCCGTTGCTGCCTGACTGGCGTTGAAACGGCCCAGCTGTGTTCATGCCGTCCCAGCTTACAGCTCAGCCTGCTTTGTGTCCTTTCCTTCCCCTTCTATGTTGTTCAACCTCCACTGAGGCCCACGGTACAAGCAAACACAACCTGACAGCATAAGTGCATCTATACATGGCTGTTGCCATGCAGGCCGTCGTGTAGAGGGGCATAGGGACATAGAATCTCTGTCAACGATTGGTCTGGACAGAGGAAGAGTGAGGTGAGGGGACATAATGAGGACTAACCATGCATAATGAATGCAGTGAAGCAGGGCCAAATGGAACCCTCAGTTGGCAGTTTGCAGGAAGGGTTCAGCAGCTGTGTGCTGTTAGCTGTGATCTTAGCCACCATGTCGTGGTGTGATGTCGGAGCCCGGTGAACTGAAAACAGAAGATGCTGAGGATGTGTACAACATGGTGTTACGTGGCTCCTGGCCACGTTGTGATTAAGGTCTTGGGATTTGATTGTCTTGTTTCAAGACAAATAAACCGAATACACACTCTCAGCTGGACTCAGACTCCAGGTTTTAAAAACAAAAAGAAATAATCTTTAAGTCAGAATGCATCACAAATGCAACAAGAACCATCCTAACCTGTACAATCCCATATTTTTTACTGAAAAAAAGTGCATACGTTTAATTCCTTAGACCCCTAGTTACGTAACCTGTATGATTTTTTTCAGATATCATTATTACTA
Source organism: Halichoeres trimaculatus (assembly GCF_033239565.1). NCBI lineage: Eukaryota > Metazoa > Chordata > Actinopteri > Labriformes > Labridae > Halichoeres > Halichoeres trimaculatus. Next base: position 39,769,085 of record NW_027437183.1, on the reverse strand, counting down.
TCAGTATTTTTTTTCCTATTCTTTGGTTTAAAACCTAAATTACCCACTGAGCAAAGAGATGTTTAAAAGATGTTCAAAAGACATCCTTTCAGCGTCACTTTTTGGTATCCAACTCTGGTCACCTGAAGGTGCCAACTGTTAGTCCAGATAACATCCCTTTGTGATGTCTGCTCAACATCCTTTTATGATGTCCACAGTGCCTTTGTACAAGAGCTACCCCCCCCCCTCATACCAAGCCTCAAACCAGTGTCCCTAACCCTAACCCTAGCCTAAACCAAGTCCCTATGGACTGAGCAGTCTGTTGCTGTCAGTGCAGCCTTTTAGTTGTTCTTCTTGTTTTGAGCCTTCTAGTTTCTGTGTATAACCATAGTCCTGTTTCTGAAGGTGTCAGACTGTTCCTGGTCTTTTTCCTGAAGCTTCATTTGATTTTCTCAGCACCAGATGGTAATACAGACAAAGGTGTTATACAGTTATACAGTCCCATTTCAAAGCTGCTGCTGAGCCAAATGTATCTACAGGAAGATTAATCTCTACAGATAACACATCACCACTTAAGAATGGATACAGGAAATGGAAACAAACAAAATGTTACTTTGGTTCAAAGCTTACCTTTAAAATCAGATGTCCAAAAATTAGGTTTAAGGTTCAGCTGTCCAAATAGTGGACCTAATTTGAATGTTGTGTAGACTTTCAGAATTGGTCTTGGACCGACAGGTGTGATGTAGACTTGATCCATCAGACATCTGGTGTTTAGTGGGTAGCTACTCAAAGTCAAACTAACATTTTAGGAGATTTCTGAAGCTAAAAAAAGTGCAGCAACTATGGCCTGTGAGGTTCAGGGTAGTCACTTCAGAGCAGGTTGAACGTCAATCAAAACACTCCATCCTACAAAAGTAACAGGGGCTCTTCGTTAGACTTGCAGAAATGACAGTACACATGTTGCTTCATGCCTCAGTATAATGAAAACAGCTGAGTGTCTCCACCTGGACCTCCTGTGTACCGATGAAGAAATAAAGCACACAGAGCAGGCTGTAGAAATGAATGGCTGCTGCAGACACTTTGATGAGGAACTTGTCTGTGCTTCCTTTGCTTCTACGGAGCTAGCCTCAGACTATTATTAAATCCACACATTGGCTCATTCTTAACAGGTTTCCACTTAGGTATCTTTTAAACTCTGCAGAGAGTATTATCACACCGTTTTGTTCATGGTCCTGTTTAATTTCCTGCAGCTGATGTAAACAAAAGTGAGACTGATCCACATCAGCCTCAATTCTGTTGGCATCAACCTCCTGAGAAGAAGACAGTCCCAGAGCCACTTTCATAACAATCCACGTCATACTTCATGGGACCTAAAGCAAGGATTCCAAATATCCTATTACCTGTGAATAAATGCTCCTATCTATGGAGAACCGAAACTGCCAAAATGAAAAATAGATAAAGGTGAATATAAAAACAGAAATAAAATATATATATATATATATATATATATATATATATATATATATATATATATATACATATATATATATATATATATATATATATATATATATATATATATATATATATATATGTATATATATATATATATATATATATATATATATATATATATATATATATATATATATATATATATATATATATATATATACATATAAACATAAGTAGACAAATCAATAAAAGTAAAAGTAAATACAAAAAGAAATGTGGAAATAGAATTAAATATCAATAAATCAGTAAATAAAGCGCTCTGCTCTCATATTTATTCTTTTGGACTAGATGTGCCTGTCAAAGTGGGCAGAGATGGGCTTCAGCATGGTTTACTGCACACACAAGCACGCAACAGCTCCTGTGATCCATGATGTATGATAGCCATGAGCGCACCTCTCCACAACAATTTTAAAGGTCCCATATTATGCAACTTTTCAACAAGTTCAAATAGGTCTCAGAGGTCCCAGAACAGTCAATTCAAAGTTCTTTGCCTCAAAATCCAGTTATAGAATAGAAAAGAATAGAACTTTATTGCCATTGTAACAAGTACAACAGAGTTGAAGTCACAGCAGCAATCAAGAAAACAAAAGTTATAAAGTGTAAAGAAAGTGCAAAAAGGTCCATAAGAAAATAGATGCTGACAAGTAGTCACATATGTCCATATATCTTCTCTTTAATGTCCCCTGATACTATTTACTCATGTGTGTTAACATAGTGCAAGGAACCTAAGTTAAAAACCATAACTTATGTTAGCTGCCATGCTAAAACCAGAATAATCAGGCTATCAGGCTAGGTAGAGCATAAAGTAAAGCAACATAAATTCGTAAAACGCTGGCTGACAGGCCATAGGTAAGCAATGTTATCTCTCTCTCTCTCTCTCTCTCTCTAATATATATATATATATATATATATATATATATATATATATATATATATATATATATATATATATATATATATGTATGTAGTTCAAACAAGTTTGAGCCAACAGCAGCTGTCCTGGTGGGTCAGTAATTCATTCAAGAGGATTAAATCTCCATCCAGAAATCCCTCATAGTACTAGATTATCTGGGCCTAACAAAGCCCAAGACTAGAATTCTCCCTGGATGTCACAAAGAATGAATCTGACTCAGATCCCGGTCAGAACTTGTATAATGTGAGCCTGGCTCTTGGTGTCCTGTCTGTTACAAAAAAGAACATAAATGGTCAAGTTTGAGGTTTTTGATCAGTTGTCAAGTGTACAACCAGAGGAAATAAGATTTTGGACTGTGTGAACTCAAACATCACTAAAGCATACAGAGCTTCCCCCCTAGCACACCTTGTTCAGTCTGACCATATTTCACTCTTCCTGACACCAGCATACAAACCTGTAACACCTGAAGCCCACCACCAGAACTGTTTTGTCCTGCCTGAGGATGCATCCTTACAGCTGCAAGACTGCTTCCAAAGGACATACTGGTGTCTTTTCTCTGACCCAGACATAGAGACCTATACCACCACTGTTCTCTGCTACATCAAGACCTGCATCGAAAGGATAACCTCTGAGAAATGCACCAGGGTTTTCCCAAACAGGAAACCTTGGATGGCAAAGGAGGTTCAGGAGCAGCTGTGAGAGCGGGATGCAGCATTCAGAGCAGGGGACAGAGAGCGTTATAGTACGGCCAGGCACATTTTAAAGAGGGGTATCAAGCAGGCCAAGGCAGCTTACAAGGAGAGGATCAAGGGTCATTTTTCCATCAGTGACCCAGCTTGTATGTGGCAGGGCATCCAGCAGACTACAAACTACAGGGGACATCAACACCCACCCCCAGACAGCAATATCCACCTGGCTGAGGAGCTCAAACACTTCTTCACACACTTTGAAACAGCTGTGAATGACAACCACATTGAGCCTGCAATGGATGCTGCTGCTGCCACTACCAGCACTCTGCAGCTTCTTTCAGAGCTCAAACACTTTTTTAAAGCCAACTTTCCACGTTTCTGAACCTGAATAAAAACAATCAATAATATTGTGGCTTCTAACAGTCAGACATCACGGATTAATTGATCAAGGTATAAACAAAGACTGTGTAAATTAAATGTTTTAAACTCTGTTGTATTTTACTTTGTCACATCCACTGCTGACAGCTGCAGTGATTTCCTTGTAGGTGAGTTTTTTCTGATTCGCTCTACTTTTCCGCCACTTTTCCGGCTGCCAAACAACGCGGCGTCATTTCCTCTTTGTTGCCATGGTGTTGTTGATTACCAGCATGGAGAAGTTTCCTTTTCCCCGAAATGCATCTTTCCATATCGTAAACTCCGTAGGTTAAGCCAGCTGAACCTTGAATATTTAGAGGCGTGTTATGTGAATTGCGATTGTTTCCAGCCGCCACATTTATCAACAGCTGATCAGGCGTACACCGTGATTGACCCTGGTACGCAGGTTTCATACATCACACGTGAACGTTGTCGTAAACTGATTTTTACACCCAGATCTGAGCTCAGTCCCACGCAAGAATGATAAATGAGGGCCATTAAATCCAGTCTCCCTGCTAACTTTGACCAGCACCAGTATGCATAGAGAGCACACCGCTCCACAGAGGATGCTATTTCCACTGCCCTCCACACAGCACTCTCACACCTGGACCAGCGGGGAGCATATGTGAGGATGCTCTTTATTGATTATTTTTCTGCATTCAACACCATTTCTCTGAGCAGACTGGTCATCAAACTGCTAAGCTTGGGTTTCAACAGCACTTTGAGCATGTAGATCACAGACTTCTTCTCTGAACAGCCACAGACAGTCAGACTGGGTTCTCATCTATCTTCCACTATAACCCTCAGCACAGGAGCACTGCAAGGTTGTGTTTTAAGTCCCATACTGTACTCACTATACACATCAGACTGCATTCCCACATACTCCACAAACACAATAATTACATTTGCAGACAACACAACAGTTGTGGGACTGATATCGGACAATAACGAAACACACTTCAGAGCAGAAATAGACAGGCTAACAGACTGGTGCATGGACAACAACCTCACATTAAACATCAAAAAGACCAAAGAGATCATTAGTGATTACTGTAAGGAACATAAGGACCATGAAAAAAAAATAATCAAGGGGCAAGAAGTGGAACAAGTCACCAGCTTTAAATTCCTGGGAATCTACATCATAGAGGACCTCACACGGTCACTCAACTCCTCCGCCCTGGTAAGAAAGGCTCAGCAGCGGCTCTACTTCCTGAAGATATTGAGGAAAATGCCTTCCCATTGGAAGACATTTTCAGGACACACTGTCGTCAAACCACTACAAAGATCCTCAGAGACTCCAGCCACCCCAGTCATCACCTCTTCTCTCTGCTACCCTCAGGGATGCGCTATGGGGCACTCAAAGCTCACACCTCCAGACTCAAGAACTATTTCCTTTAAAGCCATAACTGAACTTAGTATGTCTGGCCAATAATTGCAATAATGTGATCCTCTATTTCTCTATCCCTTTATTAACAGTGCAATATGTGTCTATGTGCAACTACACAACGGTCAACGTTTTTTATGCTTTATGTTTTAAACATGTTGTCATACATGTATGAATGCTTTAATATGTATGCGTTGTTGAACTTGTTTTTTTTTTTTTTGTTCTCTGCATTCAGGATAGCACAGCCAAATCTCGTTGCTTTTGTGCAATGACAAATAAACTCTATTCTATTCTATAACTGCAAAGACAATTGGCTTTCTGACGTTCCAGTGTTGGCTATTGACTACAATGTATTCTGGTCAATAATTGCCTTGAAGGTGTTTTTGAGTCATAAAAATAACAGAAAGTAACACAGTAGACTTAGTTCATGTAACACAAGTGGTGGTGACTCAAAGGTGGTCAAAGTGGGCGTATGCAGACAAACTTGGTGTGATCGTCCTGTCCATGTGGTCCCACTGATTCCTTCTCTAACCATTTTCTGATTCAGCAGAGGTCCTGTTTAGCTAACCCCGCTAACACGGGGTTCGTGGGAGATGTGCCGGTCAGCACGTTGGGTGGGATTGGCATGCTTCCATGGCCTGGACCGGGTGTGCTTCCCTCGGTGCGGGAGGACGGGATGTCCGGATTGTCTGGATGGCGGTCCCCTGCCAAGGAGCGCCGCGAGGACACCACACCAACAGAGACACACGGTCGCAGCAAACATCAAAGGTGACATTCCACACGCACGATCATCATTAAAAACTGTTATCCGGAATGAAGGTCACGTTAATCCACACGCGGGTGTAACTAATCCAACCCGGGAAAAAATAATCAATAAAGCGATCGCAAAAAACAGGAAGTGGAGAGTTTTTCAAACTGTCAATCACTCCAGAATGATATGGGACTCAAGAGTAAAACCTAAGGGACTATTCGGTGGACATTTAAACATAAGAAGTCTGGTATCTAAAAGTGAGGAAATTCATCATCTACTTCTTGATTCGAATTTAGATTTCCTCTGTTTGTCAGAGACTTGGCTGCAAAAATATTCACCATCTTCATCAATCGAAGTGCCAGGCTATCAAATCTTCAGAAGAGACAGAGTGACATCAAAGGGGGGCGGAGTTATGGTTTACGTAAAAGACTGTATACAATGTCACGAATTGACTTGGGTAAACCGTGAACTTGAATGTATTGGTTTGAATATCACTCTATCACCACAAATGTCTTTTATTCTCATTGTTATTTACCGTCCACCCTCCGCTAACAATGATTTTTATGAAAAACTCCAAAACATGCTTAAAGAATGCAATTTTAAAAAAGAGGTGATAGTAATGGGAGATCTAAATGTTAACTGGGAAGACAAGTTAAAAAGAAAAAACCTCAAAAAAATAACTGATGGTTATGACCTCTCACAGCTGATTATGGGTCCAACAAGAATAACTCAATCGACCAGAACTCAGATTGACCTGGTATTCAGTAACAGGCCTGAGAGAATTACAAAATCTCTCAATATGATTACTGGACTCTCTGATCATAATCTTGTACTGGTGGCCAGAAAATTAACAAATAGGAGATTCAGCCCCTCTCATGTCCCAGAACATGAATCTGTCAGGATCCCCAGGTGCAAAGAGGACCATTTTGAAAGAGCAGTTCAGGATTTTAACTGGACTGAGCTACTTTCTGAAAAGGACTTAAAAGAGGGCAGTTTTGTATTTATGAACAAAATGCAGCTGATCATCAAAGAATTTTCCCAAAAGATTAAGTGTAGAGGTAAAAAAAACAGCCTTCCTTGGATAAACTCTGACATTTTGAAATTAATGAAAGAACGGGATCTTGCTTTGAAAAAAGCTATCAGAACTAAACTGTTTCATGATAAATACCAATTTTCCAAGTTAAGAAATAAAGTAACTAGGGGAATGAGGAAAGCCAGGGCAGATTTTTTCATTTCTGTTATTAGTGAGGCAAAGGGTAATCCTAAGATAATATGGAACCAGTTAAAAAAGCTCCTCGGACAACACCACAATACAGGCAAATCAATCGAACTTAATCTTAATGGAAACTTGGTAAAGGACCCAGCCCAGGTAGCTGGAGCTCTTAATCAGTACTTTGTTGATTCAGTGACATCTATTGCAGAGGGATTCTCTACAAATCCTGAAGGTGGGCATACAGTAAACACAATGGAGCCACCTTTCAGTTTTAAAAATGCTGATAATTTAAAAATCTCAGAAATCATTAAATCTCTAAAACCATCAAGAGCAAAAGATGTTTTTGGAATGGACACCACCATGTTAAAAAATCTTTGTCCAACACTTGTCAAACATGTCAAACATGTTGTTAACCTCTCAATATCTGAAAGAGAATTTCCAACAGTATGGAAATCAGCAGTTGTCACACCAATTTACAAATCCGGTGATCCCCATTCCCCCTGTAATTATAGACCTATCAGTATTTTACCAGTAATTTCCAAAGTTGCAGAGAAATGGGCAGCTGAGCAAATTATACACTACTTGAACAACAGTTCTTTTCATCTGCATCCAATGCAGTTTGGCTTCAGATCTAAACAATCAACCGAGACTGCAAATTGCTTCCTTATCGAAAAAATCAAGTCACTACTAGATGGTTGGGGCTTTGTAGGTGCTGTTTTTCTGGACCTCAGGAAAGCCTTTGACACTGTCAATCATGGGGTTCTTTTATCTAAGTTATCCACATTTAATTTTTCTTCTGATGCCCTTAAATGGGTAGAGTCATATCTTCATAATCGATATCAAACTGTGCGAATATATAACCATCAATCTGAAGCCCTTTACTTGTCAACTGGTGTTCCGCAGGGATCCATATTGGGCCCACTCCTATTCTGTTTGTATGTCAATGACTTGCCATCTGTGTGTCCTGAGGTTTATATCCAAATGTATGCTGATGACACTGTTTTGTATGTACATGGTTTGACCAAAGCAGAAGTAGCTCTAAAACTGACCAATGCAATGGCTAAAATTACAGCATGGCTCAATCAGTGCTGTCTCCAACTAAATTTATCTAAAACAGTTGGAATGTTCTTCTCTAAAACAGGTGACTCTGAAGACCCTGATATTATTGTATCAGGTGAAAAGCTACAGATTGTAAAAGAATTTAAATAACTGGGTGTTATTCTTGATTCTAATCTAAAATTCAGGGAACATGTAAAACAAGTCTGTAAACAGGTGAAGTTTAACCTTGCAAATTTCAGAGTTATCAGGAACTCCATGTCCACCGAAGCAGCCAAGATGTACATGCATTCAATGATATTTTGTCACATGACCTACTGTCTAACTAGCTGGTCCCAGGCTGGTCAAACAACCTTGAAACCACTTCAGTCTTTGTATAAGCAAACACTTAAAGTCTTTGACAAACAACAAAAACAATTTCATCATTGTGAGATTCTGAAAAAGCATAAGCTTCTAAGCTGGGAAAACTTGGTAAAACACATAAATGCATGTCTCGTCTATAAAATCACACACGATATGGCTCCCCCACCGCTTTCTGATTTTGTCAGTCTTAGAACAAATTCCCATCACACAAGAGGAGTCACAAGAGGAGACTGCATTATCCCTCTTCGAAAAAGTACTTTTAGTCAGTCAGTTTTCTCTGTCCAAGCCTCTCGAGAATGGAATAACATACCATCTACTGTCAGAGAGCTCAACACATATCAGTCATTCAGGTCTTACTTAAAACAGTGGCTTATAAAAAGTCAAAACTGCCAGCACTAAAACCATTACCCCTGTCCCTGCTACATCATGTCTGCCTTCTGCAAAATTGTCTTGTGCATGCAAGAGCCAACTGTATATGTTTTTTTCTGTGCTATGTTGCATTTTTGGTTTTGTTTCTCTTTCCTCTGCTGCTCAACCCAGTCATGCATGCTTTATTTTAATAATCATATGCTTTTATATAGATCTGTCCTGTGTTAACAGTACCTTAGTATACCTTATGTCTTACTTGCATGGCCTTGTATTTTGTGTTTTCTGTTGATTCTTAATATGCTTTGCATGATTTGGAAACCTACCTTATGCAGCTGCCTCTCTTTTTCATATATGTGGTTATTTACCCTTATGTATTATAATTATTATTTTATTTCTCTTTCTCTCTTTCTGTCTCTCTCTTCTTCTCTCTCAGATCATAGTACTGTTTAACTTTAGGGTGTGATTTTATTGATTTATTTTCTTTTTTTTTTTTTTTTTTTTTTTTTTTTAAATAACGAACTCTGCATTCTCTCATTCTGCTCTGTTTTATTTCATCTTGTGCTTTTTAGGTTGACCATTTTAACATCTGGCCAGGGACTACAGATGAAGATTAGCCTTTTGGCTAACTCTGGCATATTTACTGTAAATGTCTATTAATATGCATTGTCCCTGTAAATCAAATAAATTAAACAGCACGAGTCATCATCTGCTCTAACTACAGGATCCATTCACACGTGAGATTCCGCTTGTGTTTGTAAAACTTTGTTTTCACGCATTTAACTACCTGGTTTTTGCTGCAATTGATCTGAGACGAGAGCAGAAAGTCTGTGTAAACGCGTGATGATGAAAAAGATGATCACTCATGCTAAAAACACAACTGCTGGCTTACGTAAAACAGGCAGCCAGTGAGTAACTGCAGCTAATTCTTCTTCTCACAGCACGACTGTGATCCACTTCTTCTGCCTCTTGTCTTTAGTATACCGCTGCACAATAAGAGATAATGATGGCTGGAAATGTATTTCACTGTGAAGCTTATTAGGACAAGAACTCATTCAGTCAGACACATGTACCTTTTTCCTTCCTGACAGGTCATTGGACATTGTGACGTCACATGCTTAAGTTGCTTGAAAAGATCCAAATGTGTACCAGAAATAACTGACTTAAATTTACAGCACCAGTCTCATGAGTGTCAACAGGACAGAGGAAACTTGTTCTCTGAGAAACAGGCAGCAACATGAAACTTTTCTGGAGGCACATTAAGCCTTTCAGTTCCATCCTTCACCAAGTATGCTCCTTCGTGGCACGCCAATGTACAGCCAAAGAGGAATTACACGGATACCCCAACCAGACCTGAACCCCCTGGGTGCTGTAAGTAGGGCATCTGAACCCTGGAGGTGCTGTGACACAGCGAGGTTAGGGTTATATCCAGACCTTCCTTCAATGAGTTTCTCTTCTTTTTACCACTTTATCTATTGATTTTCACTGTGCCACAGACTCTCTTAATGCAGCAGCTGGATGAGCTGTGTACAGCAGAGGGAGCTGAACACAGCCTGGGAGAGATGAGCCCAGGACACTGGGCTCACTCAACGTGTTGACGAGCAGAAAAAGTGCTTGGAGAGCACACGGGATCTATCAGAGCAAACCCAGACAAACAAATCTTCTTTTTTCATACAGTGACACAAACCGTCAAATTCACAGGTCTCATTAGGGAGTGTTGTGCCTCTCCAAACCACTACGCGAAGGAGTCCTGCTCTGGCAGCCTGTTTTTCACATGATGTAAGGTCAGAAAACTCCACACAGCTGATTTTTTTCTGTGCTTGGGAATCGTTGGTTTGTGAGCTCTGGGTCTAAATGGCTCAAAGTAAGAGAGTTAACTTAGGTCAGAGGCTAATCTGATACAAACTTCCTTTAGTTTTTATTGTTTTTGCTGGAGCTTAGTCAGTGAAGCCCTGAAGGCTCACCAGACACTTTGAATAAACATGAGGAACCAAAGCTGCTGCAACAGGCTGATTAGCCAAATACCTGCTAGAAAAAAGATGAATAAACAAATGCATCCTATTCTGCTGTTTCTTGTTCATCTGCAGAAATGACCAATACCTCCGGCTTCCTTGGGCTCAGTATATTTAAGTCACTTATACTTATCCTGCTTTTCATAGTGTAATCATGGGGTAACAATGCTGAATGTTCAGACTGAGCATGTGCAGATTTTCACACGTCTTTGTACTCATATGTTGTAGAAATCCCCGAACTGGTCTGATCTTCACCAGATCTTTATGACACTGGTTGAGATGATGAGGTTTCATAAGGATCCCCTGACTGTTTCATGACAAATCACCAAGGTCTGCACAAAGCCTCACCTTTAAAGGGCCAGCCAATCAGAGAGAGAGGGGGTTTGCCATGCAGGGAGCCTGAGGCCCTGTTTACGCGGCAATGTTTCATCTGAAAACGCTAAAACACAAGAAAATCTGCATTTACACAGAAATGCTGTGGGACTGAAAACGCTGTAGTAAGCATGCCAGGCCTGCAGGTGGTGCTATAACTGTCTTGTCCAGAAGCAGCTTTTGGTAGATCGCCACTGAAGAAGAGCTTAGCCGATCATCTGGTGTGTTGGTGAATGCTCAAAGCAGAAGTGGAGCAACAGATGCTCATTCTGTTAAAGACAGTCACAGATTCATTGAGCAGCACAAACAAAACACAGTTGGTCGCCACGACAATCGTAACATTGGTACTGTTGTCCTGTTGTATGTGTGAAGCGCGAAGCGGAGTGTGACATCTTACTGTTTACACAGCAACGGTGTCGGCAGTGTTTGAGAAAAATCCCACTCTGGAGGCCGTTTTCCAAAGTTTGCGTTTTAGATCGACTGAAATCACCCCCTGGTTTATCACCCCCGACCCCTGGGGCTGTAATTAAAGTAATTTCTTTAATTTTTTTGTTTACTGTTTGAATCAAATATCATTCAATAAATACACAAGCGTCTGTGTTTTTACTGAAATAGTTATATTGTATAACCATAACCGCATGACACAGTGCTCTTTGCAGAGCGCTAAGTCCCGCAAGCTTCATGATGGTGACATCATTTTCACCACCAGCACACCAAAAACATAAACCAGGTTGAAAGAGTGCCCGCCTGTATAGAACGCTCCGGGAAAAACAGCAAACGCACCCGTAAACAAACAGGGACATTCTGATTGGTCAATACTACTCAGCCTCCTATTGGTCGATCCAAAAATCATTGGAGCGCAGACAGAGATCTGTGAGCACAGGAAATCTGAGCAAGCAGCATTGTAACGAGCAAGAGGACACAGTTTGAGCACGTGCAGCATTGTAACCGATCAAGAGGACACAGTTTGAGCACGTGCAGAGCAAATTTGAGCGCAAGAGCAGAGTTTTCAGAGACAATATCACAAAATCTGAGCAGGAAATCAATAAAATACTGCTCTCAAATCAATGAAAAATGCTCTTGATTAAAGATAGGATATTCATTCCATAGAATACCAGAGGGCAGAGTAGCATCATGCTATTCACAGACATGGCTAACAGAGCTAGCACCAGACACCAACACCAACGCTGAAGCTTGGAAGAGCTTCGCCTGCTGTGAGCAGACAGGATCCAGGAGACAGAGACTGAACAGGCTGCTGAAGAAGCTCAGTCCTGGACCCTGTGGAGGTGGAGACTGGCTGAACTGGAGAATGATGGAAAAGCTGTCATCATCTTCTTTCTCACGGACCTTTTTGCACTTTCTATATAAAGGGATTATCAGCCTACATCATCATAAAGATGCACACACATCTCGGCTGCAGAAGCAGCGTTTAGCTTCATTCATTCAGATGAATTAGCGTTTTTTGAACACTAAATTCAACCTGTTACAAACATCAAAATCTATGTTTTTTCCGTGGACAGCTGTCAAAAACGATACGACACAAGAGAGGCAACTTCTGCTAAGTTTTGACCGTTACAGTGCAACTGGTGTTTTGGCGTTAATAGCGACCATGCTAACTGGTGACTTTCAGCCGACAGCAGCCGTGATTAGCGTCCGAGAGGCACCAGTTAACAGGGTCACACTTTACACTGATACACCAGCGACGTCTGCGTGTGTGTAATTAAATGTGTATTATTTATCCAACCTCAGTTAACCAGGTTTGACTACAAACAAGCAGTTGATACTAAAATTACAGATTTGAAATTTGCTTATTTCATGAAAAAGTTGGTTTGGGGCCGAGGTTGTGACCAATCATGGACTCACTATGGACAGTAAATAATGAGTGAACCTTTAAATTATGATTAACAGAAAAGGATTTTATGACCAAAGTAAAATAAGGGGATATTATGAAACAATGTTTACATCCTGGTCTGTCACAGTCTGATAAGTGTCCACGGATAATGCAGTCATGAGCATCAAGTGAGAGTTGTGTTTCCTCTCTGGGTACATGCAGATTTCTCTACTAAAAACGTCTGTCCACCTAATATCTGTCCACTTGCTGATCTCTTCTGTCCACTCACTGCTGTTTCACAAACCTGGGAGCATTTTACCGTCAGAGGTGATGACATTAAGTTAAAAAATGTGTTTTAGTTGTATTCCTGTTCTTCAAGCCAAGGCTGCACCACATGGCATTGGTTGCAGCTGCAGCTTCAACTGTGTGTCTCCATACAGGTTTTTTTTTTCCCTTGCTTTGACAGGGGGGGAGGTGTTATTCATTTTTATTAATTTATCATTATTCTTTATCATTATTATTATCTACTGTAAATATGTGTGTGTGTGTGTGTGTGTGTGTGTGTGTGTGTGTGTGTGTGTGTGTGTGTGTGTGTGTGTGTGTGTGTGTGTGTGTGTGTGTGTGTGTTTGTGTGTAGCAATTGCTTTACCCATTTACTTAATGTAATTCTACATCAACTTCAATGGTTTTAATTATTCTCAAGTATGCAGTAAAACAAATACATCTCTGACGTTTATAAAAAACCAAGTCGTTGGAAAATTGATTGAAAACTGTGCAGTCTACAGTTACTTCAAAGTCTATGCTCCACTGACTTTAATGCTGAGTGATCGAGCAGCCCTGTCCCAAGATGGCCACTGTGTGACGACGTTTCTTCCCAATGGCTCACAGCACGCACTACCCATATAGTGTTTGTATATATCTATGATAGAGACCCCTCTTTAAGCTTTGAACTGGAGCCATTTACTTCTACATGTTACCGTGGTAGACCTGCAGATCACATCTTTGTTTTCCATTGTGCCACAATGTGCCCGATGAATGAGCTGCATAGTTTACCACTAAGATTTTTACAGCACTGACACAGAGCATTCTGGTCTGAGGTTGTGTCGTTAGGGTCAAGGAAAACTAATTTCTCTCTTTAACAGTGAAATAAAACAGTCTTTGAATCACAAAGATGAAAAAGCCTGCATAACCCTACAGTGGTTCAGAAACGGTAGACCTAAGCCGCATTTCCACCAAGCAGTCCGGGTCGGTTCAGTACGGTTTGGGACGGTTTGGGACAGTTAGGTCTGATCCCGTTTGCGTTTCCACAGCAAACTGTGCCCTCTCGTGGTAGGCGGCGTGTAAGCCAGATGCCGGAAGCCGCAGCTGTTAAACAATGGCGCGACGCCGTAGCAGCTTACCCCGCTATTAAATCCAACAAAGAAGAAAACGCGACACAGTAAACAAAGAGCACAGATGGAAGACATGCAGCATTTCGTCCTCTCTGTGATTTTCATGTAGCTCTCTGTTACAAAGTGCAATCAAGCTTTGTTTCAGAGAAGTCTCTGTGCCGCCAGGAGAAATGCAGCCGCTGTCGGGGTAAGTGACGATTCTTTTGACCAATCAACTGTCTGCAGTGTGTTGCTCCACCTCCCGGGAGCGGATCGGTTCAGTCTGGCACCCATACGAAAGGGTCCCCAAAAAGTGGTACGGCTCGTCTCGGTTTTTAGGGATCCGTCCCGGGATGAGTGTGTGGAAACGCCTCTAAAAGCGCACCGTACCGAGACAAACCGACCCGGACTGCTTGGTGGAAACACGGCTCTAGAGTCTGGTTTTAGGTGTGTGTGTGTGTGTGTGTGTGTGTGTGTGTGTGTGTGTGTGTGTGTGTGTGTGAGAGAGAGAGAGAGCAGCAGGGACTGACCCATGTGACAGGTACTGGTGGAGGTGGCATTGGAGCAGGGACATGGTGCACAGGCTTCGGTCAGGGCTGCGGCTGAAGGGCTGCGGTGGAAACCAGGCTTACACTCCTCACAGTTGGATCCCTGCGTGTTCCCCTCACAGTTCAGACACACTCCTGGAGGAGGGAACAAAGGTCACATGATTAGAGAGGTGTTTGACCTGTAAAGAAAAGGTGAGATAAGAGGGTTACATAACCCTGCCTCCTACTTTTTCTTTTTTTCCAATTTGGTCAGACTCTTGAGTTCCTTCTTTTGTTTACTACACAAACAACTTGCTTCAGTTTCAAAATAAAAGAGCCTGGTATCAGTTGAGATTTTGATCACACTTATTCAAACTCAACATTACACACAGTGAATGAGAGGTGCTTTCAACAGGAACATGTATTACACCAGGTAGAGCAGCCAGCAAAGGTCAAAAGATTTGTTTTGTTCCTCTGTAAATCCAGTGTGAACTAATGGACACCAAGGATAAAATCTGAGGGTGGTGGTGGTGGTGATGGTGGTGTGTGGATGGATCATGGAAAACCCCAAAAAAGAATGTTAGACACGTGCACATATGCAGAAAGGAT
The DNA here is from genome assembly GCF_033239565.1 of Halichoeres trimaculatus. Taxonomy (NCBI): domain Eukaryota; kingdom Metazoa; phylum Chordata; class Actinopteri; order Labriformes; family Labridae; genus Halichoeres; species Halichoeres trimaculatus. The sequence continues at coordinate 39,753,721 of NW_027437183.1, read as the reverse complement.
TCCACAGCAGCACTTTCATTTCAAGTCCATTCATGTCAGATACAAGCTAGTGGATGAAGTCAGTACAACATGTATGTTTTGGAGACCTTTTCCTTGTGACTCCATTTTTAAGGTGGAATAATCTTGTCTACTTTGTTTGTTATTAACATTCCTCACTTGGTCTTCTACAAACCCTGATTTTAACAAAGTTGGGACGTTGTGTTGAATGTAACTAAAATCAAAAATATATGATTTGCAAATCCTCTTCAGCCTATATTCAATTAAATACCCCAAAAAGACAAGACCCACAAAACCATGGTAACTGACACATGCCCATACCATGGGGACTACCACACCACAAATCCATGGTAAATGACACATCCCAATACCATTGTAACTGTAGGACTACCACACCCCAAAACCATGGTAACTGACACATATCAATACCATGGTAACTGACACGTCCCAACACCATGGTAACTGACACATTCCCAATACCATGGTAACTGACACACCCCGATACCATGGTAACTGACACATTCCCAATACCATGGTAACTGACACATATCAATACCATGGTTACTGACACATATCAATACCATGGTAACTGACACATATCAATACCATGGTTACTGACACATATCAATACCATGGTAAGTGACACATCCCAATACCATGGTAACTGACACGTCCCAACACAATGGTAACTGACACACCCCAATACCATGGTAACTGACACATTCCCAATACCATGGTAACTGACACATATCAATACCATGGTTACTGACACATATCAATACCATGGTAACTGACACATCCAAATACCATGGTAACTGACACATATCAATACCATGGTAACTGACACATATCAGTACCATGGTAACTGACACATCTCAATACCATGGTAACTGACACATCCCATGTCATGGAAACTGACACACCCCCATACCAGTGAAACTGATGCACCACCATACCATGGTAACTGACACATCCCTATACCATAGTAACTGACACACCACCATACCATGGTAACTGACACACCCCATACCACTGAAACTGACACATCCCCATACCATGGGAACTGACACACCACCATACTATAGGAACTGACACACCCCATACCATGGGCACTGGGAACAATCCGGATGGTCTTTTTCCTGTTTTACCTGGAAGACACAGCTCCCATGTTTACTAAAAACAATATGAAACATGAACTCATCAGACCACAGCACACTTTTCCACTTTGCATCTGACCACTTCAAATGTGCTCGGGCCCAGAAAAGGCGGCGGCATTCAACATTTGTATCCTGCCTTGCTGCTTACGTGTAGACAGTTGTCCAGATTCTCTGAATCTTTTGATGATATTATGGACTGTAGATGATGGAATCCCTAAGTACCTTGCAGCTGAATGTTAAAAAACACTGTTCTTAAACTGTTGGACTTTTTTTATGCAGTTGTTCACAAAGTGGTGATCCTTGCCCCATCTTTACTTTTGAGCAGCTGAGCTTTTTGGGGATGCTCCTTTTATACCCAATCATGACACTCACCTGTTTCCAATTCACTTGTTCACCTGTGGAATGTTTCAAACACATGTTCTTTGAGAAGTCATCAACTTGTCCAGTCTTTTGTTGCTCCTGTCCCCACTGTTTTGAAACGTGTTGCAGGCATCCATTTCCCAATGAGCAAATATTTGCACAAAAACAATAAAGTTTATCAGTTTGCATTAAATATCTTTTCTTTGTGATGTATTTAGTTGAATATAGGTTAAAGAGGATTTGCAAACCATTGATTTCTGTTTTTATTTGCATTTTACACGAAATCACAACTTCATTGGAATTGGGGTTTGCACTTTTTAATACTTGAGTGAAGCAATGCCTGCAAGCCAGTCAGACAGAAAACTCCAGATGCTCCACTATGGCTGCAAAGGGGTGGGAAGTTTCCAGTAAATTCCAGGAAAGTTTCCTTAAAACTTCCATGGGAATCTTATCTCGGGAGTAAATTCCAGAGGTTTTTTTTTTATCAACTTAATTATATTTTACTGAAAATTCCCAGGGAATTTTGGAAATTTTCTTCTTCTTTCTTGTTAACAACTTGAACGAGGTTTTTAAAACTGATCTTGGTTGAAACAACATGACTGAACGCAAATTCAGCAATCAACGAATCAATCAACCAATCAATCAATTAATCTTTATTTGTCTAGTGCCAAATCATAACAAACATTATCTCAAGACACTTTCCACAAGGAGTCTGTTCTCATCTTAACCCACCATGAGTACAGAGCACTGCAGCATTTAGCAAGTTACAATGGAGAGGAACAGCTTCCCTTTAACGGGCAGAAATCTTGGACAAAACCAGACTCATGTTAGACAGATATCTGAGGAGACTGGGATGTGTTAACAATATTGAGCACATTTGATCACCATCAGTATCTACTTCACCAGCCTACAGCATTTTCACTGAGACCACATTTCTGGATTTGGAGTCTAGAAACCTGTCAAGGTAAGTTTGTGGGCAAGTTTCAGAGGCTAGCTATGACAAATATTTATGCTTATATATCACACACTCACTTGGGAAAAATTCCTTAAGGTTTTGAAGGAAGTTGTGGCATTGAATAAAGTGTTACTCTCACACTTCTTATATCAATATGCGTTTATTGCGGCCATGTGATAATGTGTGTACTTGCAAAAGGTTGCGAGCTCCTGAGAGACTACAGATCACCCAGTACGAAGGAAAAATGGACACCAGGTTTTGTTTTAAAGCTAAATGATCAATCCTGTTTACCCACGTACTTATCAAATAACTGCTGAGTGTCTATTGAGTTTTCAGCAAAAAGCTGCATAATATAACTGCTGTTTTTGAGAATGTGTGTGTGATGTGAAACTTGGGAGTTGCAGCTGCAGGCCTTGAGTTAAAGGGGGTAGTAGAACAGAAAGTACATAAGTTGCCATTACCATTTGGGGGCGCTGTACTTCCAGGGGAAAATAATAACATGGCTGCGTCCGGGGCGCAACACTGAACATGTGTGTCCGTTTTCGTGCAGATTGGACAAAGTTGACAAAATGCTGAACTTTAAGCCCTTGCGCCCATTAATATTCTACAAATCCGATTATTGATTTACAATGTGTCTAGTATACACAGGCCAAGTTTGGAGTTGATGTGAGAAAAAACCTAGGACTAGTTTCCAAATAGCGAAGTTCGTGTTTGGAAATCACAATAGCTGTAACAGACTTTTTTGTAGAACTACACATGGTAGTTATGTACACCAAATTTGGGCTGTAGCTCAAAGTAGCCCAAGGGGCAGCAGTTTTAAGACCCTAGGGGGCGCTATGGAGCACTCATTTTTGGGCCAGCGGTGGAATCATAAATTTTTCACCAAGACTGAACCCAGACCCAGGACACGCTGGAGAGACTACATCTCTCGGCTGGCCTGGGAACGTCTTGGGATCCCCCCGGAAGAGCTGGATGAAGTGGCTAGGGAGAAGGAAGTCTGGGCTTCCCTGCTCAGGCTGCTGCCCCCGCGACCCGACCCTGGATAATCGGAAGAAAATGGATGGATGGATGGTGTTCGCATTTTTTCAAGTGAAAGGCACACAATTTGTAGTTAAAGGCACACACAGAAAAATAATAATAAACCCAAGGGTTTCAACAGGGCCTTTGCTCAGTTGGCGGGCTCAGGCCCCAAGAAGGGAAAAACAATGTGTTCAAAGCTCCATCTGATGAACGGACAGTAAAATCAACTTTGATATAACTCTGACTGTATTCAGAAATGTGTAACAGTGACATTAATCTTACGTCATGATAATGAAACTCAGCTAAATTAAATCAATTGTGCCACAGCTTAAAAATGTTGGAACAACCTCACTCACAAAGCGATTTATTGATTTGCTTATTGTTGCGTTTACTGTCCATGCTGCTCATGTCACTACTTGATGTGTTTGACCATTACGTCATCTTGTGCCCGTCGGAGAGACTAATCGGGCAGATTCACAGACACCCTCTACATGTCTGCTAACTGTGCTGACATACCAGGGCTGTGGTGTTAGCTGTTGTTAGCACACCCTGCGTTTAGTTCACAGATACCACACAAGGGATGTAGATAACACTGTGGCAGCACTTGTACAAATATAAGTTGAACAATATTATGTATACAGCTGATTTAGTGTTACAAACATTTGTCAGAAGTGCCTATTAAGTGATTATTACAGGAGTTTGATAACTGTTTAGAATGGGGGGGCAGCCATCTTCGATTGTCAACAGAAAAGAGGGAAATTTCATTTCAGTTACATCCCTTTCAAGAGATATAAGAAAACAAACAGGGGGAAACACAGAAATGAGATGAACCTAGGAGCTCGCCAGCTACCCAGCACCCCCTTTGCAATAGATATGAAAAAAACAACATTGGGAGAAGAGAGGGAAAAAAAACAGGGCAATTCCAGACTATTCCCAACAGGGGGCGTAGTTTGAGATCAAGAAAAAAACACCTCAGCATATAAGCACATGATAACAAACAGACAAAAAACTTGAAGACTAGCCCAAGTGTCACTGCTCAGCCACGGGGGGGGGGGGGGGGGGGGGGGGGGGGGGGGGCAGCCTCTGCATCGCTCTCTGCAGCCTTTCTGCTAAATGAAAGTTTTTGATCTTTTCAACATGACTTATCTGACTAAAGTTAGATCAGGTTACATGGCTGCAGCAGATGATTGTGTTCACCTCTCAGGATCAGAAATGGAGCGCATGAGCAAAAGACAGGATGCGGTTCAGGCCCAGTGGGCTCTTTCACTTGGGTCTGATTTTCTGTCATTCCCCTCAGCCATGACCATCTTCAATAAGTGTAACAGATAACAGCACACCAAACAGGTAATATACTTCACATATCAAACACGTTTTACGTCAGGGTCAGAAAAGAGGACTTTGACTTGTACCAAAGTGATTTCTCTTAGCCTAAAGAGACTAACTCACACACCTGTTTGAACTTGTTTTTGGACACAACATGCACTTTCTGAGAGCTGTTTTCAGACACTGACCTATCTTTACAGTACAAAGCTAAATCTCTTCTTGAAACTGTTTGCATGGGTCCGATTTGGTTTTGTTTTTTCACAGACCTGATCTGAATTGTTTGCAGCTTTAATTCTTGTTTTTGTGTTTTAGGACTTCATTTTAGTTTTTTTTAGGTAAATACAAAGGCTGGAGGGGGAGCAGGTGGTGTCAGGTGTAACAGTTGCTTCATGCTGTCATTAGTCTTGTAAGCTGCAACTGGGTGCCTGAATTTCCCCTGGGACAAATAAAGCATCTAAGTGTCGATCTTCTACAGTCCTGATTCAATCCCCCTGTTTTTCAAACCTACCTTCACTTCAGTCAACACAGTCCTGAAGTCATTTATTGTTGTCCTTGTAAATATCTACGAAGGCATTCGCTCCATGCAGTGTTTGTGGTTGACTTGTTTTGCCTCCATGGTCGGAGGAGCTGCTGTAGACATGACTAAACCTGTCCACAGGGTGCTGCACACACAGCACGCATCATAAAGTAGCATTTCACCATAGATCAGCTATGAGTCAACAGACGAGCAGCTAACGTATGGAATCAGCTCCTCAACAGACCTGTACATCGCAGGTTAAAGAGCAGTTTGACCTGAAGGGAAGTGTTTCTGAAACGAACTGTGGGTCAGACATGAAGAGAAACAGCTTCGTTTTGGACGAGGAAACATATTTTGTTTTTTATTTAAGGCTGTCACTTTAACGCAATAATTATATCGATAACGATATATTACACCGCAAATTAATGCATCATAAAATTATCACAATTAACTCACTGGCTGCCAGTGCATCTTGAAGGATCTTTCTAGACCCAAATAATTTAGTCTCCTATGACTCTGTAAACACCAAACTACCTAAGAAGAGTGGACTCTCCTCTTACATGTCTCTCTTCCTGTTTTTCATCCAAAAACAGACAAAATGTACTTTTTTTGATCCCGTTCATCTCAGTCGCTCCATCCTTTGATCCTCTCCATGATCTCTGTTGTCTTTTATCGCCATCCTGTCGCTCTTTCTCTCGGGACTACTGCGACACATCCTTAGTTGGAGCGTTAGCCTCCTGAACTTTTCTGACTTGCAGCATCTCACTCTGTAATATGTAAAATGTACCTCTGTAATCTCACACTTCTCATATCCATGCTGATCTCTCATCCAACGAGCACAACGCTCTCTCCCACTGTAGTTTATGAGCAAGATTTTGATTGACAAGCTCCACCAAAGAAAATTTCCATCTCTCTCAGTGGTGTTTTAGAAAACCATTTTTTCAGTTTCTGTCTGGAATACTGTGTTATAGCTGCGGCCTCCTCAACAGCTACATTACTCCAGATGTGTCTGCAGTCCATCTCCAGTCTGTCTCCAGTGTGTCTCCAGTCCGTAACTGCAACGGATCAGATAGGTTTCCATTTAAGTAAGCTGTCAACTCACACTGGATCTGCACCGTTGCGGTCTGGCTGCGTGGCTGGTCCGTCATGTTGCAGGTTGTACCCAGCCATCCAAGTTTTGACGGATGCGAAGCTGTGACGCATAAATTCAGCGTAGGGAACAGCGTCCCAACATGGGACAGGACGTCGTGACCAGAAACTACCTAAAAACACCCAGTGACTTACAAAATAAAAACAGACTGTGTCAGAATCAGTTTGTATTTATCTTGACTCTTATGATAAACAGACATAATGAGCGGAGCCAGACCTGGGGCCTGTACTACGAAGCTGGATTTAGTCATCCAGGATAACTCTGCGACAACTCGCTGAACTTCACCGGATCTGCGTCATCCAGATCTGCTGTACTACGAAGCTCGTTATCAACTCGTTAAGTGAATCCGGCTGGGATCTGTGCGCGCACACATAAAATGGGGGTGCTTAGTGGCCCCGGAGCATTTTCCACAATGGAGAAGAGAGGAGCCTACTTTACAGAGGAGGAGAAGCAGTTAATCCTGCAAAAATATGAGGAGTACTGCAGTATAATCCAGGCCAGGAGAAACAAGACTGTGGTCGCGAGAAGCCGGAGGGATTGCTGGCAAAAAATCGCCGACTCTGTGAATGCGTAAATTTCCTAAATGCTGATATTAATAGACCTATCTCATCATGTGACGACACGGGCAGTCAGGTCCTTATTCATTCATGTTGTCAGTCAGTGTGTGTGTGATCAGCATCATATCCAACCTCATAATTACAAAGAGTCCACTTTCCTACAAATCCCAAGGAAAACGCTCATTATAGGCAGTTTGTATTGCAGATGCAATAGCAGTGGGGAAAAAAGGACGTGGGAGCAAATAAAAATAAATATAAAAACATCCTTCAAAGTGGTCAGTATGAAAGATTCCATTTGCACACATTTCTACTTTTCCCTGACAATGTCTCAGTTATGATGATCAGTAAGATATTGTTTGTTCACAGCCCATAAGAAAAATGTTGACAGAAAAGACAGGGGGCGGTCCCGCACGGGAGGACTTCACTCCAGCTGAGCAAATTGGTGACTGATTGGTCTTTTATGACCGCCCAAGAGAACGGATTGGTCAGTGGGCGGTCTGTCACACCCCGTGAGCTCTTATCCTGGAACTTAACCTGCTCCAGACCAGGTTTGGCGTTCAGCATCAGTTACCGGGGCAACATGTCAGGGTAAAAAGAGATACACATTCGTAGTACTGAAAACCTGAAACTTATCCTGGAAGTTATCTCTCTAAGAGCTAATCCAGCTTCGTAGTACAGGCCCCAGGAGCCAACAGGTTTGAGGTTTTACAGCCCAACATGAATGGAGACTGATCAATGGGGTGGGAGCAGGAACTCCTCGGTCTGTGACTCCGGCTGTCTGTCAACACTGCTTGTCGGGCTGAACACACAGCCGGTGTGAGTTAACAAACGCAGTCAACATGCAACAGAATGGAGTTGAACTGCAGACAGGGCTCCCGTTCCACAAACTCCCTTCCCTCTGATTGGCCAGCCTTCTGGAGGACTGTCGAGTGCAGAGCTATGGGCAGACCTTAGTGTTTGAGGTCCGCCCCTACAACATGTCATGAACCAGTAAGGAGATCTTTACACGATGACATCATCATTTCAGAAATCCTCTAAGATCTTTTCACCAAACGTTGAAAGTAATCCCTGCTCTTCAATGTGTTTAATACAGGTGTTTCTTGAGCTGGTCAAGCTGATGTCAGGGGTGCCTCACACTGGCAGGTTTAAACATGTGCACCCTGAGGGGGAAAACGCTGTGCCTCTTTCATTCTATCTCTCCATGTTCCTTGAGTCGGAGACAGTGTTGGGACACTGTGTCTCTGTCCTGCCAGCGGTGACGAGTCCCTGTCATGTTTATTTGAGCTCCAAAGTTTAGTATAGTGTGTCATTTGCAAAAGCACAGTGTGTTCCTGTGTAGCGGCTCTGGGGAGGCCAGGGTCAGACTTTAGAAGAAGCTGTCAAACCTGAGCTATGTTAATCCACAGCAGAGTGTGCACTAAGCCTGGGCCGGGCTGCAGCCCTCCATCTGCCCCTGCATTATAACAGGAAGACATATGGCTTCTCAAACTGCCCCCACCACCAGAATCCCTAACCCCGCCACCTTTTCTTCATCCTGTTACTACCTGGAGGTTTAAAGCCTGACTTCTGGGAGTTGAGCAGAAATCCTCTTCACATGACATGGAGGGCACAGAGGAACTAAACCCACCTTGAAACAGACATTCTACCTCAAAGATTTCCCTTTTGTCCCTCTCTAATGAACCTGAAATTGCTCTTCAGTTGTGTTTCCAGAGTAAATATTGACCTCAGAGAGAGTGTAGGTCTGTGTACTTCCAGACTCTCTCAGCAAACACAGCAGGTTAGCGCCAGTACTTGGCAGAGAGGTGTCAACTTGCTAAAGCCTCATTTCCCTCTGCCCCCTGAAGGTCTCCCATTCTTCACTTTGCTGGTCAAACCTCTGAAAGTTTTTGAAGCTACGTTGTTACGAACCAAGGATGGGAAAGAAAAATTAGCTGGACCATCAAAAGGGAACTTTTTTCCGCTTCAACAGGGAATAAAAGTGACAGATACACTAAAAAAGTGCTCCAAGGTGAAGACAAAGCCCTTTTTCACCCCAAGACATCACAAGAAGCTGCTGTTGAACATTTTGGTGATTTGTTTATTTTTGTGACTCATTTAGAGAGAAGAGGAGCTGTGCTTTGGCAACAGCCTGATTGGAAGGTGCTGTGAGGACCATTGCTGTAGTTGGTTCCAGTGACACCTGTGGCTGGAACCAGTAGTGTTGAAGACCCACATGTGCTCAGAATCACAAACTGTTTAACCCATGTTTAGCCCATGATTACCAGTCTATCTTTCTTCTGCTCTTCTGTCCTTTTCCTGTCTGACAGTGCTGCCCCAGTGTCCACCACATAAATCACAGGAATCCCTTCAATCAGAGAAAAACACAGGTCTCTCTTTTCACTTGGTCCACTCACTTCTCTCTGCTAAACTTTGGCAGCCAGTATTGTACCATCAGAGCCACTTTTGGTCTACGTGCTATAAATGGATTCATGTTGTCTTGGGAACCACAGATACTTAGAAACATCATTCAGAAATACCTGATTTTGGTGCTGATGATCTCATTTTAAATCTTGGATTATATAAAAGGTGAATATATTTATAATAATAATAATAATAACAATAATAATAAAAATACATTTTATTTATCAAGCACTTTTAAAGATACTCAAAGATGCTTTACACAGGTTAATAATAAAGAAGCATATAAAAAAAACACAGAAAATAAAACAGGAATTTAAAAGCAGCAAGATAAAAACAACCAAGTAAATTCAGAGACAATCAAACAATAAAAGCATTTTTAAAAAGGTGGGTTTTGATGAGTATTTTGAAAGTGGAGGGGCTGGGATAGGTATGGATTTTTAGTGGTAAAGCATTCACGAGGGTGGGGGCAGCAACAGAGAAAGCTCTGTACTCCCCAAGTTCCTATATAAATATGTAAATAGTAATAAATTTTTCTTTTCTATATTTGTTACATTTCTTTATATTTCTTCAAATTTCTAATTTTATGATCTATTATCATATTCTATTTTTATTGTTATTGCATTACTGCACATTTTTTTGTGAGCTGCTGTGACAAAAAATAAATGATATTCTATTCTGTTCTATTCTATTCTAAATATATATGAAAGTAAGACTACTTCAAGATCACTTGTTAAGTCCTCATAGGGCCTTCAATAATGTCCACGATCCTTATTTCAGAGTAGGGATGTTATGATATGAAAATTTCATATCATGGTTATTGTGACTAAAATTATCGCAGTTATCAATATTATTGCAGTATTGTTATAATGTTCACAAAATGTTCAAAAAGTACTTAAATACACTTAAATCATTTAACAACAGTTTTATTTAGCAACATAATATAAAGTAAAGAACAACACAATCAAATGAAAAGGCATCATGTCCTTTGCATTAAAATATGAGAGGGCTGCAGTGAAGTCTTTGGCAAATTTTAATGTAGGTGCATAAGCAGCCTGCTTCTGAAATGCCTGCTGTATGGTTTGTGTCACTGTTGAGGATGTAGAAGATGTTGCGTCACTTGGTCTGCTTGCTGAATGTCCACTCTATAAGTAAAGGACAACAAATAATTTCATACTATATATTAGTGAATTGGATCATTTGGCTCTGCTTAATGAGAAGGATGGTTGAATAGTGCATCACTTGACAGCATTTTATATATAAGAAATATGTTAAAAATAAAGTATGATCATATTCACTTCAACAGTTCATTTCTGCTGGAAATGCCTCACTTGACACAGATAATGCAGTATTATTACAAATACTGACCCGACACTGTTTACTGTTATTATTTTATATGATTATTTTTTTATCATCACACACACACACACACACACACACACACACACACACACACACACACACACACACACACACACACACACACACACACACACACACACACACACACACACACACACACACACACACAGCGTACATAGTGGAAACATCACACTGCTTGCTGTATGTGTCGAGTGCAGGGAGACCTGCAGACACTTCTGGCATACTTCATTATTCCACATGTTTTAATGAGTAATATAAGGAACTCTTTAAATGTTTGTGTCCTTTAATAAAGAACTTAATAAACTTTAGACTGACAAACCGTGACATTTTCAGCTAAAAGTTAACTTACCTTACACTCACTGTAAAGTTGTGTGTGATGGTCACAGAGATGAGTCACAAGATTTGATGTGTTTCCTCCCTTTGCTCGGACTTTCTTTTTGCATTTTCCACAGACAGGGTGACCATCTTTGATCAGTTTTCCTTCATCCTTATAAAAACCAAAATAAGTCCAGACTTTGGACTTTGTCCTTTTTGAAGGGGTAAAAATCTCTGCTGCACTCTCCGTCCGGCCACCCTCTGCCATTCATCTGCATGCAAAAGCCAAACAACGCTAGATGTGCATGCGCTGTCCCTCACACACAGGGAACAGAATTGACGCATAGCTCCGTCTGTTTCAGGCAATAACAAGCATCACTGTGAGTTATTGACAAAGGAAGGTCATTAAACACGGTATTTTGGTGATTTAAAAAGGAAACGTTAATGATTACCATTGGGAATTTTACCACTGTTTACCATTTTTCCGGTAACCGTTACATCCTTGTTTCAGAGTTTCAAAGTTTCACTTGAAAAGTTTGAAGGCCCTGTCTCCAGAATTGAAGCTAGTGTGTCTTAATAACAGCTATCAAAAGATAACTATGATTGTTAAATTACTTTACTCATAGAGTAAAAGAAAAAAAATCTTTAATTTGGGTAAGAAAAATGTGCTTTTAAAGCTTCTTAAATATGAAAAATGTCTATATACTACACACTGGGCAAATATCCCTGTTTACTGGCAAACTATTTTACACATCACAAGAAATTCTGGTGCAATTTTATCTTTTAATAGGAAAGACGGGGTAAAGTTGTAACACTTTGCTTCAGTGTCTCCAACTCCCTTAATTTTTGAGTCAGAGTAGTAATGTAACTGTAAAGTAATGAGTAACTATAACTAGTGGTGCACCTATCACCAATCTCTAAAATGCATGACCTGCGATGCAGATTTTCATTATTTATAACTGACAGCATATACTGGCAACGTTCCAAACTTATTTTATTGAAAATCATTTAACAACACCTGTGAAACAATGACAATCTTTATGTTTTAGCTTAAACAACCAAAAGAGTGTCCTGAGTTTTAGGTCAGAACAATGGCTGGCTGTCAGACCTTCCTGGAGGTTTATAAGATCAGTTTCATATGTAAGGATAGGCTGATCACCAATCACCAATCACTGATCACCAATCACTGATCACCAATCACTGATCACCGATCACTGATCACCAATCACTGATCACCAATCACTGATCCCCCAAAATAAGGAAATCGGCACAGATTGATCGGTGCTTGTCTAACTATAACTAATTCCTTTTTGAAAGTAATATTTTCACCATTGGTCAAAGTTGAAGAGGTGACTCTTCCTCATTGCTCATGAAGAAAAGAGTTTGTTGTGTTGAGTTTCTGTGTATCCTCAGCAGACTCACCGGACTGCGGGTGGCAGTAGTTGGTGTGGTTGTGGCACTGGCAGGGCCGGCAGCCCGTGCTGCTGAAGTGGAAGAAACCGGGGTGGCATTCATCACACTTGGGTCCATACACTCCTGTCTTGCACACGCATATCCCTGAGCTGAAAGGGTCAGAGCAGAGAACAAACCCAGTCACGTAGAGGAAAAAGCCCAACACAGAAGCATTTCATCCCACACCACAACAAGCCGCAGAAATGGAGGAGGAGCAGTGGGTTCGCTTTTTGGATTGCAGACATGACAGCTGATGTCCACACTCCACTTCCTGCAGGTTCACCCATCTATCCATCTGCTTTCTACAAATCAATTCCAAGTTTGGAACCAAGCTGCGACTCCATGAGCATGCTTAGCGCCCCCCTCCCCAAACATATTTTTCCTCACTGCAGTATTTTATGGGCTGTAACATGACAGAAATGAAAGACACTCCCTGCACACATGAAGGCTGGTTGTCTTCTTCTTTCAAGGATCCAATCAGTCATCCCAATGAGTGGGTGACTCCTCTAGCTTCATGATGATCAATACACCTTTCCAATGAACACCAGTCATTCACGTTCCTGCTGGTTAGACCACAGCTGATGGCTGCCTGATTTTACATTCTGAGCTTGGTTTCAGTGCAGAGCTTTCCTTAGACAAGTGAAGACTGAGGGTGGACACTGGAATTTGATTATTATGGCCACTCTTAACACCACTCTAATGTGAAGAGACAATCTGAGCAGTTTCCACACTTTGGGGATTACACCAGATGAAATGGAAAGGTCAAAGATGAGAGTTATTTGCTCAGTAATCAGAGGAGTCGAGAGATGGAGACACAGAGGATCCACTTTGTCTTCACCTGTAAATTTCTTAGGATGTGTGGTTTGAAGAGCCTTTAATAGGCTGAACAGCTTTCATGCCCTACCAAGGCTTTAGAGACAAAACACGTCAACATAGCCTCATCTTGGCTCTCTATGTTTAATATAACACGTTATGATTGCTCCAGTGAACGCTTCAGCAAAGATAAATCCAGTTACATCTGAGCCCCGGGCACTAATACACACATGATTTATTTCTCTTTGTTCGTGTGTTTTTCCCAGGCTCAGGCTCTTCTCCCTCCATCTACAGCCGGCTGTTAAAAATAGGAGGTGAATGTTTCTGCAAATACAAGAACAGAGTGAGGGGTGTGATAAGGTATCTAGTTGTTAGATCTACTTAGAGAAGTCCTGCTCCTGCTAAAATCAAGATAACATCTGAGGAAAGATAAACACTAGGTCAAACTGGATCAGCCCCCAGAGCCCCACAACGGGCTGTGAAACATAATCTGGGGACAATATCTTCAAAACAATTGAAGTAAATCAAGAGTGACTGGGAGCACTTCCCTCTGAGTGTGTGCGTGGGTCTCCATACAAGCAGGGCTTTGTTAAAACAACTGCACTTAATGCAAATGAAGAGGCCCATGGCGATGCTCAGCGGGGTGTGGGCACTGCTGACGACCAGGCTGAGAGGCCAACAGCCTTCATTTTCTGGCCCAACACACACAGACAGACAGACACACACACACACACACACACACACACACACACACACACACACACACACACACACACACACACACACACATATATATTACAAACAATAGCTGAAATTATTCACATGATGCATCGTGACCCTGATGCAACGAAATGAGAGTGATGATGTCCAACTGTCACACAGACACAGAGCAAAATCTTCAGTGACTTAAGCCGTGTTTCCACCAAGAAGTCCGGGTCGGTTTGTCTGGGTACGGTGCGCTTTTAGCGGCGTTTCCACTGACTCATCCCGGGATGGATCCCTAAAAACCGAGACGAGCCGTCCCACTATATTGGGACCCTTTCGTTTGGGTGCCAGACTGAACCAATCCGCTCTCGGGAGGTGGAGCAACACACTGCAGATGGTTGATTGGTCAAAAGAATCGTCACTTACCCTGACAGCAGCTGCATTTCTCCTGGCGGCACACAGACTTCTCTGAAACGAAGCTTGATTGCCCTTTGTAACAGAGAGTTACATGAAAATCACAGAGAGGACGAAATGCTGCATGTCTTCCATCCGTGCTCTTTGTTTACTGTTGCGTTTTCTTCTTTGTTGGATTTAATAGCGGGGTAAGCTGCTACGGCGTCGTGCTATTGTTTACCAGCTGCTGCGTCCAGAATCCGGCTTACCCCCCGCCCACCACGAGAGGGCATAGTTTGCTGTGGAAACGCAAACGGGATCAGACTTAACTGTCCCAAACCGTCCCATACCGTACTGAACCGACCCGGACTGCTTGGTGGAAATGCAGCTTTAGTGAAGAGTTCCACTTTAAAATCATCATTAGAATAGAATAGAATAGAATAGAATAGAATAGAAAATACTTTATTTATCCCCCAGGGGGAAATTCAGGAGTCACCGCAGCATTTAAGAAAACAAAAGTAAGAAAGAGTATAGAAAGTGCAAAAAGGTCCATAAGAAATTAGATGACGACATCCCGTCCACCACTCGTCCACCACTCTCCAGCCCAGCCAGTCTCCACCTCCACAGGGTCCAGGACTGAGCCTCCCCAGCAGTCTGTTCAGTCTCTGTCTCCTGGATCCTGTCTGCCCACAGCAGGCGAAGCTCCTCCAATGTGGGGCCGGCGTCCGATGTCAGCTCCGTCAGGCACGTCCGTGAACAGCACGATACTGCTGGGTTAGCACGGCTAGCTCGTCCATCCCCCGGAGCTAGATCCCACGTTCCCAACAATGATGGATGGAAGGACAGGTCCACGTCGTCACCTCCCAGCTCATATCCGAGAACCAGCACGTCGTCCTCACCTCGAGGGAAATCATCGAGCCCTACACTAGTTAGCATTGACATGCTACAGGCTGCTAACAGCTAATTTCGCATGTAAACAATGCAGCCATGGTTGCATGTAGGATCTCCAGACAAACACAGGAGAAAAGTAGTTAAAAAATATCGCTGAAGCCATAAAAAGTTTGGTGTCCGTGACCAACAATGAACCATACAAAGTGATGATCCACTCCAAATACAAAGATGACGAAAAAGAGACGAAAAAAAATTACGGACAAAGACGAGAGAGCTGCTGCCACAGGCAGCTACTTGGGCAGCGCCTTATGGGAATAGTGTTCAGTTCTGTGCAGCGTGCAGAGGACTCACTCCAGCATGTCCTCACTCACTCCCTCCTTTTCTTTGACAGAATATAAACACTGATAGAAACAGCTACTTTAGCATCACAACACATGAATTAACCCAATCACCCTGGCTCTGTACAAAAACAATACAGGCTAGGGGAAGCAAAAGAAAGAGAAGATCCAAGTCTTATGCATTCTACATGATTACCACCACACAGAATAGAGCAACACCAAGAATACTGAGTTGGCATGTGTCCTTTTTGGTATAGGGGTATTGTGCTTTTTTGGCCTTTATACTGCCTCACAGGTACTCCTGTGGAAGCTTTGCATGATTTTCATTAGAAAAAAAAAACTTTTTTTTTTCCTCTCTGGAGTTTTAAAAATCCCTAATTTTCGCCTCTGTTTGAAACGCTTCCTTTTAGCTGCTGTCCCTTTGAGACTCCCACTACACAAACCCCCTCCCCTCTGACTGGTCAGCCTTCTGGAGGCCTGTCAGGGACAAGGCTATGGTAGGACCTTAGTGTTTGAGGCTTGCCCCTCAGACATGTCATGAGCCAGTTAGGAGGTAAAGAGGTGACATTTAATGTTAACTTGTTGATAAAAATGTATCATTTGATGGAAGTTTTGATAAGAGAGACCAGGAAATCAGTTTCTCTGGAACATTTTGTGACAAGAAAAAATCTTAATGGTTGTTTTATGTGAATCGTTTCATTTTCATCACTTAATGAAATTCATTTTAAACTACAGCTCCTAAGAGGAATTTTTGGTTTTGGCTTTGGCACTTCCTGTGGACAAATACTGAATAAAAGCATCAAACAATGCCTCAGAGACATGGCCAGTCTTGTTTCTGTTGCTGGTGTTTGCATCTATGGGTCACACAGATGCCCCTACATGAATTTCAAAGAGTCTCATAACTGTTTGTAAATGCCATACAGGAGTTTGAACTCCAAAACATCATCCAAAAAGACAACAAAGGTGGTTTTTAAAGTTTGTCTAAATTTTTAAAGTCACTGTTTTTCTTTCTCTCCAAGATGTTTCATTTCAAATGATGCAACCTCTCTTATAAAGCAGAAACTCAATCTGCAGCATCAGAGGATTTGATAACTAATGTCCCTTCAGTAGTCCATCAGTCTGACTTAAAGATAAGTCAGTGGGTATTTCCATTGACCTGCTTGGAAGAGCATGCATGACAAACCCCTCCAGCAGTAATACAGCATTACTCTGATTAAGGAGGCTGGTCTACAAGCACATGGAAGAACAGATGGTGAGAAAATGGACCTCAGTGAAGTTAAAGCCTCATAAATGAGGCTGCAGAAAGGGAACCTGTTCATGTTCATCGTTGTGAAGCACATCACTTATCTTAACATATAAGCTGTGATGAGACATGTTGTAGAACTTTGGTGTTTCAGCACAAAGACAGTGTTACTGTTCTTTGATGAGCAGATGGAGCTCACAGAGAGAGGCTGTGAGCAAACCTGCACTGAGTAGGAGGGATTTTCAATAACTTTCATTGACAAGCCCTGTCTCATTACAGACGAGCAGTGATGTGATGAAAAGAGCTTCTTCTGGGAGAGGCCTTCGCCCTTTTTGTCCTTGTTGAGAGACTGAAAAGAAATGTCTCTTAAATTTGGTGGACCTACAGGCCATACTTGCATTGAAGCACTCACTAATTGAAACAATTATGCCTCCATACAAATGTAATGCAAATATCCATAACAACTACCAAGCAGAATCTGTTTTTTCCTTGCACCATCTCCCCCCTTCATCACCAAACAAAGGGCACACGCCCCTTGTGCTGACCTCCATTGACAGCTCGTGAGAAAGGAAACAAAGTACCACGTGTGCCAGACAATAGATGCTAAACACACCGCCTGGCACAGCTGAATCCTGTTTGACCATCCAAAAACTGGCATGAATGAAGGTTTCATTCAGACCTACTGATGGCCATGCTATCATTGTCCTGGATACATGACTTTTCTGGAACATGCTGGTACTGGTTCTAACATAGCAGCATTGAACACCCTCAGTCACACTATGGGCAATGTGGACAAACTATTAAAGAGAGGGTAATCTGCTCTCCTATATTTCAAAAACAGATAGAAAGTAACTAAATCAATGCAGATTTTCAAACCTCTACACATTCACATGTTGTAGAAATCCCCTATCAAAATGAATGCCATGAAATCAACATCAACAAGTTGTCCCAAGGGCTTGCTGAAATATTGAGGTTAGAGGGATCTCCAGACAGGATCATGACATGTTGGAAGGGTGGGCCTCAAACACCAAGGTCTGCCTTGGTGACCAATCAGAGGGAAGGGGGATGTGGAGCAGGGTGCCTTAAGGACCGTTTATACAACAACGGATTTAGGGTGAAATGCAAGAGTTTTGTTGCGTTTCAGCCTCGCGCTTAAATAGAAACAGCGTTTTAGCCGACCTAAAACGTAAACTTTTGAAAACAGCCTCCAGAGTGGGATTTTTCTGAAACGCTGCCAACACCTTTGCTGTGTAAACAGTAAGCCGGCATTTTCAGTGGAAACGCTGACGTCTCACTCCGCTTCGCATGAGCACATACAACAGGACAACTGTACTGTTGTTACGATCATCACAAACTACCGTGCTGTGTTTGTGCTGCTCAATCTGTGACTGTCTTAAAAAAATGAGCATCTGTTGCTCCACTTCTGCTCTTAGCATTCACCAAAACACCAGATGATCGGCTCAACTCTACTTCAGTGGAGATCTACCAAAAGCTGCTTCTGGAAAAGACAGTTATAGCGCCAACTACAGGCCTGGCATGCCTACCACAGTTTTTTCTGTCCCTGGGCGTTTCTGTGTAAATGCATATTTTTTTTCACTGCATTTTAGGGTTTTCAGATGAAGTGGCGTGTAAACAAGGCCTTTAAGAGAAAGCAGCTAAAGATGAAGTGCTTCAGACCTCTAGAAATATATTTCTCCATACTTCTATACAGAAATAGAGAAAAATTAGGGACGTTTTGATCTGTAAATCATGGGGGCACCAGAGGGAAGAATAAAGACTAGAAAAGCACTACGCCCTCTCTTTAAGGTATGGACACACCAACGTTTTCAACATGCATTGGCTGTTAGCTCCAGAACTGAGGGAATAGAGTATTGCTCTGAAGGTCAAAGCTCTAAAAATGTATTTTGTGGATTTATGAAAAATTAATGCCCATAAACGATGTAAATACACGATTGTTATCTCCAGTTGATTTTCTTGCATCTGCATTAGTTTAAACCTGACATAGCATGAGGAGAGAGTTCTGTCAGGAACACTCTCATAATAGATTTGGACCAAGTACTGCCAAATGCAAACACAGCCATTCTTGGTGCTATGGGCTCTGCTTTTTGAAGAGCTCCCTGGGTTAGCCGAGCAGTCTGCATTGTTTCCCCAGGACGTGTAATTACAAGAGAGAGGATGGTACAACACCCTATCCTAAGGAAGAGCTGTGATTGGTTAAGTGGGGTTGGTAAAAAAGAAGTCAAACATCAGCATGTCAGCTGATTACAGCTGGGTATAAGGCCCCGTTTACACGGAGACTCCCGCAACGATTCTTCCTTTGCGTTTTCAAAAGCCACCCGCGTTTACATGAGGACGGCGTGAAAACGATCCGCGTTCATACAACTCCAGGGGGAGAAGTCTCCTCTTCTGTTCTTTCTTTTTCTGCCGTTTTGTTGTGCGAGACAGTCGGCAATCCAACCATAACGCGCATTACCGCCAACTACCGGCTCAACTGGAAATGTGGCTGAGCGCGGAGCCTTCACCTAAAACTGCGAGTGCGCATGCGGTGACGTCAGCGTTTCACCCTGAGACGCTCCGCTCTGTGTTTACACGAAGCCGGATGGAGGAGCGGATTCAGATCTTTCCACTCTGGGGAGCGTTTTCAAAAGTTTGCGTTTTCACTGAAAACGCAACGTGGTCTCGTCTAAATGGAAGGCCAAAACGCAACGAAATGTTTGCGGAATCGACCGTTTTCGGCGTCGTGTAAACGGGGCCTAAGACTTCCACGTCCTGCAGAGAAAGAGAGAGAGAAACGTTTTTGTCTGTCACAAGTGACAAAAATTCCTCTGTGACAGGCTCCATTACACATTTAAAAGGGACATTACAAAACAATTGAGAAGAAAAGTGAATACATCACTTAAAAAAGTATCAATCAACTGAAAGTCTCCCAACAGAGGAGGGTTGTTACAGCAGTACCTATTTCTGTTTGTTCAAGGTTGCTGTTGCAGAGGGGGTCAAAGACCTTTTGAAGATGTTTCTCTGGGCCAGAGGAACGTTGAATGAATGGAGATCAGATCTTCTTTTTAACTCTACTTTTTCTTTGTTCAAGAACTTTTTACCAGATCCAACTCCACCAGGTAAGGTATTTATCAACAGTTAGGTAGAGCTACGCTTTGAAACCTGACAACAAGCTAACTTTGTCAGTTTGTAGCGTAGTTTAGTATCCAGCTATATTTCTCTCTACTCACAGCCCGGTGCTCTGAGACGTGTCTGTAACGTGTGACGTTAGTGAATCCTGGTTCTGTCCTACCAGAGCTCATCTACCAACTCCAACCTCACCAAGCAGAGCTAGCGTAACCTGGCTCTTCATTTTACTGACAGACGACCACTGCAGAATAACTCCTGACTGTGGGTTGGAGCCAACATTAGCTCAAACACATTAACACAGGGTTTAGCCTTTAGCTCATGTTTTAGCCTTTAGCTCGTGCTCTATCAGTCTCTTCTGCCCTTCTGTCCTTTAAGCTTGGTTTATGCTTGGCGTGTCCACAAGGTCTGCATGACCATAATCTGCATGACTTTTTCCAAAACAGAGCATTTTCATCAGTTCACAGACAGATTCAGGGACTTCTCCAACGTGTGAATATGTAGAGGTTTGAAAACCTGCACACATTTAGTCTGAACACCAAGCATTGGCACTTTATGTCTGTGTTTAAAACAAAGGAAAGCAGAATACACACTCTTTCATACTTGTGTGTTTCACATTTTAAAAAATCCAAACAAGTGAACTAATCATAATAATTCTTCAATCTTAATCTTTTGCGCAATTTTACCAAATCTGTTTCCAGCACTACAACCACAGTTGATTCAACCTTAATCTGAGACCATGACCAGCTCAAACTATGGTCATTACTGATGAAGAAATGTGTCATCCAACATGCACCCTGCACATCCAGCAGTTCTCCTGTCAGCCCCATGGAGGAGGGGTCGAAGAACAGATTATAATCTTGGATGTGAAGAGATGATGCTTGTCAGAGATAAAACCTTCTCCCTCAGTGATGCTAATCCTGGTGTTAATTTGTGCCTCTTGTCCAGAAGGAGTGGGATGTTATTGTTTTGGTGTGATTTCACTGCTCTGTGCGATGCTAGCCCAGCCCCTCTGCGTTTCATCAGCATGTTAACTAGGTCAGTATTACATGGGCCACAAAGCTTAACCCCATTCTGAGGCTGCGGTGGAAATACCGGCCCATCGGCTCTGACTCGTGAGGGATAAAGGCAGATAGTCACAAACATCCTATCTGCGGCGAGGAGGTGAGGACTGGTTTAACTGCCAGGAGGAATAAGGTTGCCAGAATAATAAGGGAGCTACACTTAGCAGGTTTAGAGGCTCTGCTTAGTTTGTGGACATATTCTGAGGGGTGTGTCAATAAGCAACGGTGCAGAAGGAAGTGTGACACACTGCTCCCGGGTTGTGGAACACTGACAGCTTAAATTCTAAAAACATGCAAGGAAACATCAAGATGTTAACAAGAAACTGTTTCATGAGTTTCACACCACAGAAGAAAGATGAACTTGTGCAATGTTTCCTCACGTTTGTTATAATGTCACAGATCCTAAGAGTGGAGCATCCAGGAAAAGTCATAAAAAGACTGTTTTGCAGAAGATAGGCCTGTAAGGTTTGATTGCCAAAGATTTAACTGGAACCTGTACAGAAAAAAAAAATTCAAATGAATTGGAAACCATCAGGTTGAAAAGTCATGTGGTATTCTATAGAGCTGCTCCTGATTAATTGTTTGAATGTCAATTTTTTTAAAGAAAAAATAACCCAAATTATTAGGAAGATTTTGCAAATTTTTGCAAATTTAAATTCCATTTTTATTTTTTTCGCAAATTTATAAAATTTATGAAATTACAATTTTTATCTTTTTTAATCGCAGCTTCTTTGTAAGTTTGGATACACGTTCCTCAGGAACCCATGAGATAAAGTGTGGGGTCCCCCAGGGGTCAATTCTAGGTCCAACTCTTTTGAATCTTTACATGCTTCCCCTGGGGGATGTCATCAGGAGGCACGGCATCAGCTTCCATAGTTATGCTGATGACACGCAGCTGTACATCGCCGTGTCTCCTGATGACACAGGGCCCATTGATGCCCTTTTTAAATGCATTTTAGATATAAAGTCATGGATGGCAGCAAATTTCCTACAACTCAACCAGGACAAAACAGAAGTTCTAGTCATTGGTCCTGAAGGCCAGAGAGAGAAACTTTTACCAAAACTTCAAGGTCTTAAACCAACAAATTCTGTAAAAAATCTGGGCGTGATTTTTGACTCTGAGCTTTCTTTTATGCCACACATTAAGAATGTAACTAAGATCGGTTTTTATCATCTCAAAAATATAGCCAGAGTCCGCCCGTTTCTCTCTCAGGCCTGCACAGAGGTGTTGATGCATGCTTTTATCTCTTCTCGTTTAGATTATTGTAATGCCCTGCTCTCTGGTCTTCCCAAAAAGGCAATTTCCAACCTCCAATTATTACAGAATTCAGCCGCACGAGTGCTGACGAGGACCAGAGGGCGGGAACATATTACTCCAGTCTTAAAATCGCTGCATTGGCTCCCTGTGCGTTTCAGGATCGATTTTAAGGTTCTTTTAGTAGTTTATAAATGTCTAAACGGCCTTGGGCCTTCTTATTTATCGGACCTGTTTTTACCGTATCAGCCCTCACAGACCCTGAGGTCCTCTGGCACTGGCCTTTTAACCATACCAAAAGTTAGAACTAGGGGGAGGCGGCTATTATTTATTATGGCCCCCGATTGTGGAACAGCCTGCCAGAGAATCTCAGGGCTGCAGAGTCTGCTGATACTTTTAAAAAGCGGCTTAAAACTCACCTTTTTAATCAAGCTTTTACTTGATTTAACCAAGTTAATTTATTCTTTTATTACTTATTGTTTTATTGTATTACTGTATATCTTATCCATTCTTTTAATCAAACTTTTATCATTTTATTCTTAATTTTTTATGTCATTTTACTTATCCATTTTATGTTATTTTATCTCTCTTCTTACATTTTTATTATTGTTTTAGTATGATGGTTTTTAGCTCCAGTGTTTCCTTGTGGGGGCTCTCCACACTGGGGGCTGCTCCTGGTCCACTTCTGGGGTTGCTGCCAGGGGACGGCTTCGTCTGCATGGCTATAGGTCACTGCATTGTGTTGTGGGGCCTCGTGTCTGTGCGGGGCGGGGAAGTCTCCGGCTGTGCTTCTTGTGGGCCGGGAGCCTTCCTCAGTGTGGATAGCCCCCAAAGGTAGCTTATTCCTTACCTCAGTCCTCGGTGCCCAGCCATGTCTCTCTCTCCCCTCTCTTTACAGTTAGTATGAATGTGTATGGGAGTAGGTGTGTATGTGTGTTTGTCTGCGAATGTGTGTCAGGATTTGTCTTGTTCTTATGTTGTTTTTAGCCTCTGTGAGGCACTTTGTGTTGCTTTTAAAGTATGAAAAGTGCCCTATAAATAAATAAAGTTTGAGTTTGAGTTTAATCAAATTTATTAAAAATAATAAACTTAAATCAAATGTACAATTTTACTAACACAAAATTTCTCCTTTAAATAATTATTTACTAGGATTTTCAAATATATAGAGTTGTATATACATTTTTGTCTTCATTGTAAAGAAAGCAGATTTTATAGTTCAGGAATGACTCTAACCCAGGTGATCACAGGCAAAATGGCTCCTATTAAAGTAAAGGTTGCAGAGCCCTGCTCCATACCAACTCATGTCTTCATATTTAGGTTATACACATGTGCATAACTACAAAGCCTCTCTGAATTCTAAGCACAAAAAACTTATCTAAGATAAACAACCAAACCAGTCTGTCCTCTTTCCGTCTGATGCAAGCTTTTATTCCTGACTCAGTATTTTTAGTACACATGAGATTAAATCAGAGCTTGAGCAGAGATTCTGTGAGTGTCTAAAACCTAAAGATGCTCCAAGTAGTGCCTGAAATTTGTTTTTATTGGTCAATAATCAAACTCAGTGCTGTGTGTCCCTCTAAAACTACAGTTTCTAATCCGTATATTAGGACTTTTGCACATTAAATAAAATGGATACAATCAGATTGAACTGAAATAAAACATGGTATGAAGCTATTTTTGCATTTTAAAGGCTCAACTCTGTTTCAAATTTCTGTCTTAGTATTACTTATCATATCCATTCAGAGAGCAGACTTACAGGGTCATTCCTTTCAGGCAAGTGGCCATGCTGTAACTCAGAGACACACCCAAGCAATGTAGAAACAGTCTAACCAACACTTCTCCATGGAAATCAGTTAGAAACAATGCTTCATTCAAAGAGAAGTATCAGTATATGCACCGAGCACACAGACACAGACCGGCCTGCAGTCCAGTCACGCACTTACTGCAGGTCCCCAGAGAGCGTCCATCAGTCAGGACTCAGACATGTGGCTCCGACCCTGCAGCCCTGCAGCCCACAGACAGCAGGATGCTCAGAATCAGTTCACCGCTTCCCCTTTATTAGACAACAGCACACAGAAGTCAAATGTCTGAGTGAAAACAGATGCTGCTGCATTACCATTTGGCTTTAAAATATAACCCAAAGCTCTCTTTAACCACTCAGCAGGCCATGTGTTTGCATTTATGATAAAGACAATTCAGCCAAAATGAACAAAGGCAAAGTGGCAAAGATCTCTGTTCACTCTGCAAATCCTCTGAACATTCAGATATGAAACATCACAATTCTCAGGACACAGCGTCCTACAATACTCAAACCACAGTGACAATAGTGTTTCTCCACAACTCACAGTTATCAGACAGACCAATCAATGCAAAGTAGAGACGCACCCACTGCAGTGTCACATGAAACAGAGGCGGAAACATCTGCACCCACAATCAATCTTTCATTACGCACTCAGGCACTTGTGAACAGCATTGTCAAAAGAAATGCCTCACAGACAAAGCCCAGAGGAGCTGACCCAAATACAGACCTGATACAACTCAGGCAAAAAAAAGAGGTTAAAGCCCCTCTTTTGTTGATTATTGGCAGGCCCAAAGCAGACAAATGGGGTAGCATTGTGTGTCCATCTTACACAACATGATTTGTACAAGGACTGTGGGTTGGATGCCACATTATGACGACACAAGAGGAAATCTCATTAGTGTGGTGACAGATTACACCTCATCCAGCTCTAAAGTGCTGCTAACACTGAGGCAATTTCAATAGTTTCCGTCTCAACTTTAGTATATTTACTATATGTCTCCACTCGCCACTTCATTTTCAGCTGGTTTAACAATATCTGTCTGCTCACTGTACCACTACTAATGATTGGTTAGTGACACTGCGTACTGACACATCTAAACCACAAACAGATGAGAGTTTGTTTGCCAGCAGCCACAGACAAATTCACTAATTCCCACATTCTACCCCGGAGACATGTGGCAGCCAGGTATGGCAACAGATCTACACAAGCACACTTTGTGTCTTGGATTGTTTTTAGAAAAGAAAGGGCACACATTTCACAAGCTTACCTCAGAGGGTTCATAGAAATGGTGTGAAGAGAAAGGACTGTATTTGTCTTTCAAATGTAGTGAAGGGAAAAAGATAGGTTTACCCATCAAGATAGTCAGATAAATGACACATCCTCTGGTAAAGTACCTAACTCCTAAATGTCCACCACAGTGAATGATTCATTGTAACAGTTCAGCTTTATTCAAAGTAAGAAATAAATTGCTGCAACGTGAGGGCAGGCAGATCAGCAATTTGCCTGTGCTGACCAACTCATCAATGAGAAAAATAAGAAATCCTTATGCAATGACCTCATTATTTCAGCAAGTTTGGTGAAGATCTTGTGCTAATTTTTTGTTAACAGTTTTGATCAGTTAACAGACAGATTGAGGGATTCTACACCATAAGAATATGTTAAGTTTTGAAAATCTGCTCATTTAGTATCAACATCCAGACTTGTTGCTTTATATCCATGTTTACAATATGAGAAAGCAGAATACATACTCTTAAAGACACATGAAATAGTATGTGAAATAGGGATGGGTACCAAACTAGGTACTTTTATGGGCACCAATTCTGTCTATAGTACTTTTTCAGGTAAACCCGGCACCATGTTTGGTTACTGGGGCACTCTCTTGTGACTGAGAGGGAATGGAAGGGTAAGCAGTTTTCCGTGCCAGACATGAACACAGTATTACAAGTTTATATATTAGAAAATAATTGGAAAAAATGTAGATTTTATTATAATAAAAATTAAAATACTTACCACATAATCACAAACACACACAATTACTAAAAGTTGGTCACATTTAGTTGCCGGGTACTGTATCATTTTAAATGTGGAAGGTACCCATCCTTAATATAACACCAGTAAACATGAGCCAGAATCATGAATGTGTCAGCCAGGACATCCATAGCTCAATTTGATCATCTGCAACTTGTTTAATGACACTTTAAAACTAAGAAAAATGAATAAAACTGTCTGGTGTCTCTACTGTTATCTGTGTGTCTTGAAAATCAGAAAATCTTGGCACACTTATATAAGATGACAAACACTTTCTTGACATGCTGTCAGATCTTTGAGGTTAATACTTGGCTCCTTGCTGAAAAGAGGTAAACAAATCTTATTGAAAGTTACTCAGCATTTCCTCTGAAGGGCAACACAATGGGTGTGACAAAAAACACAGTCAGACAGACACGCGCCTGCTAAACACTCACAGTAAGAGGTGAACCTTAACCCTGGAGGCAAAGAGCTCAGTTCATGTAAGCATCTGCAGTTCTTGCAATGGAAGGGTTAATCATTGATCCAAAGAACTAAAATGAGCCAGCTGCTGTTTGTAGTGATGGCCGGTTGTTCCCTTTTCCACATACTGGGTGCAGAGGCCACAAGGAAGTCAAACTCCAGGACCACAAAAAACAGTACTCATCTTACTTTTGACATGACAATGTCAACTTAGAGCCAAAAGTCAGCTCATCTTGGCAGAGAGGCAGAACTGTGATACAAGTCTGAACCAGAGATAAACTAATCCTGAAGGGGTCTTCAGTCATTTTCACAAACTCTGGTTCTCAGAATCAGAAAGACTTTATTGATCCCTCAGGGGAAATTTGTTTCAGTTTCATCCCTCCCAAGACACATAAAACATAGAGTGACATGGGGGTACAGGAATGGGAGAACTGCGGAGGCTGCCATCATGCCCAGCACCCGTGATAATAGACATGAAAAGGAAGCATGAGGGAACAGAGGAGGGAAAAAGTAAGTCTGAGATGAAGAAAAAAAACACCTCAGCATGTAAGCACATGATAACAACAACAAACAAAAAGCCAGAAGGCTTGAACAAATGTCTGGAAGAATAATGTAAAACTTTTGGTACTACTTCAGTAGACTGCTTCAATCAGCAGCTTCACAGGTGCTGCCATGAAAGCTATGCTCCTTTCTGTTTTGATGGATTGTTCTTAAGAGTCTCTGACATATCTGCACAAATGGGCCACAAAGAATCTGAGTTTTTATGTGAAGAGGAAAACAAAAACAGCCGTTTTATTTAGGGATGTTTCAAGGCTTCTAGCTCTCAAGTGGTTTGATCAGATATAAACTGAACGAGCGGTTGAAACGTTAGAAAACACTTCAAAATAGTCCAACTGAGTTTGATCTGATAACCAAAGTTAAACCTGGGATGACCTCTTTTGAACCAGTACTTGGGTAATTCTATAACACTATTGGGATTAGTATTTTGTGGGGACCTCTGGTAAATTTAGCATTACCCCCTGATGTCAGTTTTTGTTGTGTAGTCACATTGGATAAGTGAAGCCTGTCAATAACTTGTGCTGTGAGAACTTCTGCACATACACTTCCTATTTTGAGTGCATAAGTTAAACCTGGGATGATCTCTTTTGTGGATAAACTATGCCAAAGTGGTTTGTTGAGAGTGTGGCTATTATGTTACCATGATGCGCTCATAGTAGCTGCGGCTAACTGCTCTCCCAACCAGTGCATTGAAAACAGACTAATGGAGGATCTTAAAACCAGATATAAAAGACACGAACTGCTCCGGATAGGACAGGAGGTCACACAGAGCGTTACTGCTGATTTTATTGATTCGCACAACATCCCCACGGACATCGCAAGAACTCCCGGGTCTTTGTGGATCACCATGCTGGCAGAGAGGCGACAAAAGAGAACACAGAAGCGGTGCTGCAGGAGTGCCTACGTGGCTACAGAAGCAACCACACACACCACCACTTCCAAGCATTTTTCTCTCAAACAAACGATCCCTCGCCAACAAAATGGATGAACTGGGTTGTAGTTATCGTTAGGGACAGCTAGGGATGGGTACCTTTCACATTTGAAACGACACAGTACCGATGCCTGGTACCTGGCAATCGGTACCGGTACTCAGCGGTACCAATTTTCTGTACTTTTTTGTGTTTCTGTGGTAAAAAAATACCAATTTGTTTCGTAATAAAATACTTTTTTTTTTCTCGACAACACATATTTATTCTTCATTAAATAACCTTGCAATGCTGTGTTCATGTCCAGCATGGAAAATTGGCAACCCTTTCACTCCCTCACAGTCACAAGTATGCATTTAGGCACCTAAACATGGTACCTTTTGATTTTACATGAACCAGTACCCGGTACTTTTGACAGAATCCAGTCGGTACCTATAAAAGTACCTAATTCGGTACCCATCCCTAGGGACAGCTGCATCATTCTGATCACGGAATCTTGGCTAAACTCATCCGTACCGGACTCGGCTATCGAGCTAGCCGGCTACATAGCCCACCGACAGGACAGGATGGGGGACTCCGGTAAGAGTAGAGTAGGAGGTGTGTGTTTGTACATAAACAACTGGTGTACTGACACAGTGACTGTGGACTGACTGTTGTTTACATCCTACCGGATTCCAATGCTAGCCCATCCATAATTAAAGACAAAGAAAGCCCCAAAACATAAAAAAAAAGAAAAACAGTGCTGCCCTTTATGAAGTCTCCATCTGTGCTTGTTTACATCAGGGTAGTGAAGCATTAAAGTGTCATACTAGCTAACCATTAACTGAAGCTACAGCCCAGTGGAGAGAGGCCACGCTACAGCTTGGACACAAGGTATGACTGCTGTGGGAAAACAGTCATTTAATCTTTACCAACAGAGCTGCTGGTCCAACGCTGCCTTCCTCATTAATTAGATTAAGACTCCTTTTGGTTTTTAGACAGCAAGCTTTGGTCCATCATGGCACAAACACAGCACAAACTTTGAATTAAAAGCAAGAGACTTCTCCTGTGTCCTGAAAGAGAAATTTACTGGAGCTTAGAATAACAAAGCAGCTACTGACTATGTGCACATTAAGGATCTTATGTAGTTTCTGAAGTGATTCTGACTGTCGCGTTACATAACAAACAAAAGTGACAAAAACAAAAACATTAATGGATGGACTTTGATCAAGCTTATTTGACCTGATAGATTACGCTGCACCCATTACAACCTGTCCCCTTGATGCCGGATTAAGTGATCTACTCCAGAGTTTCCAAAACTCTTTGTGCAAATTAGTCATTAAGAGCCAACAGTATGTATTATCACAACCCAGCTAGAAAAACACCCCTATTCTACTCAAATCTACAACCTCTCATCTGACCGTGCTTTAAGTTTTAAAACCTCCACAGAATGATGTTGCTGAATGGCAGGGCAAAGTGTCTGCTCTTTGATTTTTAGGAGGTCATGCAGTATTCTGACATTTACATTGAAGTACAAGAGAGCTGAAAATAAGTATTCTATTACAGGCCGTCGTAGCTGCTGGAAATATCTCCCTGTGATGTCCCCTCATCTATATTTGGACAGTCATGCAGACAAATACACAACCACATGAGCACAATGAATCTAAAAACTGCAGCCCTGATTTTTAAAGAGGGTTTATTCGGAATGTAGCAGAGTCAGCATCACGTCATTACTAAAGCCATCCAGATCTCTGGTTTCACATCAAAAAAATAATGAAAGGCTTTTACAGAGAGTTCTGTCTGGCTTTGAGCTAAATATTGTTGTGCAGTTATGTAACTGTGCCTTGGAGAAACAGCAGGGCTGCTCCGTCAGAGTAAACAAGCTGAGATATACTGTGAGTGTGACTATTCATTACGTCAGATCTCTCCAGCTTTTCCATCTGGCTGTGATCAGAGGCAAGTTTCTGGAAGTTCACCTACCTTTGCAAGTGTGCGTCAGCTGATATTCCAACCATTATAAAGAGCTGTCAAGAGACTGACTCAGCTCTCGTCTGAGCGTACACCAGGGAGAGCACGAGCCAGTGGCATTTTATCAACTGCAGCTGAAGAAGAAGTAAAGACTGGAGGCTGGTAAAGGTCATCAATACTGCTTCTATCCAGTGCACTGCAGAGCTGTCATGCAGTGATCTCCCATTAAAGCCACGTAGGCCCATCGTCATTCCCACTATTAGATCCTCAATGAAGCCATGAGTCTTCAGTTTAGACAAAATCCCTCCAGACCCTGCACCTTTTTCATAGGACATTGCAGGTTTTGCCAAATGCCATTACTTACATACTGATCTCATCTGTCAGCCTATTCTCTACCCTATCACACAAGTTCATCATAGACCCTAAAGGATGGGTTAGGATACTTTAACT
The DNA here is from genome assembly GCF_033239565.1 of Halichoeres trimaculatus. Classification (NCBI taxonomy): domain Eukaryota; kingdom Metazoa; phylum Chordata; class Actinopteri; order Labriformes; family Labridae; genus Halichoeres; species Halichoeres trimaculatus. The sequence continues at coordinate 39,723,143 of NW_027437183.1, read as the reverse complement.
CTTTCCTGATCAGAACCGTGATGAATTATTTAGACCAGACCTGGGCAAACTACGGCCCGCGGGCCACATCCGGCCCTTTGTACGTCCCTGTCCGGCCCGCGTGACGCCAATCATAAACAAAAACATAAAACTCGTGCGGGTGCATATGCCTTAATACTCCATCTATCACAGGCACTGAACAAGACATTGTGGATTGAATTCTCCCTCTCCTTCATTGGCACAGTCTGTCTCCTCCTCCTGAACTCTCTACTGTTCTGAAGACAGAGTGCCGTCGCATACACGCGCAGCGCGTATGCGCATCACACACCAGAGACGGACAGAACTTTACCATACGCGTTTCACTATTTTAGAGTCAGCCTCCTCACTATAAAATTCACGCTGCTCTAAACTTTCCTGATTGGAGAGGATGCAGAGCAGAGCTACGTTAGTTTAACTCACGACATGTCATGTCAACTCCAAAAAAGAAAGAAAGGAAACAGCTAAGGCTCTGATAAAGTCTTCATCAATAAGTGCTGCACCGTTATCTGTCTCTGTCTCTGAGGTCTACTGCAGCGTCTCTGGATCAAACCAACTAAGAGAGAGGGGGTGGATGGTTTTTGAGTTTTCGATATAACGCCCAAGTACGGGACTTGATTTGACTTAGTAAAATATTAGAGCTCGCAGAAGCATACTTAAATTTTGGGGACTATCAGGAGAAATCACAAGCCAGGAGAACAGCGGGAGAAAGAGTTTAAAAAAATGGGAGCTTCCCTCCATATTCAGGAGTGTTGGCAGTCTGCCAGCACTCTCGATCGGTAAAAGTGAGTTCATGTATGACACATATTGACAAAGACGAAAACTTAAGACATTTTCTCTTTCATTTTAGGATTCAAGAATTGTTTTTTTTTCTACTTGACCTATACACCACAATTTTACATCACCTAATATAAACATTTACAGAGTGCTTTATTATTCTGATAATCAGTTCCAGCTACTGAAAATATTTAATTTAGAGCATTTTACGATGGAAGAAAGTTGGTGGCCCTCTGACACAATTCAGGTTCCTCATGTGGCCCCTGGTAAAAATTAATTGCCCACCCCTGATTTAGACAGTATAAGCTTTTACTTATATGCACTGACAGAGGGGATATTGGTCTTTTTTGGTCTTTTACCCTAACTCTCTGGTACCCCTGTAGTTACTGCTGGACTGTTAGGCAAAGAAAATTCCACTACAGTTAGGTTGTGACTGTATCATGACATATCACAATTAGGGATGCACGATATTGGATTTTTGCCGATATCCGATATGCCGATATATCGAAACCCCTTTTGGCTGATACCGATACCGATACCGATAATCACAAGTTGTTTTTTTTTTCATTGTAAAGAAAGCTAAGTCTTTCCTGGACTGGAATTTATATGTTACTCTAATTGTGACAGTCTTATTTGTTTAAGAAACACACAGAAAACAAGACAAAAATCATTTGATTTTACCATAAATAAGAAATTTATTATTTTCTCAAACTCAAGACTTTCAGTATTGAAATACAGAAAAATAATTTCTTTAGATCACATGAACTTTAAATGTATAATGCATTTTCAAACATAAACAAGCTGCATGTGATTATTTTAGAGCTACTGTAAAAACCTGGTGACAGACACAGAGCTCTGCAGTGCAAATAAATGATGTGCTACATTTTATTTAAGGAGCTTATTTTTCAGATGGAAAATAATAATAATCCTAACTGAATAGCACATTATCGGCTGTGCATATCGGCAGAAATTTTCATATCTGCTGATACCGATAAATGTGTTTTTAAGCTTTTATCTGCCGATACCGATATTGTGCCTATAATATCGTGCATCCCTAATCACAATGTGTTTTGCTCCTTGTCTTTTTATGATTGGGTTGAACCAGTACTTGGGTAATTCTATAACACTATCAGCATGGGATTAGTATTTTGTGGGGACCTCTGGTATATTTAGCATTACCCCCTGATGTCAGTTTTTGTTGTGTAGTCACATTGGATAAGTGAAGCCTGTCAATAACTTGTGCTGTGAGAACTTCTGCACGTACACTTCCTATTTTGAGTGCATAAGTGCGTTCACACTGACAGCACACTGGAAGAGTGCAGTGTGCTTTGATTTCTCAGCTAGCACACTCACAACATACAAAAAGTTGAGTGCTGAATGGTGGACACTTCTCCCACTAAGTGGTGGCCATAATGGCTATGTAGAGGAAGGGGCAGGAACAGGTCAAATGATGGTTGATGGATGTTATCAGTGAAAAGCAGAACACCTGTGAATGGTTGGGAAATACGATCATAGTTTCCGGTATGTGCCAAGCTGCAGTGTTGGACTTTGGACAACACTACCATGTAATTTGTGCACTGTTCTAGTAAGTGGAGAGAGTACACAGTTCACCTAATGTAAGTGAACCGACAAAAGTACAGAACACAGCATTGGTGTTCCCCATGTTTCTGCCTGAAAACACTGCACAGACCCACTGTGCATAACCAGCAGCACCTTCCTCTGCAGTGAACAGCCAGCCATAGATTCTGTTAAAAGAAGGCGTCCACATCCCTCTAGTGCTGTACGATTTGGGGAAAAGGTGCGATTGGCGATTAGGTGGACAATATTGCGGTTGCGATTGTGCTTGTGATTTCATAAAAAAAAAGTTAGGTCATGAGTCAACAGACCTGCTTGGTTATCATGGAGAAAAATCAATGAAAACGCAGAGATGGATTACTGAGGATTTTAATTGTGTAATAATTAAAAGGTATTACTTTGTGCAGAGGTATTTCAAACTCTAAGACACAAACCTTTTCTAAAGGCATTTTTGAGCTAAACATTCTGTCAAGTTAAATCTTTTGGAAAGATATTTATGTCAACTTAAAGCATTTCAAGTCCAAAGACACTTCTATAAACTTAACAAAGGCACTGATTTGTGCAAACTTATTTAGTGCAACAAGATTAAATGTAACCAAAAAAAAAGAAGACCTTTTTCACATTTTGACTGGCCAAACATGGATGGGCATGGGCTATAAGGTGCAACTAAAACATTCATATTTGTAGCTTTGAAAACTTCTGGATATGCAGAATAAATTTAAGTATCTTAAAACTTAAAAAGCTACAGTGCCAAAGATCAGTTCTTATTGAGTCCTACTCCAATGTTCAACCAACAGTTTAATGTCAGCGTGAGTAAGTTTGCAAAGCAACAATAGCTAAAACTCTGTCATCTGACTTTAATTCCAAAGTCTTCAAAAAAGAAACGTAGCTTGTCTTGTATTTAGCCAGGGAAATTAGCCTGATGTGCACACTCTGTTAGCTCTACTGTTAGCTTATGCATTACAATAACGCACACTGAACTTCAAAGAGCACAGCTCCACATCGCACCTTGTATCCTTTGTTTCTCATTATTATCATTATTTTTGTTTTTTTGTTTTTCTATTAAAATTCTTTATTTTTGTTTTATTTTTCTATGTATTTTTGTACTTGTATATCTTATATCTTCTCTGTATTTTGTTCTAGAGAGTGTAGAGCTAGGAATCTGTATCACTTTATTTTCTTGTGAACTGTTGCACCAACACAATTTCCTTGTACATGCAAATGTACTTGGCAATAAAACTTGATTCTGATTTTGATATTGTTTTTATCAGTGTAGGACCTTTGCTCACACCTGTGTCATGGTATTAGTTTAAGTGAGGCACATAAAATCCATAAAAACACACCTAATTTAATTTTTAAGTGTGTTTTGCCTGATTGCAGCAGGATTTTCAAACACTTTTCAACTCATAAGCTTCATACTTACAGACATAAAGGCAAATGTGCAGTTAGGCCTGAGAGTAGTTGTGGCTTTGAGTTGCTTATAGATATCAACGTGCTGGAACTCAACATGTGGGAGAACCGCCACACAGTACATCACTGGGAAACCTACCAACTAAGACGTCAAGGATGTCATTTCTAACAATGAACATAATGAGATGGCACTTTGTGTAGTTCAACTGCTTATGGCACACATTAGAGAGAAGCTAAGGGCTGGTCCTTCTTACACATGTTGGTTTACTTAGTCTATCTTGGCCCGTGTTTTTAGTTTTGAAAGACTTACTTATTCACAGCAGGTTGACTAAGGAAACTCCAGAAGCCCACTCCTTCACATTCTTCTTTAGTGGCTAGGAGTACTTCTTAGTCCATGAGCTGTTTTCTGAATCAACATTGACAAATAAGTTACTGTGAAGTATTGTTATTGTGCATTCCTGATCTAGAGTTAATTTTGGTTTATTATTTTGTTTTTCAATGTTTTATAGTGGCAAGAAATAAAATAAAATGAAAAAAAAGTGAGGAATAATAAGCCAAGTGACAATGATGAGGAGGACCATGACAATGATGAGGATGACGATGATCTAGCTGAACCAGACACTTCCTCTTCGAATCAGGACTGTCCACTCAGACTGTCACTTTGGGGGTCAGGCCTCCCTTATCCACATATTCTGCTGTTTTCACAGTAACACAGTTTATTTTGACACCTCCCTTTTAAGTAGAGGTGTGTTCGATTTATTCTTTCGCTGTTGTTGGTGTTTTTTGCATAACTGATCATAGTAACACAGATTTTACTGGTTGCTGTAGCCCAAGTGATTTACTGGCAATCCCTAAACAGAAGGTTAAATTCAAAGCACGGAAATATACTGCATTTTCACAATTCTTCTGTGCAATCTGTGTATACTGTAGAAATACAGTGTACATGGTGTGTCTGCCACCGGTATTCTATTGTAAGTTATAAAATCATACAGAAATATGCTGCATTAATTCTTACAGTAAAAGGCTGTAAAGTCATCTCACAGCATGGCTCCTGTTAAATAACAGTAAAGTACTGGTGTGAAATCAGTTTACAGACACATTAAGGTATTTCTAAAAGATGACAAAAATCTGCACACGCTGGGTCCCAACGTCCAGCATTGATACTTTGTATCCATCTTTTAAATATGGGAAGACAAAACATCCTTTCTAAACTTTTACCTGCACTTTTGTAATTTATTCTTTTCCTGCATCACACTCAGTAAGAAAGTAAAGAGAATTATTTCAGGATGTCAAGTTAAAACACTTGAAATAACCTGCATGTTTTGTGTGAAATACCATTAAAAAAGTCATTTATTTCATCTCTGAAGTTTCCTTTGAAATAATTCTAACATCTCCTCTTGTTTTTGTGAGTCAGGTATAGTGTATTATCTCACCACCACTCTTCAAACAAACATCAGAGTGTTGTTGACTGATCTACCTGCAGATAGTCGACTCTTTTTTTCCGGCTGTGAAGCAGACAGCTGTTCTGTTCAAATACGCCTTGTGACTGACTAACTTCCATTCCCTGATTCAGCTTCAGACTGTGGCATCTTTAGGGACACTCTGAATCCATCTTGCTGTAATTGTTTGAAAAGTGCTTGCTGTTCATTTAGTCCCTTCCTGGTGCCCTGTGTGCACTACACTGACCAATAACAGCCTTTGTTCAAAACTTTCCACCAACCAGAAGCTATGACTGTGACCCCAAAGAGTGCTTGTCTCACAATGTGAGATGGTAGCCCTCTTTTGTGCTATCAAAAGAGGCAAAATGTGCCAACAAGTCACACAGAAAATACAAAGCCAGGTATTTATGGCAGCAAAAGCCAAAGAAAATCCCATGAAACCCTAAAGAAACTGAGCCATGTTTCCCACACTGAACCGGACGAAACCAGCCTGTTGCTGCAATAAGCTCTTTACGGCCCTGTGTCATTGTAGTTAATGATGATAATAACAATAATAAAAACAAAAATAATACTTTACATAGTGTTTTTCAAGAACTCAAAGATGCTTCAGAATTGTTCAAACCAATACAAACCAGGAACAGAAGTCAAACAGAACAAAACAACAGTACAATCACAAATTCAAAGCTAATTTAGAGGTGAGTTTTTAACAGAGATATGAATGTTGAGTAGTCAGAGCAGTTTTGGATATGCGTGGGCAGAGTTCCAGAGGGTGGGAGCGGCTATGGAAAATGCTCTGTCCCCCCCAGGTTCAGTGCTTGGTTCTGAGAGGGGGAGACAGGAGGTTGGCATGTGAGGAACAGAGGCTCTGGTTTTTGCGTGCAGCAGAGTTTTGGATTTACTGTAGTTTATGGAGGACTTTGGATGATGGACCATAAAGGATGCTGTTACAGTAGTCTAAGCGTGATGTGATGAATGCATGAATACGTTTTTCAGCAGCAGAAAAGGAGAGCAATGGACGTAGGCAGCTATGTTTCTGAGACGGAAAAATGTAGTTTTAGTGAGCTGAGTGATGTGATGGTGAAGGGAAAGGTTGCCATCAAAAATGATTCCAAAGTTACAGCTGTGAGGTATGGGGGATAGTATGGAGTTATTGAAAGTGAGGCTTAAAGTCTGGACAGAATTGGTGAGGGACTTTGGGCCAATGATTATGAGGTCAGATTTAGGTAAAGGATAGGAAGTTGTGGTTCATCCAAGTTTTTATGCCAGTGAGGCAGTTTATGATAGAGGACTGTGTGTCTGGGGTTATGGATCTGGTGTAAATGTAGGGCTGAATGTCATCTGCATAACAATGAAAGTGAAGGCCATGTTGACAGGTGATGTGGCCAGGGGGGAGCAGGTTTACGATGAACAGAAGGGGACCGAGCACTGAGCCCTGGGGGGAGCCCTGAGTCAGAGGAGCAGTGTGAGAGGAGCAGTTGTTGATGTAAATGAACTGTAGACAGTCAGTGAGGTAAGATTTCAGCCAGACTGGTGCAGTTCCAGTGATGTTTACGGTATGTTCCAGGCAGGAGAGCAGAATGGTGTGGTTTATGGTGTCAGATGCAACGGTAAGGTCCACGAGGAGAAGAATGTTGTTGAGGTGGCCAGAGTCAGAGGAAAGCAGTGGGTCATTTGTGATTTTTAGCAAGGCAGTTTTTGTGCTGTGCAGGGGATAAAAGCCGGATTGAAGTGGTTAGAAATGGATATTATTGGTGAGGTGGGACTTGATTTGACGGGCGATGGTACGTTCCAAGATTTTTGACAGAAAGGAAATGATCTTTATCATGAGAGAGGAAATGGCAGGGAGACAGTTTTTAACCAGGTCGGTTGGGATAGGGTCAAGAATACATGCTGCATTTTTAATGCCAGCAGTGATGGAAGACAGTCCAGCTGGAGTCATGAGGGTGAAGTGACACAGCGGGCGGTTGTTATGGCAAAGAGAGGCAGACATGGCAGTGGGGAGATTGGGGAGATTGGTGAAGCTGTTATAAACTGTGTCAATTTTGTTCTGACAAAAGGAATCAAAGTCATTGTATTTATCAACTATGGAGGATGAGGAGATGTTGTCACTGAGCTGAAGGAGTTTGTTTACTGTGTTGCAGAGAGTCCTGGGGTTGGGGTAGCCAGAGTGGATTAGGTGAGAGTTGCATGTGGACCAGGCAGAGTGTAGAGCTCACTATATTGTTGTAGGTGGTCTAGATAAGCCTGGTGATGAACTGTTAAACCAGATTTCTAGTAAAGTCTTTCAAGCTGACTCAGTTAAACAACTTAAAACCAGAAGGTATGTTGTGAAAAGAGAGCTTAGACTGGTGTTTTCCTCAGAGAGCAGTTCTCTCAGCCTTCTTTTTTCCTCTGCTCCTGGAATAAAGAGCTCCTGGGCTATGTTGAGTCCCCAGTTCATTATAACTGAAATGTTCTCTTGGTAAACTGCTTAATTCTTCATGATGGTGAAATAATACTCTTATCTCCCTTTCTGCACAGGTTGTTGACCCTGTTCCTATTTGTTCTTAAAAATGGGGGGAATGACCCTTAGATGAGGGGTAATGTGACAGACAAAATGTTTGATGGTACCATGTCTCGTCTAATGACAATGAGACCAGAGCAGACCCGAGACGACCCTGTCCACACAGAGAGCATCCCTCTGTCAGGAGGGTGGGAGTTACGCCTGCTGTGCTGAATTTCACAGGGCTTCGTGGAATGTCCCAAACTCACTGCGCTGTTTATTCTGTTCACTGTCCCTTCACAGGAACCAACATAAGCCCTATTAGGCTCTATCTGAGTTTGACTGCTCATTACTTAATGGGAAGGAAACCTAAAGCAGCAGGCCGGGGGGTAGGAAAGCTGGCTAATCTGTATAACTCGCAGTGATAAGCTCCTGGGGGCGCTGGGCTAGGCTAATGGGGCTAGCAGTGAGCAGCTAGGCTCAGACTGTCTGAGAAGGGCTGTAATAGGTGGGCTACTGTGAGAAAGCTGAAAGCCCTGAAATGACCCTCCTGCATGCACCTTCACCTACATCCCATCCAGCTTGAGACAGGGTTTTGGCTTCTTGCCACAAAAAGGCGCAGTGTTTCCATAACTTCACCTTTTAGGACTTCGCTTATGTAAGCCTGCAGTGTGACGTATTTTTCAGAGCATGACAACACAAATCCTCTGACACAAATGCTCCTGCTGAAAAGCAGCAGCATTCCTTTTCATGGTTTGAGGCAGAAAGTACAGCCACTATTTTTACCACGCTCCTAACCCACACACGCAGCCTCCTTTCCAAGTCGCAGCTCTTGTGACTTGTGGAGAAGCTGCGTGTAAGATCTGCTGTTTATTCTCTGGCTCTGAATTGGACGGGTGAGCAGGATCTGAGCGTTTTGCTGCCTTCTGGGAGGTCTTCAGGAAAATGGGCCAGCTTCATGAACAGAAAATGATTCTGCTGGGTTGTGGAGTTCTGATGAGCATGATCAAGAACATCTTGTCTCAGCCTCATGAGATAACAAACACTAAATAACTGCAGACAGAGCTCTTAAGAGCTTCAAACCCATGCAGGTCCATCACAAATCTACCTGAGGCCATGCTTGTTTTTGTTTTTGTTTCCCTCAAAAATCTGCTGAAAATGTCAAACAGCACAGGCTTCAGTGACAACTATATAACTGAAAATATCCCTTTTCTCCTGAGATCACTGAGCGGTCTGACAAACAGCATTTTTTTATCACTGTGATCAAATCAGCTCTTATTTCTTCCATTCTGTTAAATGCTGTTCTGGATTACCAGCCATCACTTCCTGTCAACACACTGGGCCTCATTCACTTGTAAATGCATCGAAGTGTTCATACTCTGTGCACAAGTTCTGTGTTTATGCAAAACCACCGTCAGATTCATGACACCAGCCAAATTTGTCTTCTGGCTACTGTCTGAATGTTAGTGAGTCAGAATCATTCTAGATTGACAGATGCATGCCCCCAACCTTCATCAGCATACTGCCACACCCCAAGTCATCCATACAAGGACATCTGTTCAGTACAACAGGAGGAGGCGCCATCCATCCACGTCACCAGCATCAGCCACACAGCCCACTCCCCATGCCCTCACCAGGAGTCTTTGAGAGGTGGTCAATAACCAGCGGGCGCCACTGGGTGCTGTGCAGGAGATTGCAGTGGGTATCCAAAACATAAAGCACACAAATCAAAAGAGTTTCTGGATAATTTAGTGAACAAATAATAAAGTCAGTGATCAGTGAGGCTGTGGGTGCATCATTTGCTCGGAAAATGTCTGAAGTCATGAGAAGAAGCAGTTATTTCATGTTTTCACTCAGTTTTCATGTAGAAACCAGCTTTATAACTGACCTCCTCTAGAGACGCTGCATTAACCAAACCCAATCATTTCATTTAAGTCAAAACTGAGACATTTAAAATGAGCACTATGCTATTTTAAATGTTAAAATGAATTATTTCATTTAAGATTCATTATCATTTGTATGATAAGGGTGAATCTGCATCAGTTTCATGGGTTTTAAATACATTTTATCATTTCACAGTTTTAATGACTGAAATCTATTTAAGGCTCTTTTCTTTCACTAAAAGAAGTTTAAGTGTGTCATGCATTTAGTGAAAAGAGTCTGTACATTTTCTGAGATATCTGGTCATCATCCTTTGTGCGTATGCATGGTCTGGAGGAGGAGGTTCTGTATTTATCAGAAGCTGTGTTTCCATTACACCTAGATTTGAGCAAAACCTAAATAGCCCAATAAAGAAACAGTAACAGAAACACCACATTTTCGAAAAACCTCTCAAGTTTCGATAAAAAGTTTTTATGCTCTCAAGAGGTGGATTTTCAGACATTTTGATACTGAGCTTTGTCGCAAAAGTGCAATGGAAACACCTTTTCCACACGTT